>NW_028288706.1:5337862-5649935 GCF_059628265.1 Tinamus guttatus | reverse complement strand
ACAGCATGAAATATATTAACTGAAAATTAAAATGCTAATTAAAATGCTATGTCTTCATAAATATTTAACAAGGTGGTTTTTGTTTTTTAGTGTGAATTTGGCAACTTTGGCTTTGGGTTATGTCTCCTCTTCTGTACTGGTATGTTTTACTATATCTAGAAGCTTTATGCTTCTGAAGCTTTATGCTGTATAGAAGCATAAGCATTAGAAGCTTTATGCTGTATATTTTAATGTCACAATCTAATCAAAATATAAATGATTTCTATTCTGTTTTGTAATGAACTTAAGGCGGCTACAAAATGTGACAGCATGACACTTACCCTGGGCTCCTGGCTGGGGCTCCCAGCTGTACCTGCTGTGACACTCTACAGACATGAGGATCCTTCCTTGGTATGTTTAACTCCTGTTACTCTGAAGATGTGGAGACTGCAGCAGCAGCCATGGCCTAGTGTTTTGTTCTTCATAAGCATCTAAATAATTATTTGCAAAAGAGTCTCTA
Source organism: Tinamus guttatus (assembly GCF_059628265.1). Lineage (NCBI taxonomy): Eukaryota > Metazoa > Chordata > Aves > Tinamiformes > Tinamidae > Tinamus > Tinamus guttatus. The sequence goes on along the minus strand of NW_028288706.1, from coordinate 5,649,436 downwards.
TTTAAATTATGAAGACTTCTGTAACTGGTAAATATTGGAGTGAATGGATGATAACTGTAAAAAGCTGATGATCATGATTCTTTGTCATTTGTTTTCCTTTTTTAGTCCTTAGCAGCTGGGCTGACATCAAGTCAGCCTGTAGAGAAGCTTCGTGCCCTGCCGCTGTGGCTCTCCTTGCAGTACCTGGGCCATGATGGGATTGTGCAGAGGATAAAGCACGCATCACAACTAGTAATTCTTTTTTTGCCTGTCACTTCTCTTTTTTTTTTTCTATTTTGGTTGAAAGCTGTTCAGAGAGACAATTTCTTATGTTCCTACTCTACTAGGCATTGCACTGATACAGAGTGGTAAATATAAGCAGCTGACAAAGGATTTCAAAACAGTTCCTAAATACAGTGACAAATTCTCTATTTTCCATGTTGAATCCTTGTTCGTTAAAAGTTAAGTGTAATATGCTAGTTTAAAAAAAAAAAAAATCTCTGGTTACAACCAGTGCATTTTTCCTCTTAAATATATAGCCCTTCTTCAAGATTAGAAGAATGCCAAAGAGGTTGTTTTGTGGGAAATAAACAGTTTCTGCACTCACTAGGAAAAAAGCTTTTGGCATGAAAGACTTCAGAGTGCGACGAAGCGTCATTAGTCATTAGAATCTCAGGCATCTAAGAATGATCTCTGCTTTTATAATAGTCTATTAATAGTCTTAGGTCACTTTATAAGAATGTCTTTCTAATGAAAATAATTTAGAAAGCTATTATAACTGGTTGCTATGGTAGCTTTGGAAAAAATCAATTGGTTCTGCTACACACAGTGCTTTCCTTAGCTGATAGTTTCAGACGTGTTATCTCAATATTTTATGGGGATTTTATTTTAACAAAAAGCACTTTGTAGCCTGTGTTTTACTAAAAATATTAACTATTTCTCCATTATAAGAACTGGGTGAATCACTGACATTTCATAGGGAACTGGTAACATATTGAAATGATAGTGGTAACTAATGTTTATAAATGTAACTTTCAACTTCTAAAACTATATTTTTTATCTCTGTTTTCCCTTCACCCTTCTGCTGTGATCTTTTAGAGCCAAAGGTTGCTGGAAAACTTGAAAAACCTGGATTTCATTAAAACTTCGGTACAGTTTGCATTTAATACCTTGGTTGTACAGCTGAGTTTTGGCTATTAAATGATAATGACATAGATGCATAAGAAATTTTTGAGGAATATTATCTAAAATGTAGTCATTGTTGTGAAGATACTCGATAGCTTCTTAGTTAATTTATTTCAAGCATTCACTGGGATTTTGCAACGTGTTAGTGCTAGTGTGTAGCACCTGTTGGCCTCTGCTTTGTACTTGTTCCACTGCTGCATGCTCTTCTACTCAGTCAGTTTAACAGAAAAAAAATCCAGAAATCGGTTGATTTCTTTTAAAACATTGGTTTGTTCAGTAATATGATTATGAAACTAATTTTCATAAATCTTACTAATATTTTCTGACCGCCTCTTGCCCTGTTGTTGAGATGATACTGTGAAGTCCATGGAATCGATACACAAAATACTTAATCCCAGTTGAGGTTTTTTTTAACAGAAGTAATGTTTTAGAAATTGCATCTTATAGATTCATTTCTAATGCATTTTTCCTTGGAGGTTTGGATTACTGTAGCACTTCCCCCTCTTACCTAGCTAAAAAAAAATGGTGTAATTTGCAGGATTGTGAAACTTTTAAAACTGAAATAATGTGAACATTGTTATTGCTGTCTAAACAAAATGATATGCTTTGCTCAGCAATCTGAAAGTGTATATTCACTGTTAAATCTTTATGTAAGTTTTTTCACAGCCTCTTATTTATTTATTTATTTTTAAGGTTGAAGATGAACTGAGTTCTCCTGTGGTTGTATTCAAGTTCTTCCAGGAATATGCAAATAGAGGTATGTAATTTATTAAAGGGAAAAAGAAAAATGTCTGCCTTCTTTTGAAACTATTAATTTCCAAAATTAATTTGATTTGATAGATGCTATGCAGTATACATTTCTTGCATAACATGCCTTTTAAAAAGGTTGTAAATACAGGTCATGATTTAGTGTGATAGAATTCATATGTATGATAACTACTTTTTTTAGATAAGCTGCAGTTTTTTTAAATTTTCATAGCAAATCATTTTCTGCCTCCTTGAGTGGAGAGTTTTGATCTTGGGAGAGGCTGATGAAAGACTGCCATATGCAGCAAGCTGTGTTTGAGGGCACTGATGACAGAAGATTTTTCCTTGATTTTACTCAGGCTTTCTGTTTCTTTTGATATGTTAGTGGGTAGGTGCAAAAGCTGTATTTTATTGTTTACTGGTGCAAGAGCTTTAAAAAAATAGGAGAGCACAATAGGAACGGCTCTGTAAAACATGCCCAGCACAGGCAGCTCTGGGGGGTGGTCTGGGAAGGCAGCTTTATCCTGTGGGCTACCAGAGTGAGACATCTTCGGCGTAGGGGTCCATCCCAAGCGTGGGGAAATACCCGCTCGGATGGGGCAGGGGACCTCCAGGAAAATCGTGAAGTTTCATAGTATGAATTGATTTTAATTGTCTTTAGATTTTCTAAATCACAACCGCTTTTTTTAGTGGTTGACATAAAAGGTAGAATTCTATTAATTATGCTGTAGCTCTTAAAAAAAATCTTTAAATATAGTGGGCTTATAATCCTAAATTATTTTTGTTTATTTAAAAACAGAAAGCAATAACTAAAGCTTAATGTAGCTCAACACGTCATTAAATATTGCAGTTTGCTATTTCAGGATGTGAAAAAAAAACTGTTTCTTGGGGGTATTTGAATTTCAAAATTTTGAGAAGTATTTGTTGGTTGTTTTTAAAATTAATATGTCCAATTCTTTGTTTTACACTTCATATTTGCCATGTTCATCTTACCTTAAAAAAAAAATCCCACAGATTAGACAGTTTAGGTGTGTTACCTTATCTAGGAGATTTAATTGTCTTTTATATGGCTTGCCTTTTGTTTACTTAATTAAATAAAAACACAGTTCTGTGGTTCTTTTATCTCTGGATTCAGATCAGACCCCACATGCTGCACCGACCTCGGCAATTCAGCAGCCCGTAATAAGGAACGAGAGACATGTTTATGACACTTTCAATCAGTGGGTAAGAATGGATGGAGAGTTAAATGTTTCTAGAGGGTTATCAGTGATTGTAAAACTTTACTCAGTAAATTGGCTTGGTAGTTACTTTTGATGTGTTATCCTTTGCAAAAACTGATGTGTATTTTGGGTTTTAAAAAATACTAATTCGTTCTGCAGCACAGTTAGCTTCATATTTCTGATTATATTACAAGTAAAAAATAATTATTACAGAATCTTGAACTTTTGATATTGAAAATTTGGGGGTGGAAGAATTTTGTGTGTCTGTCTGGAAACTTTTAAGTCTCTTAAGTCAACTTGGTATCTCACTGACAGTGTCTGTGCATTCATGAAGAGACTTTCTCTTCCAGATTATAACAGCATAAACTTTAGAAACATTTAGAAGCATTTTCAAAGAACTGAGCGCAGAACTGTTATGGTTTATTTGCTCAGTAATTGTGGTGTACTTCATGTGATGACAGCATTGAAAGAACTTCTGATTTGTGACGCTCATAGCTTAGTTAAAATTGTGAAAACTTCAGTTAAATATCCAACTTTGTTTTATCACCAGCAAGCTAATGTACTCTCGCTGCAAGAAATAATTCTAGAATTTTGAGAAGTTCAGGTAAAACTGAACTGGGCCGTGGTTCATTTGAACTGTGGGAACAGCCTAACCTGAGGCAGTGACTGCAGGAGGCTTCTGCTCTTGGCGTTTCGTTAACTGCCCTGATCCCTCCAGCTAGGAGAGCAGCTGGCGCAGCTGGTTCCTGCCAGTGGGGTCGATGTGGTGGAACTGGAAGATGAGGGCACGTGTGTGCGTTTCAGCCCATTGATGACTTCTGCAGGTAACATTCACTTAATTCAGCCACTTGTAAAGATGGAATTTGTTATGAGAGTGCACAACACTCTACTGATTATAAAAGTAGATATGCTCAAGAAAGGCTTTACTATGTTCTCCCATAGTGGGGATTTTTCATGTCTTGGATTTAAATTGTTTTAAATAAACCTCTCGGCTTCGGCATTCTGCTATGCTGTTGCAGCTCAGCTGTTCTGCCTGACGTTGCCTCACTGCATCTGCAGAGGCAGATTTGGACTGATTATTTTTAAATTCATTAGGAGAAGCAAGGGGAGGAGCTCCATTTTCTTGCAGTAATGAAAAGAATACCAGGGATGAGTCACCCTGCAGTTCCTCCTCTCATGCTTAACACAAGAAGGTACTTAACCTTTCCTACATGGGTGTTTGGACACTGGAATGGAGCTGGTGTTCAAATATAATTACCTAGAGTTATTTATGAAAGCTCTCTTTTTTTTTTAAACTATTTATGTAGTGGAAAAAAACTATTTTCTGGAAAGTGTCTTAAACTCAGAGTTTAAGCTAGCACCATATACGTAGTTTGTGTAGATTCAGCCAATGCACAGAGGAGCTCGCTGGGGCCCTGCTTGAGTGTGATGTCTCCTTTTAGCTGCCCTAACTCTTGGGTGGCGGAAGAGCTTAAGCTATCAAAATACCTCGATGCTGGTGTGAGAGGATTCTGATGTATATAGAAAATTAAATCTTAAAGTAATATTATTTGGTGATGCTCTCGGTTCTTGAACAGAATAGCAATTAATTCTTTATCTCTCTGGCTATGGGATGAGAATTTTTTCTGACACTAGCTGTTGACACAACAAACAAGGGTATAGTCACTGTTAGTTTGTAACGTAAAAATTCTTCTTTTTCCCGGCTTCTTTTTTGGAAGTCTTTAGCTATTTTGATGTATCGGTGGGTAGCTTACTGAAGAAAAGACTCATAGATAGATCAAGATAATTCATAGTACTTGTAAATTATATTAACATTAGCTTGTTAAGAGGTTTCTTAACAATTAAACATGTGAAATAAGTATAAGTAATCTTTATGTCCATTCAGGCTTACCGCCTACTAACCCATCAGCTCTTCAGTTTTAGGAACTGAGATACAAGATGTCGATCAGTTAGTAGACTGCTTAAAAATGAAGATATCGGTACTGACAAGTACACTGCAACTGAGAGAAGAATTCAAGCAAGAAGTGAAGAGAACAGTAGGCCTGGTGTACGTCGAGGATCTCAGCTGGCCAGGATTGGGTGTCGTAAGGTAAAGAGCATCAACCAAAAGGAATGTGTGATCTCTTGAGTAGTGATCTTGATGTACTGTTTGCTGGTTAATATCTCTCTCTGCACTCAACTGAAGCTTTTGAGTGTAATTAAAGAAGAAAAATAGTATTCTTAAATAAACAGAGTAAACAATGTAAAAAAATGGAGAGCTGCTTTTGCAATATTAGGACAACAATTCTAGTACTGGAAGCAGCCTGTGGATCTCTTAAATGGTGCTGTAAAGTGCATACAGATCCTACATTATATAGCCAAACATTGCGTGCATTTTTGTCTTCAACGCGATTTATTCATTTGCCAAGAAAGTCAAGTCTTTTATTCTGATCATTTATATAGTCCGTTGGAACGGCTGCTCTAGTCTCAAAACAGTTGGTATATAAGTAATATGTTACATTTAAAAAAATCCATTCTATTCAGTCACATTTGCAGCAGGAATTCCACTCATTCAAAATCTCTGTTTACAAAGGCTGATAACCTTCTTAATCTAAACCATCTTTGCGCTCAGTTTTTGGTTTCATAGAGTAGGTTAGTTTATGGAAGCATGCTTGGTGTGCACATCTGTTTGCATATTTTTGTATGTTCTGTAAAGTGAAATTACTGTCTTCTGGCTTTTGAAGATACAGCTATCACAGTGATGGGAAGAATGATGACAAACAAGAAAAGGAACTAGAAAAAATTAACACAGAACTTCTGAAAAAACTAAATGACTTGGAGTCGGATCTGGCTTTCTCTTCGGGTAACTACACTATTTAATAAACTTGCATTCAAGCTAAGAGTCATCTTACTAGCTCTGTTACCTTACAACAGCTTATTTGTACTTTTTTAAAAATGATCTCCCATCCAAATAATGGTAATTGGTAAATAATGTCACAATATAGGTCTAAAAAAAAATCTTGCTTTCTCATAACTCTGATCCTTTCTATTCAGCTTTCAAAAGTTGTTCAAGTACCCTAGAAATGTGAAACCAAATAACTGGTAGATACAGAAAAGGAATCAGGGATTTTTAATACTGTTCTTTGCTCTGTAAGTCTTTGTCTGTATTAAATATCAACTCTTCTTGTTGATTAGATGTAGGTGATTTTTCCTTTTTGCCTTAAGACCCACAGGACTCGGCTTTTATGGTTTGCATAATTTAGACATATGCTGATATTGCACTGAATTCCTAAAGTGCATGATGGAGGGCAGAAGGATTTCTGCACATATGCCAACACATGTACCCATGTGCGCATAGTGCCTATTGTGAAAATGCAGTTTTGTGTATTACAAACTTCTCTTTTTGTTCACAGGCCCAGAATTTGGAGGGGAGAAGAATTGTGTTTATATTGGCATGGTAACTGAGGATTTGGACGTGTCTGAGTTGGTTGAAACTATTGCGGCAACAGGCAGAGAAATTGAAGAAAATTCACGAGTATGTATTAATAGATCATTGTATTTCAGCACTTTTTTCGTATATAAAACTGTACCTGTGATAAAGCTAAGAATTCTTCAGTCAATTTCAGTGCACCCTGAGGCACATTTATGTGCTCCCTCGTGCTTAGAGGAATTGGTTAAAGGGTCATTTCCAAGTAAAAGAAAAATATGTGCCATCTCTGTTAAAATTATCTTCTATCCTCTGGGTATATTTTTAAAATTATATTTTAGAAAATTGGCTAATGTATTTAAATCTTCAAATCCAGAACTGAAAAGACAGTTTCAAGTCCAAATAATCTATATATCACTTGTGTTATTTGTCAGCTATTGGAAAACATGACTGAAGTTGTTAGAAAAGGGATACAGGAAGCACAACTTCAGCTGCAGAAAGCCAATGAAGAACGACTTCTGGAAGAGGTAAAGGTCTAAAAAATTTGTTGTTTAGGTAACTTGCAGTTAACTTGTGCCAACACAAGGAGCTCGTTCACCAGACAGTGTTTCCTTGTGTACTTTGCAGGGACTGTTGCGACAAATTCCTGTAGTAAGCTCGGTGCTGAACTGGTTTTCTCCATTTCAAGCCTCACCAAAGGGAAGAACATTTAATTTAACAGCAGGTAGGACTAAGTGCAGCCATCTTACGCTGTCATTCTAAATGTTTCCAATTTTGTACTAAAATTGCAACAGACTTTCTGGGGCTGATCTGTGCATGAGTGACATAATCCACCCTCAGGATGTGCAAGAACAACCTCTTCACCACTTCTCTAGCATCTGATGAGAAATATCTTCTAACCGCACTGGCCTAGTTAATGTTTTGTTCCTATATACGGAATCACATTCCACAAGATCTATTAGACATTATCTTTTGTTAAGAAAGAAATCATTATATGCCTTCTAGATATATCTCTGATATATCTTGAAGATATAGATGTACCTTTAGATACATACTCTGCAAAAGTGTATATTATTTGAGATTTATGCCATATTCATAAATTATATATAAGCTTGCACTGTGGCAAGTGTTCCAGTCTTAAAATATTCCCTCCATGTACGTGCATGTGTGTTTGCTTGAGAGAGCTTGCAAAGTGTCACTCAGATGTTTTGCTGTGCTACTTGAACGTGATTTCTGTGTCTGAAATCCTGAATTCCTCTATCACCTAACTAGTGCCCTATTGGTAAAGTACCAGTTTGCCTGTTGAAATAGTGTGTGCTAGAGTCAGAAAACTCAGAAAAATGTCTGCCCTCTCTAGAGCAGTAGCCTGTCTGTGTTTACAAGCAACCTTCCTTCCTCCCTTTTGGGTTTTGATTCATTGACTGCTATGTACCTTTCAAATACAGATGAAAGGCTGGTGTTACATTCAGTTTACTACTTCTGCACTGTTTTTCCCCACAGGCTCTCTGGAATCCACCGAGTCCACATACGTATCCAAAGCACAAGGAACGGGCACCACTCCGCCGCCCACGCCGACCTCCAGCCTCGCCAAGCAGCGCCTTCCCGGTGAGCTGCTGCTCTGTGTTCGCGTGTTGGAATTGCCAGAGCCTTCTGCCCCAGCCCAAATCCAAGTTAGATGATACAGGCGGACCAGTGTGGTCCTCCATCTTGCATAATATTTGGAACTGAAATACACCTTAAATCCTTAATTTGAATTTGGCATGGGACAACAGCCTAATCTGTTTCCCCAAGGATTCTTTCTAGATTATGGGAAGTTATTACTCCCTGCATTAACAATTGCCTTTGAAGTCTAGAATCTGCCTCAGGAATATTGTATGAAACTGAATGTCATAATGTGAGTCATGAATATTAAATACAGGATTATTGACTTTTAGAAATTAGCAGGTAAACAAATAATGAATATGCATGTATTTGAGCAACTGCATTTCTGTTGCTAGCTGGTATGTGATAGGCAAAGTCATTCTGGGGTGAAAAGCTATTCAATATATGACATTTTATTTATAGTGATATTAGTAATTACTATAGGCCTGGCAGGGAGAGAAGCTGTATTGTTTTAACTTACCATTTACTTCTTGCTGGCTCTCTGTCTGGGATAGTAAATTTTCTACCAGAAATTTTTCCAGGGAATAGCAATCCTGCTGTAACTTTTTAAATGTAAAATAATTTGACTGTGCATGCAAACAACCTGTTTTTCATCTGAAATTGAACCAAGTCTTTGTTTACACAGGATAAAGTAGCAGAGACTATTGACTTGCATAGGTAACTGTAATTGTGAACAAGTATTTACATATAAGGTGCAAGTTAGCACGCAAATAAAACCTGTTTCTTTGCAGCTGTTAATTTTATCTGCGTTCTTCAAAATGCAACTTGTCTACACTGCACTTTGCGTTTACTGTCTTGCCCTGTTCTTCAACTGTATTCCTAAACTGTCTTCTTTTTACAGGTCAAAAAATTTTTAAAAGGTCTTTAAGAAGCTCTGATGCATTCAGTGAGACCAGCTCAGTCAGCCACTGTGACGACCTGGAGAAGATGGAGCAGAGACCCCCTGTTCTCTCTCCTGGCCACGAACAAGGGCGGCCAGAGACAGGATGGAAGGAGCAGCAGCAGGCGGCCGCACCGGTGGCAGCTACAGAAAGTGACACCGTTCCAAGCGACAAATCGCCAAGCGCCTGCGTGCAGGCAGAGGCTCAAGGCAGTCAAAGATAAAACCCACACTCCCGCTTTGAGACTTTATAAAGAAACCATATGCCCTGGTAGGCAGGGTGTTAATTATTGATGCATTTAAAATGTGAACAGTGCCACACACTAGTACAGTAACAACTACTGTAACTTATTAACTGGGATTTTGCACAAATATAGAATTTATCCTCCAATGGGACAGAGACTTGTCTTACTATCCACTTGTTACAGTTGCTTTATCCTATATATGTCATATCACCAAAGTCATAGTGAGATTCATTAACTGCGTGTAGAGATTTGTCAAGGATTGGCAGTTAAAGTTCCTGTATGATTCTAAGCATGATGATAGTTGCTAACAAGTTGATCAGCCATACACAAGATTAAGCCTACAACTGCACTCAACAATTGTAAAATGATCTTATTTTATGTGTATATATTTAAAAAAGAAAACTGTCAGTTATTCACCTTTTTATATTTAAAAATCAGTTTGGCTTCTATTGCAAAACTCTACTTAATTGTACTGGTTTGCTTCTTTTTACACCCTTATAAAGTATATTACCAAACAGTTGTGGTGCAGTTAGTAGCAAGGATAGATACCTGTGTATGAATGAGTCACTGGACAGTTACTTTTCCATCAGCCATTTCTCTTCCTTTCTGTTGTATGAATTGACCCATCGAGCTATGGGCCTAGATAGAGCGAGGACCAAGTTACTGAGGTGTAAGCTTTTAGAAAGCACTAGTGCTCCTGCATGCCTAGATGGCTTCTTGCTTCTACCCCTGAAAGGAATCATCAGTACCTCATTATTTTTTCCTTTGCACGTCCTTTCTAAACCAAATTTTACCGGACGCATTTATAAGGTGTAACTGGAGGTTTTTTTCTGTTGTGTATTTTTAAAGATGCTTGTTAGTAAAGCTTGGAAAACCAATACATTTGTAATGGGTCAACACTTATTTTTGAACAATAGTAACTTACCTATGGTAGGACTTGTACAGATTCAAAGAGATTAAATAGGTTACACTACTGCACAAGTTCATATTATCTCTAGGACTGTTTAATGCACAGTTTAATCTTTGACTAAATCAAAAACTAAAGTGTAGAAGTCTTTGTTCCTCACTAAATTATTTTTCTCTTAGATACTTTGCTGTAAGTTTTCAGAGCTTGCAATAGTTTCCTCTGGTAAAGAAATCTTAGGAAAAACTTGCTTTCTCCGAGGCATCCGATTTTGGGAAAAAGCCTGAGTCCCATCCCGTAACAGAACTGAAAGTACAGTAACCTGATTTGATTTTTTTTGAATATTTTTTTTAACCTCCATCCCCCAAATATGTAAATCAACATCCCAATAGCTGTAGTAGTAGCAGGATTTACTCGGATAATCTAAAAGATTTTTCTTTTTTATTGTATGTCACCTAACTTGACTTTCAGCTTCTAGAATCCATGGCTGGGCAGGTTTAAACGTGATTAATTTTGCGGTTGGGGTAATTTATGTTAATCAGAGTGCAATTTTTCTAAGTGCAAAAACAATGAAGTTGACTGGTCTTCCTTATCACTTTCTTTTGGTGCAATGAAGTATATTAATAGAGTAATCTGTTGGGGATAAATTTATCACCATAAAGATAAATTTTTAATGTTTTTATATTTGGAATTGTTAAAGCAGTAGGTTTGTTGGAATGAGCTCCATTCTTTAGATACTGCCTAAATGTTTCAATAAAGATTCTTCAAATTATAACTCTTGAATTAAATTACTCTATAAGAAGGTTTTGCTAAATGTCACTAAATAGAAAGTGTAGGCAACTTTTTTTTTTTTGCTTTGTGTAGAAAGCTTTTTTCTAAAAGGAAAAAAAATCACCATAATGACTTTAATTTTTTCAGTTTCTCAGCACTGCTCCATCTCTTGATCTATGCTAAGTGAATGATTTTAGAGCAACAGAAAGAACGCAGCTGCTCCACCGAGGGCCTGCTACAGTACGGAGCTCCACCTGCACCAGAGCCTGGCTTCAAACAGCAGGAGCTTCCTCACTGAGGATGAAGGAGCAGCTGAGGAGGGAGGTGCTGCTGCTGCCCAGCAGTATGGAGAAATACAAACATAAAGTACAGGTTTGAGAAACGCTTACTTCTCCCCTTACAACCTTTCAGTTTGAAACAGAGTTTTGAAAACTGGATTATTACACAACTATGCTAAATTAGACAAATTATTAAACAATCATGAAGAATGACTTAGAGCTGCAGCCTGTCTTGGCCCTGGTTTGACTGATCATAGACCTGTAAGAACAGTGAAAAGGAAATGTAGCTTTTTCTGTTTTTTCTTCCAAAATGGAGATTTTTAGTGATTACACCTAACTTTAATCTACTGCCTTGTCAAACTGAGTGGCAGTCCAGCTCCAAGTTTCTTCTGCGACTCAATACATGAACTGATGTTAGCCAGGTCAGGGTGGCTGCAGGTTTGATATAATTCATTAAGGCTGACCCAACATCACCAATCAATGATGTAGATTCTGACTGACAGAAATGTCTTGAGTTATTCCCTCAAATCAGCTTAAGTTTTGAAAGAAAAAAATGTTAACATTTTTAATAACAGCAATAATTACTTACGTTTACTAATATTAAGTATTTCAAGATGAGGGGAGAGCGTGCCAGCACCAAAATGAGAGAGAGACACCCCACCCAAGATCATGGGAAACCAACAGAAAAATCCTTACAGTAAAGTAGTAGTGCAGAAAAAGCCATATTCTTCTCACAAAATAACTTTATTTTGAAAAGCCATCATTTTTACCAGAAATACGTTTTGGGTTTTTTGCACAAGAAATTGATCTTCTTCTGGCAAGGTTACACTCCCTAAAAGGGCTAGTGTTGATCTCCAGGTTACATCTTGTCAGAACAAACCTGTTCCCACAAGCCTTCTTCATTCTTTTTATAGATGCGAGGTTTCCTATTAGGAAACAGGGAATGAGAGGGAAAGGGGTGTTCTTTTAAAAATGATAATGTAGATCTAATGTGGGAAACAAAGTGGGGTGGCTCTGCCAGTGGCGATGTGGAAAGGTTCTGAAAAACAAGACAGGAGCAAGAGATGTTTAAATTTCAGAATATTAATTTCTGAATTATTCTGGCTTTTAATAAGATTATTTTCCACCCTTCCCCTAAGGATTTCACATGCTATATTCATCTCTTCATTCAACTAAGATTAAAATAGATAAATACAAGCTTAAGTTAAAGTTACCTGTAAGATCTGTTTATCATCTTGTTCCAGCCAGAAGTCCACATGGGGGAAAGGCCTCCAGAAATAAGGTCCTATACGTAGTTGTTCCATCTTTGCATCATAAATGTTAGTCAACTACAGTGACACAGAACAGATTGCAGGGAACCTCAATATTAGATAACTCTTTATACAGAAGAGAGCACATTCACTTTATCTGCAAGTCAGCAGCAGTTTCTGTCCCAGATGTACTCATTGCCAGCTTAGCCATTAAGGTTTGCCAATCATTCCAACAAAGTCACAGTACTGGATATATAGGATTAAGGAAATTAAACTGCCCCCTTCAAACGTAACAAGAAGCCCAGATTTGCTTTGGTTTTATTTGACTTACCGCTGCTCCTGTTAAGATGTGGGCTGAACGCAAATCCTCATCGGGCCCTTTCTCTGGAAAGGTTGCAGGAAAAATCTCTGCTGTTTTAACATTTACAGCTAGCAGAAAATAACAATATAAGAACAAGAATTATCAACTCTTCCAAATCACTTAAAAAGCCCGTAACCCAAACACTACTATATTTCAGATAAGCAGAAGCAAATGTTAAGTTCTAGAACTTATCAAATAGTACTTCTGTATTTCTCAGTACCCCACACCTCTTCACCTACAATAGCATATTTCTACTTATTTTCAGTGTTCTTTTGACAGTACTTTTAGACTGGATTAGCTAGGTATTACAGACAACCCATTTACTCTCAGAATTTGAAAAGCAATCCCATTGCAAAACTTAACAATTTAACTCACCTATTCCATAAATGATTGGAAAGTGAATATCCTTCTCCTCTCTGTCATTTAGTTCTGTAAGAAAAAAAGAAAAAAGTCGTTGTACACTGTCAGACCCATACGATTTTTCCCCCCCAAGGCATTCATTTTGTTCATGGATGAAAAGAAAACATTGCATGTATTAAAGAAAAACATACATAAGGTTGAATTAAACCAAAAAAAAAAGCCTGAGAAGTCCTGCAAAAATGCAAAATAGTTTACATTTTCACTCTGAGTGGGTCATGAAGATGAAAACCTAATCAGCAGGTATAGAAGATTCCATCTCAATAGAGCAAAATATGCTAAAGATAGATATGAAGCAGCTCCTATTTCCTCACCATTTAGCCACATCAAAAAATGAGGTTATGCAAGTGCTACTACTTAGCAAAATTACCCATCTCCTAAATGAGATATGGAAAGAGAAGGGACAGATCAGAATCAACATTCTTGGGAGTTCGCGTAGGACTCTAATAAGATTCGGGAAAAGACTCTGGTCTTGCTTTATGAGGAAGTAAAAACACAAAATACAGAACTTCCATGATGCCATATTTGAAAGATGCAAGTTACCAACTCTGATAGAAGGCACAGATTATAGAAATATCATGGCCTAGATGCAATACAAGAAAGTTATCTCTGCCTTCATGCAGCTTCACACGCTACAAACTCATTCAAAACTGCGGGAAGGAAGGTCTAACATCAAGAGTTGGCATGTTCCTTCCTCAGTTGCCTCTCAAGATTTGGCAGACATACAGTGTCTTTCCGCAGGACAAAGGAGGTGAAATAATCCAGTAATGATCACAGGTAGCCAGCAGTAAGAAGAGAGATTCCCATTTGACATCACCACATATTTCCAGCAGAAACAATTTAAAACCAACAAATCATTACAGAGGAATCATACTGCTCTTCCTCACAGAAGAGAGAAAGTGCCTGGAAAGCACCTTTGATTTCAGTGGCTGAAATACTCCAGAAACCAAGGAAACGTCTGCTTACCTGTTACGCAGAAAGTCACTAAATGAACATCATCTGGTTGGAGATCAAACGCTCCTACAGCAACAACGATAGCAGCAATGTATAAAACTGGCTGGTGGCAAAGCAGGTGCCATACACAAACGTGGGGCATGAGCAGTGCTGCGCACGGCAGAGGACACGGGCAGGGCACTAAGGCTGCCAGAACCACTGCTGCTGCCGCAGGCAGTGCAGCAGTGTACGTTGCAGACGTGTTTCAAACTAACTTCTCTAAAATAAAGCCACAGCTACTGCATGTAACAGTAATTTACAGAGCTGTCATTTGCAATGGCAACTAAAATGCTCAAAGTATTGTTCCTCTTATTTCTTTTACTGGTGCTGGTTTAAAGTAGCTCTGGCATCACATGAACTCTCCCTTCGTTCACTATATACCTAACAGCTGCCATTTAAACATATTTTCACAAAATGTTAAATATATAGCGAACAAACCACGTCTTTCATTAAAGGGATTTTATTTCTCCTCACCATCCAGAACAAAAAAAAAAATTTTTTTGAACTTCTAATAGGAATTGTGTAAATTTTGTGCATGGAAATTGGAAAATTTAAAATAATAACTTAAAAACCAAAATACTTTATTCTGCAGAAAACTATCACACAACATAACACACACAATAGGAAACACTGGATGACAGGATGACAAGGACGCATCTCGGAATGTTTCACACTTGCTTTCCTTCCCTCAAACCTGTGTTTATCATCCTTTGCCCCCTCCCCAATAACTGATACCTGCCCCTGCCCCCTCCCAATAGCAGTGGTGGCCAAGGCCTCCTCACACTTGATTAGAGCAGGTTAGAACACTTCAAGTGACTAGGCTAGTACCTTACATTGCCCATTGAGTTGTAAAGCTCCAGTCACTTCTCTAGAACACACATCTCACACAGACGTAACATCTTTCATCAGACAATTTCAAGCCACAATTAAATTCCATCACAGATGGTAAGAGATGAAATGAATCGTTACCAACCAAGCCACCCACGCGGATGGATTTAAATAATGACAGACAAACCACTCGACCAAAGTCACACAGTATTGCACCAGCAGGGCCAGGAATCAAGCCCAGCTCACTGCACTCCAATTCTGTACTAAAACATAAGCCGCAAATTGCCAAGTAAATACCCTCCCTCCCCATCCTGGCCATACACAAGCCTCACAAGTCCAACCCCTCTCCACGCCAAGTTCTCAAGGAAGAAAGCACCTCCAAAACACATCCAGATTTCTTTCCTTTAGGTGACAGGAGGTTCAGATTACAATTAAATTTTGCCCAAATGCAGTCAGAACAATTTTTTTTTTTTTTTTGGACACGAGAGTGGAAAAAACGTGAACTTACTAAGAAGCTGATTAGTAAGTTTTTGTGATAACTGCCTATCATCATTGAAACCTCCAACTAGGTGCACTTCCAGCCTAACAGAGATGGAATAACAGGAAACAGCAGTTAAAAAAACATCCCAAAGTAAACAGCTTTACAAAATAATCCCCAGCCCAAACTGCAAAGCAATCATTCAAGCAGCTTCATTTGTTACAGACGCATGCACCATGTTCATCTGCATTATATTGCAAATTATTGTCAGTAATTCTGTTCTCAACACTCCAGGAATCACCCAGGAAACAGCACAAATTAAGAGCTTTAGGGAGCATTACATACATGCAATTCCATCTATCCTAGTGGTCCCTCCAATTGTCAGCATCTCAGGTTCATCTTTCATTTACCAGCAAAGGGCTAGTTAAGTAACTCGCTCCAGTGGCTTCCTTACAACTATCTCAGACCACAAGGTTCTTTTCTGAGAAGTGTCCATGTAAAGATAGTTTCATTCATGCATCTTTTGGCCAAACTTCCAGAAAAGATGACTGGGACCACAATCTGTTTTGGGGGGCAGGTCTCCAACAAGAAACAAAGCAAGTGAGAAGATATCATATGGCAACCATTCCATAGTTGAGCATTTCAAAACTGGGGAACCCAAATCATGAGCTTTTAGAGACTGTATTATCCAATTTCACTGAGTTTTTGCTCATATCAAACTACAAATGTCAAGTTTCCTGCACAGCCAGGAAGAAGCCAGGAAGATTCTGTTTTGGGGGATTTTTCTTTTAAATGCAGGAGCTAGATAAATCCCATACGGATTCTCAGATCCCAAAAAGTGTTTACAAAACCAACAGTCCATAAGGAAAAATAAAATATAGAACCCAAAGTATCTGTTTGGAAAGTTTGGCACATCTGAAATGAAAGTCACTGTGAAACAGTAAACGTGAGACCCAACAATGGTGTTTTTACAGAGACACTATTCGGAGTAGAACCATACTTTAAGACACTGCTAAAAATTCCCTCAAAATAATCATCAAGGAAATGATTTTTATTTGTCACAGGGCCCCCGATCAAGAGAGATTTCCTGTGCAATTACCATGTCTGAGCCCCATATGATCATATTCAAAATTCCCCATCTTACGAACTGCAGTTACCGTTGTGAAAAACTGCACACGAGAAATAAAAGCGCAGAACTGACCTTCCACATTCTGCCGTGTTAGAGAGAGACTTTACTGAGCTCATGATGAGCGACACCTCGGCTTCGGTGTCCAGTCCATCGCAGTGTGTCAGGCAGGTAGCTCCGCTACCTGAGGAAGGCACGAGAAGACAGTTACTTAACTGCAAAGTTGGAGGCTGTTAACGCTACCATCATTTAACAGCTCCTACCTCACATCCTATATATGCAGATGAGCAGGGCCTAATACTGCCACTACCCACTGGTCACTTGAGACAATTAACTTGTCAGGAGCTCCTGACAGTGAATAAACTGGACTTCCGAGCGAGCCATTTAATTAATACATTAAAGAGCTTTTTGAGATTCAAGTCTTTATAAACCTAACTGCAGTTTGTTTTATTAATGCAGCATAAACCAATACTGATTGGAGATTCATCACTTCAAACAGACAGATTTTGCGCTGAGCATCCTCTAAGGTACCTGTGTGACGGAGCACAACCAAATGGCAGGTAGTCGCATCGTCTGAGCCAAGGATGGAAACAGAACCTAAGGCAAACGACAGAAACACAGTAAGAACTTTGTTCTCATACATATGGTGTTGATGGGGGGGGGGGGGGAGAATCTTTACCTTCCTACATACCATCTTTAGGGGTAGTCACAGCAAATTCTCTCTGCTGGATATAGAGGAGACCTTGGGGTTCCACAATTTTAGCAGGTTGACTTCTAAGAAGTTTTGCCTTTTCCTAAAGATAAATGATAATAGAGACTACAGTGGATGATTTCTCAGGCTCCGTTACTTGAGAGAAACGTCACCTCTGAAAAGCAAAGGAATCCAAGTCAGAGAAAAAAAGAAGTCGCATCCCATATTTCAGCAGGTTCAGAATTTTGAGGATTTTTCACTTTCTTTACACTTTAAATCTGCAGCCAAAAGGAAAACAATAACAAAAAGAAAAATCCCACCTTTCCCTGCTTTATAGATGATAAAATGGAGGCACAAGGACAGCATGAGTTGTTCAATATTGCACTAGACACTTGATACCAGAGCTCATCTTAGATGCTTAACCATGACAGGAAACAGGTTTCTTCTTCTTGGAAACTTTTGAAATATAAAAGTTCCAGTCTCCTATTGCCTCAGTCCAACACATTTATTTAGGACTTATCAAAACTCGGCTAGTCCTTAGCGTGACCTGCCCAGCAAGCCCAGCTCCCTCGGCCTGGGCCAGCTGCAGCGCTCGGCGCTGAACCCCGGGGCAGGCGGCGAGTTTCCACCCTGGGGCTTCAAAAAATAAAAATAAATAAAAACATTGCACATAGTTTTATTAGATTTTTCTGGAAAAGAAAAACCTACTTCTGCTTCTATAAATGTGTACTTCCACATGTCTATATACACACACATATACAGAGTGCATGTATTTGTGTGTGTGTATATACACACTTCCTCCCTTCTTATGTAATGTTTTATGTATATATAATCCACATGTGTATGTGTACACACACCCACGCCTTCCCCAGCCCGGCAGCCCTGCTCCCTGCGCCGTTGCAGACACGACCCAGACGCGCCGAGAGGGCCCTGAGGCCCCGTGACGGTGACGGTGCCTCCCGGCCGCCGCCCGCTGAGGCGCAGCCCCCGCCCCGCCCGACACGGGGTTTTCCCCTCGTTTCCAGCCAGCGGGCCGGCCTTGGGGAAGGGCCCGGCCTTCCCGCCGCCTCCTCACCTCGAGCTGCGGGTGGGCGCGGACCATGTCGGCCGTTGGCCGCGCCAGGTCGACGCGCTGCCCGTTGACGAGGAGCGGCATGGCGGGCACCGCGGCCTCCCTCCCTCCCTCCCTCCGCGCCGCCGCCCGCGCCGGGCAGGGCTGAGGCGGCGCCGCGCGCGGGGCGCCGGGAGGGCGAGGCGGGGCCGGGGCTAAAGCCGCCCCGGGCGGGAGGAGCGCGGTCGGGGCCGCCGCCTTCTCTCCCTCAGCCCGGCCCGGCCCGCAGCGCGGCCGGGACCGCCGGCTCCTCTCCCTCAGCCCCGCTCGGGCCACAGCCGCCTCCTCTCCCTCAGCCGGGCTCGGCTCGCAGCGCGGCCGGGGCCGCCGCCGGCTCCTCTCCCTCAGCCCCGCTGCAGAGCGGCCCTGGCGCAGCAGGCGGGACCGCAGCGCGGCAGAGCTCCAGCTCCTGCCAGCTATAGGCGAGCAGCAGCCTCCAGGGAGGCAGCTCCAGCCCCGCTCCTGGTTAACGGTAGGGCTTGCAGCGTTTGCTCGCCGTCTGCCTTCCTCTGCTTTGAGGCACAAGCCTGATGAAGAAAGAGGCCCAGTGTCGTGACCAGTGTCGGTTCTGACACTGTTGTGTCGCTCAGCAGGGGCTCTATAAAGCCTACAAAGTCACATGCTAAAGAACAGCAGACAACTGTACTTGCACAGCTATTAAGAGTTGTACCCCAAAGCAAGAAATTTTCAACTAAACATTATACAGATAACATTTATTTTTCTTCCACCATTATGTTCTCTCTCACATCTAAGAGGCAGCAACCATGAAAAAAGATGAAACACGTACATGACGCAGCTCTTCACTGACGCATGAGACCGCAATGACACCATCACTTCTTTCTACATGGGCTTTTTTTATTTTCAGCATTCACATATAAACTTCGAAGTCTGAAAATAAATATTTTTCTCAGAGTACTTCTTAGGCATCTCAGAGAAAGCTATCTACAAATGATACCAGTCACCTACTCTGTCATTTTCTACACTTCCAGCAACCATCAGTTTTGTCAGCTACATACTTAAGCAGTGATAACACTTATCACCTGAATATACTTTCCACTACCAAATGGCTTCACCAAACACTATTCTACAGACAGGAAACATTTACGAGATGTGTGCAAGAAGAATCATATTCAGACTGGAATCATGCCTTCCCTTTCACAGTCTCATACCAACCCTTTGAAACTCACTCAAAACCAAAGCCAGCAGAGTAGGGTTTAAATGCTAACCTTGGAACCCCGGTGCTGCAGAAATCAAGAGGAAGAAACCCCAGAATTTCTCCCCAATATACAAAGCCTTGTGGAGATAAATTAGTAAACAAAAGCTTCCAAAGTCAAGAAAATAAACTATACAAAACCCTTGAAGTCATAAAAACATTTCAATGTGAAATTTGTAAAATACGACCCTATTTATTCACTAGATCTTTCTAGGAACATATGAATTTATCTGTAGAAATCTGATTAAGAAACATTTTTTTCTTCAATGCAGTTACTTAAACATTTGCCAGTTCAGAAATTTGAATTAAAGTCTCTTTGCAGAGCAGAAAATTGCACACAATTTTAATCCGTTCACTTCTGTTCCTGCAGGTCAGTGTGGGTATTGCACATAGCAGTCTAGAGGGGAGCCTGTGGGGCTCACTGGGCTCCGGGTATTTGACTCATAAGAATTTGGAGCAATTCCAACCATGCCATCATTCTGAGGGGTTTCTCCTTTCAAAAAGTCATCATCTTCATCTTCAGAAGTACCCTGCATAAATTTAAAAGGATCAGTAAGAGCAGAGAGATAACTCCAGTCCCTTAAGAGTCTTCTACTTTGGTCTCAGTTAAGATGTCACAGAAGTAATGAATGCCAAGTCCCAGAAAGATATTTTTAAATAAATTCTGAAATTTTTCAATGCTGCAGTAATAACATCTGCTAATCAAACAACTACAACAAAGATTATAAACTACCCAGATAACAAAGACATTTACAAAGCTACGAACAGAAATAAGTATTTTTACATGTTATCACAGGAAGTCTAGAAAAATAAAAGCAAAAAAAAAAAAAATCACAGTTCCAAGGACTCGAACAAAAAGCTGAGACAGGATTGACACTCTCCATGAAAAAGTGAACAAAATACACAAAAAGAGCTGGAATATGGAAATAATTCAAAACTTGAGCTGTTTTACAATTGTCATGAGTAGGTCAAATGGAACACTAATTTCAGCCACAGAATCCCACCAAGGTTAACTACACTCACACTCATTTTAAAAATTAATCCTGCAATAGACGCAGCTGAGAGAGATTTGGCAAAAGAATTACATTTTCATAAAAAAAAAAAAAAAAAAAAAAGATTACCCTTTTAATAGGCTTTTTCAGATTCTCAAGATCTTCGGCACTCAGTTCTTCCCAAAACTGATAAAAAGGTTCAATGGTCTTCTTTGATCTGGAAGAGATTAAAAAAAAATCACCAAAAACAACATTAATTAGACCTCAACAGGAACCTGGATCTTGTTTTTCCTTCCATATATATGTATCTTAATTGGGTTAAAAATCTCTGACAAGCTCTGGTTAAAACACTCAATGGGAAAGATACTGAAAATGGGCAAGAAATTGTATTATAGAAACACTGAAAGTTTCTTTAAATTTTTCAGTTACCTTCTACAAGGCAGAAAATTATTTGATTATTTTTGAACTTTACCTTTTGAGTATGTATGGATCAAAGGGGAAGAAACTGTCAAGTGGGTTAGTGCAAGTCTGCACCAAGTCACCCCCAGTGCCATTCCGAACAACTGGTATAAACTGTCTGTTGTTCCTCTCAATAATTGTGTAGCAGAACACCAGCTGGTATTTCCTTTTTAAAAAGTAAAAGAAATGAAGAAAAATATAAATATTTCTAGAAAACAGAAAGGACTTCCAATGTTATTAAAATACAGTGTTATATTTAAGAAACATCACTTCTATCTACTGTTTTGCAACTGTTATTAGCAGTTCATAGAACACAAGCGTATTTAAAGTCCATTCTCTTCCTCAGCACTTCAGAGAACTTCACTCTAAGGAGCATTAGCACCATCATACATTACAAGCTTTAGCATTAACATAAGGCAATGAAACAATTTTATAATACTTCCACATTTCATTGAATCGGCATCAGAAAGAAACTTATCCTACATAAAACATGATCAATATCACAGTACTAGTCTTGAGCTAGTACTCAATATTATGCATGCCTAACAGTTATGAAACATAAAAAAAAAAGCCCACAATTGAGTTTTCAATGCTGCGCTATTATTGTATGCACACTCTTATAGTAATTGCACCAAGCTGAAAATGAACTAAATGAAGAGTACCTGGTAATGGCAGCAAACAAGTTAACGACAGATGGTATACAAATCTTCAGAGGGTTTAGCTGACACATAACAATGCGCTCAAAATTCAAACTCTGCAGATATGACAGACCTTCAAAAGCAAGAAGAGTTTACACGTACCTGTTATACATCACAGAAGCTTAAACTGATTTCTAAGAACTTTGCAGAAAACCACAGAAACACATTCTGCAAGAGAGAAAAGGGCTGTCTCCATCTAGCCCACAGCTCATTTAGCAGAAAAGTTCTAAATATTTGGTCCATCACAAGGGACTCTTCTACCAGCCACAATAACCTAGGAACACGGACGCTACACTTATACACCTGCATTACAGGGCCTGACAAAGGCACAGAACCATTACAGACTCTCTGTGAGATCATTAATTGAAGCTGCACACTAGTACTGGACAGCTGGAATTCAAACATGCTCAGTTAAGTGTGGCTAGAAATCTAGGCTGAGGACTTACTGTTTTGTTTTGAAGAGCAAAAGCCCAAATCATTTACTTTGGTAGGCCAATGCACATAAAAGCCACCTTATTTCATTTAAAACACAACAACTTAAAGTTGCCATCAGTTACTTGACTGAATTGACCATTATAAGACACATCAACAATACAGTTTGCAACAAAATCTAACTCCCTTCAAACTGAACATACTCACCTTTCCTTAAGTTTCCTTCCAAAAGCTGCTTGTGACGAAAAACAAGCGTATAGAACACCGCCTGACACGTGGAATAAAATGGCCCATGGAGAGCTACATCACAGTAAGCATTAGTCCCCGTATCCTGATTATCGATATATTTGTGCATCCAGTTAACTAGAAGATCCAGGCATGCTTTTACTGTACTATAATGGATAAAACAATATGTAAGAATAATATCTGAACTGATCAAGGATGTCAAGTTATGAAAAAAATCAGAAAGAAAAACCACATCCGTGACTGACTGCTCAACACTTATTGTTAAAGGCTTTATTTAACAAGAAGTCCTGAATCCCACTAAACACTAGTCTACACTCCGTAAATACTAAAATTGTCTAAAAAACTTAAAAGAGAATTCTGAAACAGCACTGCAGAAAGGAACTGAACAAAACAACTTTGAAAGAAAGCAACTTACACAACCGGGATAAATTTAGCTCTGGCCAAGAAGCTGCCGATGTAACTCCCAGCAGTCTGTCTGATCACTGAAGGATTGTTTGGATCATGCAGTTTTTTCCAAAGATGATCTAAAAATGCCTCAGCCAATCCCTGGCAACAAGACACTTTTTATAGGAACTTTTTGTAGGAAATCAAAAAAAAAAAAAAAGGGCAATCAGAAATAACAAAAGGTATTTCATTAAACAAGTATACTCACCAATTTGAAGCTACAAATGTAAAACATGAAATACTGTACATGACATGAAGCATGTGTTGGTAAAATGAGCTTGTCAAAAACAGAAACCAGGTCTCGATACAAATCCTTTGTCTTGCCAATATCAAGCTTGCCTACATAACAACAAGAAAAACAGAACAGTTTGAATTTTTCCTGCCCTCAGCCTGTGAAAAAACAACATTTATAAATATCTTTCTAAACCAGTAACAAGCATTTAAACAAACACTGTCAACCTGTCTCTGGGTTTTTTTGACATTTAAGATAAAACTGTTGGTAGTATTAAAAGTTTCCCAGATTTCAGATCTAATCATTATGTTGAAAAGTATCTGTGTACATGTACAAGATTAGCAGGTATGCAAACTTTGCAATAATGTGCTAATTCAGAAGAACTAGAAGAAGATACTAAGCGAAAAGCTATTATAGCCTGAATTATGTGAAGATGGTAAAGAAAAGCATTTTCTATGAAGTACTAGCACCTTAAAAATGCCAGTAGACATTTGTGCCTGCTCCATCAAAAAAGACAGTTTTTTTCCTATAATACAAAGCTTTCTTTTTGCATTCTGAGTGAAATAGCTGGTGTTTTAATTTACTTCTAGGGCTTACAGTGTAGAAAGAATACATAATTCTAATACATAACGAAAATGCCTGAGACTGAAAAACAGATCTGAATGTCATAAATGACCCTCGTATCCTCCTCTGACAAAAACTTCACAAAGGTAAGAATCTGACCTGCAGCTTGCTGCTAGCAGAATCTGACCATGAAGAGTCATGGCTCCATACGGTACAATAAAAGTTTGTGTTTTTCTTGCTTTTCAGCAAAACAAACAAAAAAATCAGTTAAAATTCGTGTGCTCTTACCATCTACATGGCAGACATCTTTAATATAAGCAAATAGAATAGTCATCAAAATGTCTAGGCGCTCTGCAAGCGGATGGGCCATTCTCTCGCTACCAGAAGAGGCAACTTTGTTCCGTTTTGTTTCTTCATCTTCCTCCTGGCAATGATGGCAGTGATGCATCTTCAACACGTACAAACAAAACCAAAAATTCCCAGTACCTCTAACTACAGTTTTATCGCAGCACATTTCTGTAAGCTAAGCCAATTAGCATGAACTCTTTAATAAGGTTTACAGATAGCTGCTTGTGTTCTTACATAAGGAAATTCTCCACCATGTGCATGCAGGCTCCATACTACGTGAATAAATCAACACCCAGAAAATGGATTAGGTATTTATCAGCTGCTCCGAGTTTGAAGATCTGGGTTTCATATGTTTAAGTAGTAATATAAGTAGTAGTAATATATTCCTACGCTATTCTTTTAGTTCAGTTACCACAGAAATAAAATATTTGATAAAGCTTTTAGAAGAGCACAATCACCCACCATGTCAAACAGTCCTTCCTCTGTAGTTTTTTCCTCACTATCAGAATTATTAGCAGTTTCTTCAGCATCTTCAATATCTTGCTGTGGAGTGCTAACCTACAGTTGCAAAATGAGAAATTAAGTTTTATAAGCCTATGGGAGTAATATGAAGCTTTATTAGTTGAACAAGACATAATAACAACTTTTACTAGATGTCATCCATGACTAAATATGATTAATACATACGGACAGCCTGCTCAGAACTTCAATTCCAAAAGATGAGCCTTGCCCTTACATAAAACGGAACAAGCACTGATCATTTGCAATGCTTCCCCTTCTGTGTTTTCAAAAATAAAAACCCCTTCACTTCAAGGCAACAGTGAAACAGATCAACTGAACAAACTTCTTGTTGAGATAAACACTGGAAAGTCTTTCTACCTTTTGAATTTATGCATTTTAACATTAAGCTTCCTTAAAAGATGATGCAGAACAAACTTACATCCAGCTTTAATAACCGTTCAATAATAAGTTCCAGAATTTCAAGCCTCAGGATTGGCAGGTACACCGTAATTCGTAGCAGGTTATGAACATAGCATTCCTGCAACACAAAGTTAAAAGCAGCATCCATAGCACTGTTAGCAGAAATGAATATTCCAGTTAAACATTTTAAAAAGAACTGCTTAATTTCTTAGTTACAAAAATGGGTGGAAATAGACAGCATTCAGACTAGAATATGTTAATGGAAAATCCAAACCGTGTGTTACCATTAACTTTTAATCTGCCATTTCCATGCTGATTTTTAAAAGTATCTTTAAACAGAGGAAGTATAAATGCAGAAAAGTTAAATATTAATTTCCATAGGAGTTGGCTCAAGTGTTCTCTACAAAAAAATGAAAACTACACGCATAATCCTTATTATGTCTAGTCTCAGATCTAACAGAACCGTTTAAAATCTTTAGTTCAGGTTACTGCAATAAGCAGATTCAAGAACAATTCTAAGTTCTACACATAAGTCTTCCTACATTTCTTCTGCATATAATTCAAACATGTGAACAGGCAAGTTATGTGAATGTGCATGTTCTCCTACAAACATAGATACAAAACAGAACTCTGCAACTTACATATAACAAAATTATTTTCCTTGTTCTTACCAGAGTTCTTTCTGATTTATTAATGAAAGGAAAGTTTTCCACCAGTATTGACATAAGAAATTGTGGTGTTCTGCAATAAAAATAAAAATAAATAAATAACCTGAAAGAGTCATCATGAGAGCAAATATCAAAGCTCTAGCTCTATACAAGAAGACTGGAATAACTTTATTTCCCAACTTTTTTTTTTTTTCTCTAAATTTTAAGACAAGTGATTATACAAAATCTGTTTTGGCAGTACAGCAGAACTTTCACTGCTGACTTCTTGGAAGCCACTTCAAACATGTTGCTATCAACATAATTTTTCCACTTTCCATTTCCATTAAAATTAGCAAGACTTTCAGCTGCTGAGGTCTATGCAAATTGCAGAATGATACGACACGGCTACTGAATACCAGGAAAAAAAATCACGCCATGAAATTAAGTATTGCAGTTCCAATTAGCAGAAAAAAAAATTAATTAATCAGTTCACAAGATTTAAATCTGCAGTGAAAGGCAAAGAAACAAAACTACAAGATGATATACTTACGAAGGAACGTATCTTGCTACAGTTTGCAACGCTCTATGGCATGTATTAAAGTTTTCAGAAAGGTCTAGAAAAGGAAAAAAAAAAGTACTCTTACCAAATTTGATGCAGAAGACTAATTCATGAACATGTGAAAATAGTTCTATCATCTAAAATAGTTCTTATCATCTATATATTCTAAAGATTTCCAAAGAAATCATATTTGCCAAAATTGGTTTTCGGAGTTGAACTGCTTATTACCAAAATGATTGTGAACAGTAATTCTGATCCAAGTTCATAGTATCACAATTAGGGACTGCTGAATCTACTGCCACCACCGAAGCCAGGTACTATTGCTATGCTCGGTCACACTAAATGTTAAGCACTAACATCCCAAATTTAGTCTGGAATACAGAAATAGTTAGAAAATGTTATATCTCAGTCTGAAACTGGCCAAAATATACTGAAAGATCATGTCTCATTTTCGTGGTAGTCAATGAGGAACTGATTAGATTTCTGTAACAGTACAAAAATGTGGTGGGGTTTTTTATTTTCTTTGGTTTTTGATGGGGGAGGGAGAATTGGTCTACCCAAGAAGAGCCACAGTGAAGATCAGAACTGTAGTTCACTCATTACAGCAAAACTCGAATTCATTCCAGGGTGCAAGACAAAAACATAAAATTCTTGAAAGGCTATTCTCTGGCCTATTCAATAAACACACTAACCATGCAGCATTTTTATTACTTATACCAGCTGAACCGCGGGCAAAAATAAAAGATTCAAGAATCTAAAAAGCAATCAACATGACTCCACAACTACCTAGTTTTATTTAGTGAGAAAAGCAACAAAAAAAGTTTTTGTTTTTAAAAACAATCTATAGCTTGGGAACTCTTTCCTGTTCATTTGTCTTATTCCTAAAGATACTGTACCAATAGTAATATTTAAAAGGAAAATGGACCAGGTCACCATGTCATTTATTCAAGAAACTGATTTGCAAAAATTCAAGAAATCCTCTCACTTGAGAATTTAAGAACTTACTATTTCTTCACAGAGATTTTAAATTAACTCAGCTGAATTATCTCTGTAAAAAAGGACAAACATGCACCCTACACTTGGTTACTAAAGGTATGCACAACCCACGCTTCTTTTATACTCACTTTCTTCATCATCATCAGAATCTGAAATATCCACGTCATCCTCTCTGATAGTTATCCGAGCTAGCAAAAAGTGAGATTATTATTTCAAGATTGTACCAAATCCTACAGGAAACAGTTTTGGTGCCAAAATCAAAGCACGCTGGATGACAGACTCGGGACTAAAACATCAAAACTATCCACATGACTGTCTATAATCAGCTTACATCAGCTTGTGCTTATCAAATAGACTCTTTTATTCAAAGAATCAGGAGGTTCCCTAGAACATTGACATAATCCTCTTTTCAACGTTTGTTTTTCAATGATAATAACATAATACACTTCATCTCCCTGCAAGACATTTTCACAAATGGTAACTGATGGTATTAGCTGTCTGAAATCAAATGTATATCAAATGAATAACTGAACTGGTTTACAGTCCAAGTGAAGACAGGAATCAACAGGGGGAAAAAAAAAACAGTTATTGGATTAATTCTGTGTGAATATCATGCATGCTAGAATTAATCTAGAAGAGACATTTTGATAAGCTATTTGTATTTCAGAATAATAAAAATAATTTTTTAAAAAAGTAACTTACGAGGAACAAACTGTGATACTATCATGCGGAGGCATGGCCTAAGATAGACAGTTTGTGCTGACACTAGGTTGCCAAGAAAACCCAGGTATTCTTCGATTACATCTCGGCTTCTTCTCAACCATGGCAACTTCTGAAACCAAGTAAGATGCAAGATGTTGAACACAGAGATATTTTGAGCACTAACTCCAAATGCTCGCACATAACACACAGATATTTACCAGCAAAATGCTGACCAGTTGTTCAAAGTCTTTGGTCAAGTATGCCACAGAAGCTCGGAATTCATGCAGCCAGTTAATGATCTGGGCATCCTTAAGAGTCAGAAAAAAACAGGTAACAATTTCAGTAAATAATACAAAATAACAAAATCCTTAAAATCCATCGCGCCCAAAACTAAGCTTTAAGTCATGAGACCTTCTGCTACAAAAACTTTTACCTTTATGTCTGGATCTGACAGTTGATGCTTTAATAACTCAAAATCGGTGGTTTCGCCCTAGTAGAAGGAAGACAAAAAGAAAAAAAAGAAACTTTCAGGTATTTCTGTCAGTAGATACACTGCCATTAGCACATCTAAACAAGCTGACACTATTAGCAGTGACACAAATAAGCGTGAAAGCTGAATTAAAGCAGAAACGGCAGCGCCAAGACGCTCTCCCTGAAGGGCAGGTTCAGCTCTCAGGTCATTTTTGTCTGTCTCCCTACAGAAGCGGCCGGGATCGCTCTGCACCCTTTGGTAGCAGTCACGCTCTGCAGGCAGCAAGGGCCCCGTTCAGGCGGACATGCCCAGACGTGCCCGGAGGACTCCGCCACCTCCAGGTTCTTTCCCCCGCGTCACGCGGCTCCCTCTCGCGCCAGGCGGGCCGGGGCAGAGCGCGCGGAGCGCAGTACGGCAGGGCGCCGCACTCACCTTCCCGTACTTGAGCAGGATGTCGGTGAGGGTGCCCCCGAAACGCACCGTCTTCCTCGGCGGGGAGCTGATGAACTCGTCCCCTCCCAGCATGGCCACGGGTCCGCGCCTGAGGAGAGGCCGCGCCGCGTGAGCCCCGCGCCAACGGCCGCAGCGGCTCCCGCCCGCCCCCAAGCCCCGCCGCCTCCCCTGGCCCGGCCCCGCGCACCGCTAAGGGCGCAGGCGGCGGCGCCGCCCGCCGCGACTCTCGCGCGCCGCTAACGGGCGCTGCGGGCCCATGGCGGCCCCGGGCGGAAAGGGCGCCCGCGTGCCGGAAACAGCGGCTGCTCCGCCCCCACCCCGCACCATAGAGAGGCGCGGCTGGAAGGAGCGGTGCCCGCTCTGGCCCGGGCATCGCTGCTGCGGGAGGACTGCGCCGTGCCACAGGGGCGGCGTGAGGGGACACGCGCGTGACATCCCCCCGTTTTCACGTTTTTCCTGCGTTTTTCCCCGCTGCGCTGCGGATCCGCACAGCTCCGGGGAAATAGCGGCGGCCCTGCCGCATCCTCCCCGCTGGAGGGCCGCGCGAGCCACCTCGCCAGCTGAAAGGTGGCCGGGGACAGAGAAGCCAGGTGAGGTCAGTTGTCAGCACCAGCCCTGCAGAAGTTCAGTTGATTAAAACCGCCCAAATCCCGGCTCTGGGGCTGATAGGAGATGAGCCGCGAGCTGCTGTCCGAGAAGACCCCTTGCAAACTCCCCAATGCCGAGAGCCCTCAAGACAGCCCTTACCAAGGATGCAACAGCCTGCTAGGAAAGTCTGATTTTTCCACATTTCTTCGGGCAAGCTGCACTACTACAGCCTGGAAAAGGAAAACAAACAAAAACAAAACCTGCCAAATGATTCCACTTACTTAAAGGTTGCTGAAATTTCACTTAAAGCAGGTTTTGACTTTTGAATCAATGAACATTTGCACAAAGGGGCAGGGAGAGAGTTTTATCCAGCTCTCTGGGCCTTTCCATCCTCTTCAGGTAAGACAGGTCTATATTAAAGCACAACACTGGTAGTGGCACATTTGAAGAATGATAAAAAATACATTATGGACTCTTCTATCTCTATGCTAGCAACCAGTTTTCCGCTCAAAGCGATACCTATACATAAAAATTAACTGTTGAGAAAACCATTAGCTGCTTTTATTGCATAAGCATGTTTTTCATAGACTTAACTAATACTATTAGTGGTCATAGCAGTTCAGAAATCATATAATTCAAGCGAATTAAATATTAAATGCATGAAAGCCTCCAATAGCTTTCAAAACAACCTGCCTAAATATGAATAGGAAGCAAGAATATTTTTTAGCTCTCCCATAGTGCTCTATTTCCCCCCACCCCCCTTTTTTTTTAGTCCACCTGAATAACTAAAGCTTCCTTCTCCAATTCATGTAAAACAGGTAGAGCAACACATGAGATTATGGGACCTTTGTTCTCTTTTCCGGCTACACGTTTGCTTATTGCTGTCTACATGGGCTATTATTGGAATAAATATCTTCCTCCTACCAATCGCCCACCTTCACCCCAGATAAACCAAACAAAGATCAAATGGGAAATTTTTGTAAAATATACTAATATATTATTTTTTTACTAAACTCTCCCTTCATAAGATGTTTCTGTTTAAGTACACAGTATATACTGCATTAGGTGTCTTTATATGTAGCCCCCATACCAGATTCTATTCTATCCTTGCTCATGACTGTAAGTTTGGGGTTTGGCTTTTTTCCTTTAGTTACCATGTAATAAAGTGCAATAGAGGATGCCATTTTGCCTAAGTTTTCAGGCTTAACCAAGTATTAAAAAACAAACAAAAAAACAATCCTATACAACCAAACTTCTGCGAGCTTTCTTTGTTATTTTGGCTGCTTCTCAAACACAGAGCAAGAAGGACGGTCCTTTAAGTCTAAAAAGGCCTCTCACTTTATGGGCAGAACTCAAAGTTCAAATAATAAGAGCAATCCTTACAATGAACAAGTGATTTTTTTTCCTCCAATAAACAAGATGTAAGTTCTGAATGGACTTCGTTCTGCGTTGAGCTACAACTGATAAGGATGCTGGGAGACTAAAATAGTGTTAAATGTTCGTTAATGTTTAACTTTTACTAATTGTTTGACCTGCCTGTCTCTATTTAGTATTAGTCTTCCGTATTTACAACATAAAATATAGATTACATGAAAAGATTTTACATTTTTAAAAAAGACTGATAACTTACAATAGTTACCATTGCTTCTGTGCAAAGAATTCTATCACTATTTAGACACATCATACTAGTAACGTTCTAGCATTTTTATATAATTATCTTAGGTCTTTCTTTTCTGAAGTGCCAACTCCTTTAAAAAAAAAAAAAAAAAAAAAAAAAAAAACCATGCATAGGCTACACATAAATGCCATTGCTGGAATCCCTTGCAGTTCCTCAACAGTGTTATCACCACAGGCAATACTATCTACCATCCTACACAACTCCCACGGGATATCTGATGTTAGATTCGAGATTAATCATCAGAGTAAGCAGGAGAACAGATACATGCAAGTTTGGGGTTGGTCTATAGATGCTACTACCCATTCCACTTACTACATCTCGTAATTCAGTAAAATAGATGAAAACTGTAGCAAAACAGTGCAGAAAGTTATCTCTGTTCACAACAAGTAGATTTTTTTTTTCCTGTGAACACTGAAACAACAGGTTCTTAGAGGAGGAGACTATTTAAACAACATATTGTAACAACAGATTGGTGTCACATTGCAGTTCCTCTAAAAGGAGGAGGAAGCAACCTTAGATATCTCCTCGAAGCTACAGTTAGTAAAGAAGAAACTAAAATTCTACAAACCTTCAAGTCTAGTGTCTACCTAAACTTCTTCAAAGATTGATAGCATTTGGAAAACAATTTAAAAGAAAATACGCATAGGAAGGTAAAAGAGGAAGTTACAAAATATTTAGAACAGTAAGTTGAAAGACATTTCAAGAGCTCACAAGGAAGTAGAACTACTATATGTTTTCCTTAAATCCACCCCTAGTGCTCAGTGAGGTGTGGCATAAAATCAATTATCTATTACATGAGGAAGACCTACCCATATTTGCTAGGTTCAAACTTCTAGTGTTAGTGCAGAAAGAGAGGAATTCATTAGGAATTTCTACAAATAATTTTTAGGCAGGCTGATCACAGAACACTTCAGGCTGGAAAATCCTTCTGGAGATCATCAGGTCTAACCCCACTCAAACGGAGTCAGCAGGAGCAGTTTGCCCAGGACCACATCTAGTTGGGCTTCAAATTCTCCAAGGACAGAGACTCCACAGCCTTTCTGGGCAACCTGATCCAGTGTTCAGCCACCTGCACCAAACAGAAGTGTTTTCTTATGTCCCATTTTTCATTTCTTGTGTCTTTAGCTCTGGTATAAATCTGTAATTGCTCTAATTGTAATTACATCTGGATGTAGATTTGCTAGGATTTTGTAAAGCAAAGCATTTATTAATCTATAGTTTTCTAAAAATTTCAGTGTTAGAAAAATAATTCCTGTAACATCACTATATTTAAAAAGCTTCCTCTTAGAGTCATATTACATCATTTCCTGCTATGAAGAAGAAAAGGTAAAAGCGGTGATGTTAGCATACAAATCACTTTTTACTTACAAAATTTCAAATTCCAAGTTAATCCAAGATAACGATGAAATATTACAAGAGTCACAATAAATTGTGTATTTACACTATAAACAATTTATGCTACATTTGTAACTTTGCTTCAATAGTGTTATATATATACTTTAAAAGCACCCTTACAAATAAAAGTATTGCACTGGTGTCATAAAAGTTCACAGTAAATTTAAATTCCAGACCTTGGTAAGACAGTGCAAGAGCTTTTCATTGTGCAAGAGCTTTTCATCCAAACATTCTTGGGTGTATGGGTATATATTATAAAGAGGTATTTCTATATTAAATGTTGTAATGATTTTTTCCATGATTCATGTTTGTTTTTTTGTTAGTTCTCACTTCTTAAAGATTTAGGTTGCTTTGAAATGTTGAAATATACAATAAAAATTATCCAGTCCAACAGTGAAATATGTACATTTGGCAGAGATACATCT
Source organism: Tinamus guttatus (assembly GCF_059628265.1). Lineage (NCBI taxonomy): Eukaryota > Metazoa > Chordata > Aves > Tinamiformes > Tinamidae > Tinamus > Tinamus guttatus. The sequence continues at coordinate 5,616,440 of NW_028288706.1, read as the reverse complement.
GTGTCCATTTTGTAGAGTTCGTGATGGTCACAAAGATATTCCACAGTAAAAGAATCCTTTTGCATTAAGTGGGCTATTCTCTTTCCACAATTTGCAACGCTTCCCCCACTTTTAGAGGCAGTTAACGTCAGTAGTTATGTCTTCAACAAACCCTGAAGATAATACATTAAAAAAATTACTTCAGAATAGATTTAAAACAGCATGTTATATAAATGACCAAAAAATACAGAAATAATTTTTGTAAATGGCAGCATCCTTATTAAGGCAAGAGTTCATATTTCTATCATTTGCAATTTGCTTTATTGCACTGTTGTAGTTTCTTAGAATTTAAAGATTTCTTCCGTATAGCATCTTTCCAAACATTTTAGCCCAACAGTATGAATTTCTCCAGATGGGAGAGTCTACAAGTAAGAGAGATTCCAATTTAAACACTTGTTTATGAGGAGAAACCAAATACTTCCAATGAACATATTCCAAAGGGTTCTTTCAGAATCCTGAATTACCTTTGGAAATACAACCATTTGTTACCCTTTATATTACCTTGAAGGTTAAAAGAAAAAAATAGTTCATGTTGCATGTTGTAACATGACTCTCATACACTCTGTTTTTGTTTGTTCTGAATTACAATTGCTAATGCAATTATATCAAAGGCTCTTCATTGTAGAGGATGCTGTTTACTTGGAAGAACTTGCTACAAAGCAATCCATGTATCTTCTTGCATAGGAAATAATGTACCACAGATTATTTTTAAATGAAATCAGTAATGTTTGTCAGATCTGAAAGATTAAAAAAAAAGGTAACTTTCACTACATGGAGGAGTTTATTACAGCAAAATACTCATTGGATATTTCTATTAGGACCTTACCTGTTTCCTTTATTGCCCTAAGCTTAAAATGAAGGAAGTTGGGCACAGTAACAGACCTTTCTATCCTGAAAATATGGATCTCGATCTGTCAAATACTAAACCCACTTCAGTTGAAAAAAGGCCTAGCAGGAGACTAGCTCATTATCAGTAAGCCAGTTTTCTAATTACTGTTAGAGTTAATAATAAACTAAATACTAGTAACTAATCTTATAAAAGCTATATTGCTTTTATTCTTTCTCCTCCTGAAACAGATTTTTAATTAAGCAATAGGTACCTGTTTATTTTCTTTTTAGTGTTCGAATTTCCTCTCAAGGCTTTTTTTTGTTGTTGTTAAAGTCACAAAAACACACCCCAGACCTATGGCAATTTTCACAATAAGTTTCTGTGAGCCAACAGCTGCTTCCAGGAGGAGTTTCAAGACACAGCAGCAAAGGCTGACCTTGTACACAGTGATCCAGAACTGTGAGATGCTCAGTGTCCTGCACCAGTTCTGACAGTCGGAGCCAAGTAGATTTTACCGTTCCTTCAAAACATTTTATATAATGAATGGCGAGATTTTTTTTTCTTTTTTCTTTTTTTCCAAATCATGAAGCATACTTGAAGCATACTAAATAAGTATATTAGTGAACATGTCAAGTACACTTCTGAAAGGCTTCTTTATCTTTAGCAACGTTTGAGCAGGACTCGAGCTCTTGCTTTGCTCACCGGGTAGCAGCAGACCCTCCTCAGGGGACTATCGCTCATGACAAGCACCAGCTTAACCACTGCTTGCACTCCCGAGTTTCAAGCGCTTAGCTCTGAATGTTCCTAAGCCCAAACAAGACGTTACTTCACTGTTTCGCTGCTCTCCAAGAAATCGGCGCCCCGCATCGCTGCAGAGGCGGCTCCCGCGCAGGAGCGGCCGCCGCGGGCGGTTAAAGGTTGCGTCGCCGCCGCACGTGCCCCCGGCCGGGCTGCTGCGGGGAGGCGCAGGGCGCCCGCGGCCGAGCAGAGGCCTCGGGGCACCTTGGCGAGCGCCAGCCTCGCCACCTCTGCCGCCACCCAGGCTTCCGTGCCCTGGGGAAGCTCCTGAACCAGGCAGCCCCATTCGGGTGACTTGCCCTGGCTCCATTTCTAACATCCCCAGACAAGAAAAATTTCACGGGCAGGAGAGACACTTTTCTCCAAGGCTCCAGGCAAAACCCTGTTTCCTCATTGCTATTCCCGCCTGCCTTCCCCAGCTCGAGGCCCTTCCAGGCCTGGCCTCACCTGGCGGCGGTGGCAGCCGCGGGCCGGGTGGGGGCCGCAGGCGGCTGCAGCTCCACGTCGGCAGCCCCGGAGCCGGGGCCGGCGCGGGCGGCCCGGGACCGCGTCCCGGTGAAGGCGAAGGAGAGGCGCAGGCTGAGCCCGTGCACCAGCCCGCGCAGCAGGCTGCCCTTGGGCGGCACCAGCCCCACGTCGTCGCGCAGCTCCTCGGGCGGCACCTCCACGTTGCCCGCGTACCAGAACACCCACCACACGAGGCTGAGGAAGATGACGATGCCGCCGCCGTAGATGAGCAGGTCGGAGAAGAAGACGTCGGCGAACACACCCGCCAGCAGCACCGCCAGCCCCAGCGCGTCGAAGGCCAGTGCCAGCCAGAAGGCGACCACGCAGCGGCCCAGCCCGCCGGGGGCCGCCATGGCCGCGGGGCAGCAGCAGCAGCGGCGCCGCCGGCCGCACCTCAGCGAAGGCGGGTGCGCGGCCACGCACCTGAGCGACCCGCCCCGCGCCGGTGCCGCCGGCCGCTCCCGCCTCCCGGGCCCGCCCCGCGCAGGTGCCGCCGGCCGCTCCCGCCCACTCGTGGCGCTGAGGTAAAGGGCGGGCGCCGCATTCGGGCTTCTTTGCGGTGGCTGCTTGGTCCCAGTTCTGGTCCTTGCTTACGTCCCTGCCACGTTAGGGCTAATGACTGGAATAGCAGTTACACCGCAGGCTGTAGCGCTGCTGGTGCTTCGTGGTTATCACGTTTCTTTAGGCAGAACTGCGCGAGGCTACGGCAAGTGTGAGCAGCACCACAAGGAGGCAGTAAGCCTTGAAGTAAGGTAGGGTTATCGCCTCCATTTGCCAACCTCTGGTCCCGTAGTGTTTTGGCCAACAGTCAAAGCAGCCGCTTGGATGCGGCAGAGAGCTACAAGGTTCCTTCTCTGGTGGCCCAGGAGGCAGCAGCTAAGGTGACCTTGCGTGAACTGAGTCACTATCAGCAAAGCAGCAGCACTGCCTCCTTGAAACTGCTCCTGCAGGACTTGGGGGGTGTTGAAATAAGAGCTGAGGTGAGCAGCTCCCTGCCCAAGACCCTCCCTGGGGATCCCCTGTATTCCCCAGACAAGGAATAGCCTGGGGAGGGCCCAGGTGCGCTGAGCAGTCACCTACAGCCACCACTGCCACAGCGCTGCCTCGTGCTCAGGCTTGTCTCAGCACTAGAGCAGTCCTGGGTTAATTCTCTTACTACAGAAAGTACAAAGCTCTTCAGAAGCAGTATCAAGTCTTTTTCTTGCCCTTGAAGTTCTTGGCCTTGTTTTTTTTCTTTTTTTTCTTTTTTTTAAATCTTCTTATTAACTTAAAACCAGGAGCCACTTCCGGTGTATGTTTATTCTTGTCTGTCTGGATTTTCTACCACCAAGTCCTGAATCCCATCAATTCTTCAAGTGTTGTGAACAGTCCTTTCAGTTTAATGCATAACATATTAAAACATGCCTTTATTTGCAATCTCTGTTCCAAGTGATTGACTTGTGTGAAAGAGAACAGTGAAATGGGTTTTGTGACAGGTTTTGTCAATTTTGGGGAGGAAAGAAAAGAGATCGTATTTCTGTTATCATCCCTTCAGTCATAAGATCTCTGGTATAAGCATAGCTCCAGTAAATACTGGAGCAGAAGGGTGTTTCTTCGAACAGAAGAGTGATTTTTACGTTGACAGTTTAGTGTAATACATACGATTTTAATGCAATTAATTATATATATATTTTTTTCTAAAAACAGAAGAGTAAGGAGCTTTAATATTAAAATGTTTAACATATTTTGCCATGCTGTTGTTATTACAACTGCGTGTCTTTCTTGCTGACCAGTAAATGTCTTCACTCGGAAACCTGCTGAGTCCCCAGCGAGGCTGTTCTACCACCAAGCATCATCTCTGCTGATGCTGCTGCCAGAGGCTCCGTTGTCAGATGATCTCTGCTGCTCATCTCAGAGGCTGAATGACTGGATGGGAGGAAAATTCCCTGTGCACAACGTAAGCAGGTGGAAGGAGGGTTTACAAATGCAGCCTTTCTCAGGAAAACCCAGCCTTCTGTGTGTGTTTGTGTGCTGATGTGTGTGAGGGATGAGCTATTCTTCCTTTCTCCCATAATGTCTCGCTGTTCATGAGGGAATCCTTTAATTAATAATGGAAACCTTGTACATTACTGCTCCATTTGCTAATGCTCATTCCAGCTAGTTTCAAAGCTCTCCTTCCCTCAGGTTCAGGACTGTCCTTAAAATCAATGATGGATTTAATATGGCACCAAAGTAGGGAGTCTTATTATTTCATTGTGTTCTTTACTCATGTCTCATCAGCAGGATTTTCTCCATTTGCTGAGCTTCTAATAATGACAAGCTGACTCTAGGTATTTGTGCTGCATCCATTATTGCTGTAACTGAGCATTTATCTGTCACCTTAAGCTTGTATTGAAGATTTCTTTTAAATCTACCTTAGGTTTCCAGAAGCTCTGCAAATGAGTCTGCAGGAGCCTCTCATTTTATAAAAAAGCAAACGGAAAGAAATGAGGGAGTTTAAGTTTCTAGGCACTAAGGTAAATGCAGCTGCCTCTTTTGAGTGTGAAAGATTGCTCCTAGTGAGACATGTCTCTGTCACCTGCAGTTTGTCAACTCAAAATAGAGGAGGAAAAACATGGTTAGGCTCAACTAGGGGGGAAAAGGCAAAACAAGGAATTTCAAATGTCAATTTTGATGCCTATATTTTATACCCATATCTTGTTTCATGTTTCTATGTGCTTCTCATTAGTATGAAAGGAAATTAGATCTAGAAGGGCTATTATAAAACATTACAGTGGTCAGTGTTTTCAAAAATAAACTTCTGCACCGTTTACTGTGTTTCTGCTCTACTGTATAATAGGTTTCTTTGTGTGCCATGAGATGCCCTTCCTTGCCTTTGTCAAAGCTTTTGTGGGAGGGGTAAAAGAGATCCTGAATGTTCAAAGGAAGTGTCCTGTACATCTACACATTTCTAATAATGTGGCTTTTTAAAAAAATATTTCTTTATATTTTACTGTAAAGGGGCCAAAGTTGGTTATTAGGATGAAATGAACAGGTCTAGAAATCCTGGCCTTATTTAAGAATTTTTTTCCTGGTAGTTCAAGATACTCATCAATTTAATATCTAATTTAAAAAAAGTCCACGTGAAGATTAGTGAAAAAAATACCCTGAACTTACAATTTGCAAGGATTTTTGGTGTTAATAGTCACAATGAACGTAATTAGCATTTGGCCTGAAAAACACTCTTGGATATCAATAAAAAAGCAATGGGAATTAATAGAATATGGAGGTAGAAGATGGAACTTTGATTCTACAAAGCCTAGAGCAGATCACTACTGCAGACAGTGGCTGGTGATTAGCACAGTACTGTCTTAAATGCTATACAATTTGCATAATGCTCCTTCTTGTATTACAGAACTCTCCAGGGAACTTAAGCTGAGAGTAGTGAGGGCAAGTTGTTTAGTGCATGGGTTTATTAGTGCACGAATAAATGAAAGCCAAAGCCATTCTCCAAAGCTTTGAACACAAATCAAGAAGTATGCCAGCACTCTGTGATGAATGTGGGCACGATGGGGAGTTTGAGCTACCTCTGTGCAGAAGTGATGTGTTCACAAGGACAGTTTCCTAGTCATTCAAGGATCTGAGCAGTAAGTTTACTCTGATGGATCAGAAGATACATATATAGTAATGACTGGATATATGCTAACATATTATATATAATACATATTTAATAATAACTGAGTGTATATGGACTTCAGAGAACTGTGTCCAAAAGATACTTGCTTGATACTGAAATTCGCTGGAGAGGAATAGAGGAGAAACTTTTGAATTTCTCAATCTTATCACAGCAATAGGTAGTGCAGTTGAAAAAATGTAGCAAGCCAGTATGTGGGAAGATGATGTCAGAAGCTTTTATAAGTCTGTGCTTAAATCAAAATATTGTTGTCATAAATAAAATTACAGCATTTCAAAGACAGAATGAAAGTTCTAATCCTGAATTCAAGATGCACCTCTACTTTCTTATGTTATTTAAAACACTCAAAGTGGCTCACAAAAAAAAAAAGGGGAGTGGAATTGCCTTCATGTTTGTGAATCTCAGATTTCATCCAGAACAAAAGTTGTTTTTACTTGTGTTTTATGAACACTAAACAAATCTCTTGTGAGATTTCCTACATGGCCTAGCATCCTCCTATTTTTTTTTTGCTACCCTCTGAAGCCTAAGTCTCTTTTTACAGTTCTACCAGAACCTTAAAATACCTCATTGATTAATCATTAGGGTGGGATAAGGGATGGATTATGTTACATGGCCTCTGATAACACTCTGATTCATTCTGCTTCCTGCAAATGTGCCTGAGAAGATCTTGTCTGGTATTTGCACAGTCTTGCGCCTTGATTGGATTTTTTTGTTGTTGATGTCTGTGCATTTATACTACTGTTATTCACATTACTGAAGAAATGTAGGAGATTGGAGAGGATAAACCCTCTGCCTTGGTTGCAAAGAGTGAAGCATCACGTAAAAGCAATTAGGTACTTTTTGAGTAAATGAGAGTAATATTGAAAAAATGATCGTGCGTTCAGTAGAGTCAATGGATGTACCCACTTAATCTGAACACTAATTTCATGGTCTTGAAGGTATCCTGCGTGTTTTACAGTCCATTTAATGGCAAACATTCCATATAATAATTAGGAAACTCTATGCCACTTTCTTGATTCAGAAGAGAACTAGACAATCTCAGAAAGGGGGTTCAGGGCAAAGAGTATATCAAGGTCTGTGGTGTGTAAGTATCTCCTAAGGGGTGATGGCTGATTCTGGACAGCTCTCAAGTTCTGCAAAACATATATATAAAATCCAGTAGCTAGAAACTGAAGAGAAAGATTTTTTTTTTCCAAATGAAATACAGCACAGTATTTCCAACAGATGTGGCAGACTGTCTAATTAAAAAATCAAGTCAGGATATCTTTGTAAAATACATGCTGTAGTCAAACCACAAGTCACTACACAGTTCACAAATTACCAGGTGAATGACATGATGTAAAATTACCAGTGTAATTTTCCTGACCTTAACAAGTATGGAATAAGCTTCTGTGATTTTATGTACATTGGTTAGTGTTGCTATAGAATTTTAAGAGGTCTTCCAAAAATACAGTCTTCTGAGATGCTTCAGGGGTTCATTGGATTATTGGATGCCACTTTTTAAACTTAAAAGGAATACAATAAACAATTCTATGCTAGACAAGATTACCCCCTTTTTGGAAGATATTTATATACTTACCATTCCTGCAGCAAAATTTTGCCATTTCACTTCCCAGATACTACTAGGGAGGAAGAAAGCACAAGCAATTTCTGTTGAATGGCTATTTTTACATGGGAATAATCTCTTAAAAATAAAGTTTGGTTTACAGAAATCCTGCCTCTGCCACAGCTGTAATATTGGCATGTGATGCCAGCATTTTCTGCAGAAACAACTTAACACCCTGGACTTCAGCTGAATTGAACTTAAAAGGAACATCTAGCAACTAAAAATTAATCGAATATTTTCCTTGACCAGGTGTTATCAAAATAAATACCAAAAACATTTAATCCTTCGCACAGGAAGAAAAGGAAAAGAAAAAGAAAAAAGCTAAATGAAGAACATAAGGGTATTAAAACATGGTTTCAATTTATCCTTGCTTTTATGTTGTCTGTTTGTATTATCTGAATGGATAAGGAAATGGTTTAGAGCACGGATCGTGTAGTTGTATCCATTGAATATTTATTTTTTAGCCTACTGTTGGTGCTTAAAAAAATGACAAAGTGATAATATCTAAGTTTCTGTGCTATGTGCAATATGAAAATAAGAGAGGTAGCATATGCATTTTTTTCCTTTCCAGTTCTTCATGTGGAAGTGTTTATTTGGACTTTCTCTCACATGTAGCAGCATTTAGTGGTTCTTTAATTTCTTGACTCATCAGTAGACTTTAAATTATTTATGGATTTATAAATACAGAAATATATTTTTAATTTAACTTTAGGCAACCACCTGTCTCTTTCAATAGGAGCTTTAACAACTCCATTGAAGCCAAACAAGCTGGCTTTCAGAGAAAGGAGAATGTAATTAATCTCGGATCACCTCACCTCAAGGATGCCTGCTGGCCCTTTGGAGATTACAATCTAGAAGTGTGAGTACTACCATAAACTCATCAGGCTTTGCAATTTAATGGGTTTCTGTCAGTGCTGCTCATTATTATAGTTTATTATGTGCATGAGCGATACATGAGAAAACTTTATATTGTTGTCTAGAGGTCTTTTATATACCCTCTAGATTATATGGAATTGAAACATAGTACTTGCATGTAATGAGGAATGAACCAAAATACATCATAGCATAATTACAGACCTGACAAAACCATTATTCCTCTGCCAATCCTTCCTTTTGGAGAGACAGGCAGTTTTATTTGTATTTATTTATTTTTAAATGATAAATGCAGCTTTTCCCCAAAGATGTCATGCAGTGAATCTGTAGTATACAGATGTAGCAATGGAGTCAGGTATAATAACATAAAATAGAATGGAATAGTGATGAGACTTAGAGCTGTTAATTACAGATGAGATGTGATATTCCCATTGCAATTATCCTGTTGGGGTAGATATAAACTAATTTCTTTTCATGTAACTGAAAGATTTTAGGATCAGTGAAATCAAATGTCCATGTTAGGAGCCTTTTGACAAATGGCAAGCTCAATTTTCTATGCTCCTGGGTTAGACTTGCTACAGGAATTGGAAGTGGACATGGGAAGTTCCTTTCTGCTGCCTTTGTACTCACACTGCACAGCCTAAGGTCAGTTGAGTCTGAGCCTTGGCAGAGCAGTCAGATTTGCTTTCAGGGCTTTGCTACAGTTATTCTGCATAGTAAAATATGAGCTTATCCAAGTACACCCATTTTGGCATGCCTCTAACACTGACATCTCTATTGCATTCAGGACGTGCCAGTGTGCTGAGGGCAGCCTATCTGGCACATTGGTGCTTTACATTGCCATAGAGAAATGAAAAGACTGAGATCAAGTGCACACTCTGTATCTGCATTTAGCCCTCGAGCTCCTTTATTCTAAGCTCTGCTCCAGCACTCCTTCCGTGTGGTCTTTGTGGTCCATTTACTACCTCTGCCTTAGTTTCTTCAATCTATAGAACAGAGATGGTATGCACAAGAATTTCTAAGACCTGATTAGCATTTCCTAAATAGATGTTACTGAGTATATTGCTGTTAATCTTTAGTTTTATACACAATGATAATTCTTTAGAAATTATTAATATGTATATATCTGTAATCTCACACTTCATTATTCTTTATTACCTCTGTTTGCATGCTGTGCTATTGTACTGACTTGGTATTTAATATTCCTTTGCTGCATGGAAAAAATCCCAATTGCCTGTGTTTTGCAATACTTTTTTTCTTTTTTTTTTCTAGATCATAAGATTTTTCTGGTTAGGACTATTTTTCATCCTACAGCCATGGTGGGGTGATTAGCATGCTGCTGTTGTGGTTCATACTTGGAGATTTCAATGCTACTTCGGTACAAAAAAACATTCACCGTTAATGATAGAAAATGACCCTATTCAGAGTATGAGAATTTAATCTTCCTTAAACCCTGTTTAGTTTGGACTGCGGAAACATTTTCTGGTTGGTTTTGCATGCGATTCCTTGATTATAGCTAGGATGATTTTTGTTACTCCAGTGAATATAAACCATTCGGTTTCATTTCGCTTCACATTTTTTCCCCAAATTATTTGCCTAGCTGCCTTCTTTTACCACTCTGCTGACAATGTTTGTCCCAGGTTGCTGTCTTGCCACAGTAATGAGGAAAAAGAGGGGAAGAAAGAAAAAAGAAAAAAAGGCATACTTAATACCTATCATTTTACTGAAATAACTACCTAGTTATCAGTTTAAGAGTCTGTTCTGTGCAACCAGAAGAGACAGTATCACCAAGTAAACACCACTGAAAGGCCACTAGCTACCAGACGAGTGTCAGAGAACATGACAACATGGCTCTGTTCTTAATTTCACAAACATAGAACAAGTATCTTTCTGAGGATAGCCAGTTTGCACTAGTGTGATAGTGGACATTCCAGCTGTGAAAACTGTGATGTTTTCATGAATAAATATCACTGGAGTCTCCATTAGGCTAATGGAAATTTTGGACAAATTTGAGATGCTAGAAAGGTAAGTTTAGCTTTTGGGGATATATATGTGTGTGTGTATAAATTTGTGCATAATTTTGCTTCATAATCTGAAATATTTTATTTTACTTAAAAACTAGAAATGGCAACCATAGTTGTAAACCTGCAAGAGTTTGAGATTTAAATCCAAATCCAATTAGTTGGAAAAGCCTTGCAAATGGAGAGAATCCTACAAAGAACTGGAGATGCTTATTTTGACTATTTGTGGTCATCTGGTGATTGAACAGTTACTTTGTATATGATAAAATCTGGTTTAGGTGCTGCATTTCAAAGACACTAATAGCTTTGCTGATTAACACCTCTCAGTCAGCTGCTCTGTTCATTTCTTCCAATGATGTAAATCACCTACCCAGCTTGTAAACCGTTTTTGTTCGTAGTGACCAATTCAGATTTGCCTCTTCAGGGAGAATATCTAAATGAAAAAACATTGAGATTTCAGATATCAGTACAGAATTTAACTTGCTAATTTGCCATTTCTTTGTCAAGAGCAGTAAAGCACCTCCTTGAATCCCTCTGCTTCCTCAGCCAAGACATGAAAAGCAGTATCCTTCACGCGTATGTTCACAAGGATATTTCACAAAAGGGCACCAAGATGAATAATAATGTAAGGAAAATTTTAAGTCACAGCAGCAAGACCTGGAGAATGCCAATAATATATGTGTTTTGGAACATAGCTTCCTATTGCAACACCTTTGATAGAATCCCTACAAATATGTTGCATGAAGTGAATGAGTATTGTTTGAATCTCAGTCTGCTTTTTTATAGTATGTGTTCTAAGTGCTGGAGGCTGCCTCTGGTTCCTGGCAGTGTGTTGCTTTCCAGAGGATGCTGCTGCTTATAGCAATCTATTGATTAGTCTCTCTTGTGCGGCTGCTTTCAAAGGCTCAGGTGCTGCATTTTGTTTTCTTTCTTCTTGAGAACTTAAAATGGTGACTTTTGACCCCTAGTTTTAGCTGTTCCCTTGTCCCTGTCTGAATGGCTCTGCTTTCACTGCAGTGAAATTCTCTGCTTTCACTGTGGTGACTATGGCTACCTTGATCTTGGGAATGTAATTATCTAAATTAACTACTTTACTGCTGTGTGGATGTAAAGGAGTGCCCTGATTTTTGCAGGCACTAGGAGGAAACTTGCAGGTCTGCTTCATTTGTTTTCTGTTAGATGGAAAACTTACAAGTTTTAAATAGATGAGTATTTTATTGTGACCTTTGTGCTGAAGGCCATGCTCATTGGAGCTTAATGTAGCCAACCCTGGGATGACTGTATTGAATTAGTCTGCTCTTTTGCTCACTTGCGCAGACCTGCACTTGGATTTCAATTAGGGTGAGCGAATGGAACCGGCACACGGGAGCAGCCGGATTTGCTGGTCCGTGGCCCGCATGGCTTTGCAGCAGCGCAGTGCCTGTGCGGCTCGCTGGAGGAGGCCGCGCTCCCTCTCCACGCATACCCCGCCGTGCAGCCACCGGTTTTGTAGCTACCGAAACGCGCGACCCCCGGCGCCGCGGCCGCTGCCTGGGGACCCCCGGGGCAGCGCGGGGGCGACTCGTGACGCGCGGGGCGGAGCCTCGGCGTCCGTGGGGGCGGAGCCTCGGCGCCCATTGGCGGGGCGCGGCGGCAGGGGGCGGGGCGCGGCGGCAGGGGGCGGGGCTCGGCGGGGCTCGGCGGAGCGGGCTCGGCGGCGGCGGCGGGAGTGTGCGGCGCGCGGTGCCCTCGCAGGCCGGCACGATGCTGGAGATCCAGCTGGACGATGGCGGCGTCGGGGGGTACCCGGGCGACGACTACTGCTCGGGCTCCGTCATGTCGGAGCGCGTGTCGGGCCTGGCCAACAGCATCTACCGCGAGTTCGAGCGGCTTATCCACTGCTACGACGAGGAGGTGGTGAAGGAGCTGATGCCGCTTGTGGTGACGGTGCTGGAGAACCTGGACTCGGTGCTCACCGACAACCAGGAGCACGAGGTGGAGCTGGAGCTGCTGCGGGAGGACAACGAGCAGCTGCTCACGCAGTACGAGCGCGAGAAGGCGCTGCGCAAGCAGGCCGAGGAGGTGAGGAGCGCTCGCCGGGCCCGCCGCTGTCGCCGGCCTCGCAGCGACCATCTTGTGCGCCCGCCGGGGCCTGCGCGGTGGAGCCTCCGCCTCCCCGTGGCCACCGCCGGGGCCTGCCCGGCCGCCCCTCCGCACGGCCCGGCTCTGTCCGCCGCCGCCTCGGGCGGTACCGACCGAGCGCCTCCCCCGCGGGGCCGCGTCGCATCGGGCTGCGGGGAGTCCAGGCCCGGCACTGCGGCGAGGCCCGGGCGGGGCGGGGGGGATGGAAGGGGCAGGCCCGGCTTCGGGCATCGCCGCTTACCGCATCCCCGCGGGAGGATGAGCCGGGAAACGTCCATGGCGCCCGGCGGCGGGTGCCGCTGCGCCCGGTGTCCCCCTCCGAGGGGGAGAGGAAAAGCAGGGCTACGGAAATAACCGCGTTTTCCCGAATTGGTGCGATTTAGCCCTGGATGCCCGCCGGGAACGCGGATGGCTTGTGAGGAAAAAATGTACTTTAAAAATTGTGTTTACTTTCTGCACTGCGCTTAACCTGGCTCAGTAATGGTGGCTTGTTTCACTGTAGTGGCCTAGTGCAGTCTTTCAAATCCTATCTGTAAGCGATTTATTTGGAGCAAAAAATAGGCTTTATAGGGCTTGACATCTGATTTTCTGAATCGTATTTTATCAAGGCTGCCTTGGTAAAATCTTATTTTACTTTGAGCCTTAATAACACAGTATCTCGTGTTAGAGCCTGCAGTTTCCAAATGTGCGGATCTGCTTTCGTGAGAGCCCTGATAGAGAGCCCTGCTGCTCAGCTGAAGGGGCATCTGAAAGTGGATCATAAAAGATTCCCTCTGATGGAAGGAAAGCAAAACCCTTGGGCTGCCAAGACATGGCAGTAGCCACAAAAGAGAAGGGAGGTACCTTCTTTCCTGGTCGCTTGTACCTTTGCTTGTCCCTGCTGAAATCAGGAGCATTTCCCTAGATATAAATGAGGCTTGTGAACTACAGGTTTTCTCTCTGGCCTCCTGAAATAACAGCCTGTAAACTGAAATAAAGAACTGATGATGGAAGGGTTTCATCACCTGCCACATCATCCTTGTTTCTTTACACAATTACATAAAAACTGTTTTTTAGCCTGAAGTCAGCATGTTTCTTTTGGCCATGTTTTAGAGTAGGAGAGAGCAGAAGACTAAAAAGACTGCTTTAACACTTGAGTAATCTTTCTAAGAGTCAAATTCTGACTTGATAAACAGTAATTAATGAAATAGCTTTTGATTTCAATAAGAATATAGAACACTAAAATATGTTAGCAGTGTTCTTGTTTCTAAATAATCATATAGTAGAACCTTCTGAACTTAAACATGAGGAGGATATTCATGATTTGTGAAAGCTAGAGCCAGTCAATGGAGCTAGAATTAAGTCAAATTTTTAATACAAAATTTTAGTTATCGATAAACTAATAACTAATTATGGAGGCACAAATCTGTATGTATTGCGGATAATTCTGCCTTTCGTAAATTGCAAACCAAACCAAACAAAAAGGCAAAACAACAAAAAGAAACATCAGTTTTCCCAGCAGTCCCATGCATTGCTGTTATGTAGCAGTGAGGAGGGAAGGTCCATCCCACCTCCTCCTGCGGGTTCAGCTTTGTGCTGCGTCTTAGCTCCAGTCTCTGCCCTGCCGCTTTAAATGGGAGGATCCTCCTCTGGGAACTGGATTTAATCCCAGGGGTGACTTCCCTCTGTATATTACTCCAAATTATAAGAATCACAATGATATGGAGATGTTGGGAGATGAAGATGAGAAACAGAGCTTTTGTGTATAATATTGTCAAATGGCCCCAAGTTCTCTTTTCTTTATATTAGTTTATTAATACAAAATGGACTAAAACTGCAAGTGGGCATTGTTCTGGGGCATTAAAAGGTGCATTGTATTCTCTTGTTAGTCACTGCTGCAGAGCCAATAAATCTTGCCTGGTACATGTTTATAAAGAAATTGTTGCGCCCAAATGGGTCTCTCTGGTCCGTTTTGGTAGATTAGGACTGCTATTAACAGCTCTCATCTTGCTTTTGCTAACTGCTCTAAAAGGAAGGTTTCCTTCCCACTGTATTTCTGTCTCTTTCTTTAAGTAGCCTGTATAGGTTATCTTTTAGAGCAGTATTTGCCAGAAGCTAAATAACACTTTATCTTCTGAATGCTGTGGCTGCAGAGTGACTCAATAATTTTTGCTTGTCCTAAAATAAGCCAGAAGAAGTACTGAGATGAATAGATTGCAAATGGAAGTTAGTTAAAATGAGGTGGTGCTGTCAGTCCCTGTGATTTGGGGTTTCAGGTTTTCCTTGACTTCCAAGCAATTTGCTATGGGAGATTGCACCAGATTTTCGATGTTTCGGTTTTCTTCCAATTGTTTCATATCATTTATTAAAGTATGGTAATTGCTTCATGTACGATATGGTATTTGTGGTGCTGTATCGTAATGCATCTTGTTGTTTATTTGTTGTTTGTAGCCTTATCCCTTAAAGAAATGAAGCTAATGTGATTGCTCTGCCAGGTGGTCCTCCCAGCCACTCCAAAGGAGCATGGGAAGTGTTGTGACTAGATGAGAAAAGAACCAGGGAATAGTCATTGAAAATCCCTGTGGGGAAAACAACAACAACATTTTTTTGGGGGTCTACTGTTAACTACTCATTTTATGTAAAATTCTTTTCTAATCTGCTGTATTCTTTTTCTTCCCTTTCTCTTTGGAAGAAGAGCACTGCTACTAAATTTGGACACCTATATGCTTTAGCTACCATTTTCTGAGAAGAGTGTTGCTCGCATTTGGGCCCTAATTCTAAGATTAGTGTGCAAGTATTAATGTATTTAAAAGCTGTTGTGGAGTAGGAAAACAGAAGCCCAGGATCAATTGGTTTACATTAGAATTACTCCTTGGAAGTCGGAGGAGCAGTGCAGACCTGCAGGTGTGGAGCTGGCCCTCTGGCCTCTTGTAACATGACAACCACTTGCAGTGAAATTTAATTATCACAAGGGAAAGGTCGTGACTGTCCGGAGAAGCAGAAGCATGTTAATGTGAGGTGCAATCTACAACTAATTGATGACTTGCAGCATCAGTTAATGCTCATTGGAAGTTTTAAACTGAATGTTAATGTAATATGTGCATACATGTAGCATAAAATTAAGTTCTTTAGTTAGTATGTCTGACTTGTTAGTGAAAGCTTTTGTGTTTAGCATTCAGCACTGAGGCAATGTAAGGCCTAGAATCAACTTCCATTGGCAAATGGCTAAAGAAAGTCACTCAGTAAAAGTGACTTACTTCTGAATAGTGGCTGCTCTGCCTGTGATAGAGGATCCGTTTCCAAGCTTGAGGAGTAGAAAGGGTGTTCTTTTTTTTTTTTTTTTTTTCTTTTTCTTTTTTTTTTTTTCCTCACTACGTGCATCAGAGTTATTTTGAGCTTCCCTATTCAGCTCTAGGGACAAGGTTCAAATCCCTGTGGAGAGTTGAGGCGCTGGTGCGTTGCCCTATAACAGTCATAGTCACTCAAGCTGTGAGTATCGATGTGTCTCCAAAGCCCTGTCAGAACTGGCCTGAGAGATGGGGCACTTGCCCCGAGCTGGCCCAGGATGTGCCCTGTGCTCCCTGGTAGCCCAGTGAGGTAGGGCTTGCTGTGGTGCTCGGAAATTCCCAGTAATCTGTCTGTGAGAGCTCGTCTCCGAGGTTCTCTGCGTACGTATCTGCTCTGGGTACTTTCCTGAAAAGGACGTGCTTTTGCTTGCCTTGCCGCCGGGGGACTCATTTTCTCTAGGTACTTGGGTGCCATCCTTCCCCAACTCCACAAGACAGCAACATGTCTGTCTTCTGAAGCGTGTTGCCATGGCCATCACTTTGCCTTTATGATTTGCTGTCCCCATAGTTATTTTGCATTTAAAAACAATTTGCCTCTAGAGTTCTGTTTGAAAATCATTTCAGAATGAAATGATCCTTTCAGGGAAATGGCAAGATTGTAGCTGTTACAAATTTCCTTGTGGCTCAAGATACCTAAAGGAAATCAAGTGCGTTGTCAGTAGTGCAAGTTCACTATCTCCTATCTGCATCTTAAACATAAAAACCTTTAAAAATCTGGCCTCCTAGTTCATTAAGGGATGCTTTGGATGTTGTCTCTCCCTCTTACACTAATACTGCTTAATGTGAGGAAAGGTTGAAGTGATGCTTTGTGCTCTGCTCTTCTCACGGTGAACACTTTTTCCTTTTCTGCTTTGTCTCTTCTGTGTCTGCAAAATGAACCTCCTGGTCTGGGAAGGCACTTTCTCCTTCCCCACCCTGAAATCTGATCTCATGAAGAGCTGATTGATGGGCATTTCTGCAGTCTGATGATGATCTCATACCATTAAAAGACAAAAACGTGCAGGAATAGCAGATACCAGATAATGAAAGGCTTTGCCTTTTAGGTGGATGCTTTCTTCTGTGTCTATTTACAAGTAACTAGCAATCATGGATATGCAGGCTTAGCTAACAGTTGTCTGTATACAAGATCTGCCTGTATATTCTTATGATGTCTTTTCTCTTTATAACCTGTGGGGGTTGAGAACTGCTTTTTCAAGTTTAAAAAATATTTGCTGTAGTTTTAAATTAATTCCTTTTCTGCACCTCTCTTCTAAAGTGGCAGGAGGCAAAAGACCATCTGCAAAGGTTCAACAGCAGAAGCTGCTTCCTTCCTCTCCCACAGAATGACACATGAGTATTAAGAAAGGAGGCTGACCTTTCTATTTACATCCTTGCTTGTGCATATCATCAGAAATTATAAAATGAGTAGACGCTTGATAGAGCGTGTATCTGAAACAACATAGTGAATTAAAACCAGCTTGACAGCAGTGTGGCAGCTTGCAAAATACAGACTGTGCTGGTCTATTCCTGGGTCCTTGTCTCCCACTGAATCTTTCTCAGTGACACACTAGTCAGCTCTGGTTTTGTGGTGCAGGGAGATGTACAAGAGATGTCCTGCTGCTTGTGAGAAACCAGGTTGGTCTGATGTACCAAAGAGCATAAGGATAATAGTTTGCCCACAGAGACATGTGAGCAAATAAAATGTCACTACGAATCAAATTATTTATTCTATAGCCTGGGGATAGGGGGGTGGGTAAACAGAAAAAGTCTATTTTTAAGTTTCTGGGTGAGTTTTCCAATATAATATTGGATGAGCTATATAGATATCAAGCAAATCAAATTTAGACCAAAAGTTAAAACACAAGATAGATACTTTGGGGTTAGGCAGAACTGAAAATGCTCTCATAGCTTTACAAGGGTGTCTTTCCTTCTTTTCTTTTTATCTCCTCCTCATAAAGAGTTTGTGTGCAGGTATTTTGTCAACCGTATGGACTTCTCTCTTTTTAGCTTTTTAGAGATGCTGGTGTTTGACAAACAGTTATGGGAAATGCACTTGTTAAAAACACCTAATTAGGTATTTTGAATTTTTTTAAGAAATTGTTGGAAATCTACACTTATGTGAAATAACTTAAAAGACTTTTTAAGTTTACCAATTTTATTAATTTGTGACAGCAACAGACATGGACCGTATGATGTATATTTCTTAATTGCTTCCTTAAGAGCAGTCAAGCTTTCAAAATGTAATGCCCATCAATCTGGGGACATAACCCTCTGGTAATCTTACATGATTCTTGTTATTTTTGGAAGAAAATATTTCTGTCCAAATATAGATCCATCCTACGAATCCTCTTTATGTCGCTCATGCTTATGGGGGTTATTAATATTCATAAATAGGAGGATGTTATTAAAAATTACCTTGAAAGTAAAACCAGTCTGCATGAACAGTATGAGCTATTATTTTATTTAAAGAGCAATTTGAAAATAATTTTCCAGATGTTAGTTACGTGAGGCAATGATGAGATTTCCCCACAATAGGCTTATACATAGTCTGAACTGTAATCCCCATATATATTTTGGTGGGATTTTTTTTCCCTCTTGATGAAATTAAGCAGTTTGCTTCATGGTCCTGCTTTCTTCTCACCTCAGGAAGAGAGAGAAGAGCTATCAGGTGGTTGCTCTGGCATGCAGCTTCTTTCCTGTCATCCTGCTCCCTCATTCCAAATTTTCATAGCTGCCTCTGGCAAGACTGAACAACCTAAGACCCTTTTGGGACACTGACAAAAACCACTGGATGTCCTAGGCAAGAGGACCTGTTTTTTTCCTGCTCCTTTTCCGCTTTACTGTTTGATGTTGCTGTTTCCTGCCCAGTCCCACAGTACTGGGGCAGCGCGGCTCAGGCGGCGCCTGCTCAGGGCTGCAGGGACGTCAGAGCTGCCAGCTGGCTCCTCTCCTGACGGCCGCGGTGGAACCTGCCTGGTAGTTCTAAGCGGCTGCACCGAGTGCGCCAAAGCAGCGTTTTTTGGTCGCAGTGACCTGCGAGCCTCCTAGGCCGGATTTCAACCTGCGCCCTCCTTCCTTCGCAGCCCTTCCTTACTGCTGGGCAAGCACGAGCAGATGCGTGCAGGGCTGTCCTTCCATCTGTTCCCTTCTTGATTGAGGGTGATTTCAGTTCTAGACCAGGACAAGGTACTTTCAGCTGAGATTGTAATCAATGGGCAAAATTGACAGCTAGTCAGCTATCTTTCTGCTTTACTTAGATATCACCAGAAGTTTAGGCCTTTTGAGGAGGGGTTTTGAGGAGTTTTTGATGTTCATTGTAGAGCTACCAGTGGTGGTAAAATATAGAAGAGTTTGGTGATCTCAGCATTTAATTTGTTTCATGCACGATACATGGTCTCTGCCAGTGTTGCTTAGGAAACTGCAAACTGTATTTCAGAGCATCAGAACTAAAATCACACAGGGTGAGAAGTTTCAGAGCTCAGATGTGTTTCGAAAGAACCGATAAGTAGGATTTTTCTTAGGAAATCTTAAGGAGTTTTATATTTTGTGGTGGGTTGACTGCCGCTGTCTGGGACTCCCTATTTCACTCCATTAATTGTTGCTAAGCTTTAATATTATTCCTAGAATTCCATGGAATGGATTTTTTTTGTTGTTGTGAAATAACCTCTAATTTATATTAGATGTAGTAGAGAATTTCTTGTCCTTTCTCTAAATGATCTAGATTTGAGCTTATGTAGCCTAGTTCTAATGCCCTCTGACGTTTTCCTAGCAAATAAGGTAGTCGTATCTCTGATTGCATTCTGATCTTAAACCCCTGCTGTGGAGGCTGCAGTATTGTATTATATCAAGATACTATAGCAAAAGTGGATAGGTACATCTGCTGAGCATTCAGAAGAGAAGTATTACGAGATTGACCAAAGTGCCATGCAGCTGAGACACCTCAGGATTATTTCTAACAAAGATCCGATATTCTTTTGTAAGAAAAAGATTTTTTTTTCTTTTAGACTTTAGAACATGAAAGTGCAGTATAGTACAATATGACACATATGTATTTTTTTCTGCTAGGAACATCCTTTCATTTAGGATGGAGAGGTTCATGGAATAGGGATGAAAAAAGCATTAAGAGATATAGATGGTGAAGGATGGCTGTGGCAGCTGCTTCTTATTCCTGTAGTGCTTAATAGGCTTTTCTTGCACAAGTCAATTCTCCAGTGTTACAGCCACATAAAAAAATGTGGTTCAGTCATTTTTCACCATATGAAGCTTCATTTTTTTTGGTCCTTGATAGAACAGGGTTTGTTTCCATTCAGATCCTTCAGCTTGATGACTTTCATAGTGTATAGCCTGAGTTAAGTGGAAATTGCTACATCATTTGCACTGTAATTGCAGACAGAAAAATGCATAAAGTACATGCTTACAGAAGTAACTCTTAATCCTCACAAAGTTTACATTATTAACCATACATTTTTTTTTAAAAAAAATTGTTCCATCAATATGGTTTCGTTTTTCATTGTTATTGATGTTCGCTTTCAGTGTTTTATCTGTTTATAGACACATATATGCGATACTGTAAATTCTGAAATATTAATGTGTGTGTGGGGGGTGTGTGTGTGTGTGTATGTGTGTGTATATATATATATATAAAATATGATACTCTTTTACAGCCTCAGGGACTTCCTGATTTGATTTTCTTACTAACTTCTTTCTGTATAGGGTCTCAGGTGGTCATCTTGCACTGCCTTTGTAACTGTTTTGCCTCCAGCATTCTTGGAAAGACACCCACCCTTAATTAAAAACCTAGGAGCTGAATACCGAAAAGGACCTTAGGAGTCATCGTGTCCAGTGCCTTTGAATTGTAGGCAACTGCATTATGTCATATATCAAGCTTTGTTGTCAAACTAGTTAAATATCTTCTTGCTCTTCTGAAAGAGCAAATAAATTCTTCTAAATTCCAATTTCTTTTTTTCGTGGCCTGTTTTCACTGTTTTTCTTGTGCCAGCATTGGCCTTAACTCAGCAACCTCTCCCTTTATCAAGTTCTCCCATCCCTGTGTTCTTTGAGTAACACTTTGCCACATCTGGTGTTCATAGCGATCGTTCCTGTGCACGTGGCTGGACTGTGGCTGCTTTTCCAGATACATTTTGCCAGCACTTTGTGTAGTGGCGTGCATGCTTTTGTGTCTCCCGGGAGCATCGTCGTCTCCAGTTGCCTTTTTCAAAGTCATCGCGGTGAGATTTATCTGAGGGCTGTCGCCCTTCATTAGCCTGGCCGGGCGCAGTGTGTGGCGTGTTGGCTGGCGGGAGAGCGGCTGCTCATCCGTCTCCTCCCTGCCTTCCCTCTGCTGCGGTGGCACGTGGCCCTGAGCGCATCGTCTTGAGATTGGATGGAGAAATCATTCTGTAATCAGCTCCTTCCTCTCGGGCCTTCTCATGACAGGAGACATTTTTGCCCCTATGGGCATGACCTTGTGTTTGCATTGCTCAGGTCCACTGTCACCCTTCTGCCTGTGTGATTCTCTGTGGTAGTGACAGCAACCCCTGTTCATGGGTGATCTGCAAGACTTCAGACACACGCTTTGCTTTTCTTAGCCATGTTTACCAATGGAAATACAAGTTTGCTCACAAGACTTTTGTGAAGAATCCCGCTAGTAATTCATCCCTTTTTGTACCTCCCCTTTTACTCCACAGCATCTTTTGTTCCAAAATGTTATTCATTTAATTACTGTAATCATTGTTATTGTCCCTGGATTGCCACAGAGGTGCATGAAGTGCAACCTTGCTGTCTCATGCAGAGCTGGAACTGGGTCAAGGGCATGGATGGGTCCCCTTGGGACCTCCTGGATGAGCCTCTTGTGGCTCAGTTTAACAGCAAGTGTGGGGACAGACCTGCTGGAAGGAGAGCAATGTAACTGAAAAGTTACCTGCCTTTTGAAAAAAAGGCTCAGATGCCTTGGAACAAGAAGGTAGGGGATTGTAATCCATGCATATATTGACAGAAGGGAAATTCATTTCACAGAAGGCATTCTGTGAAATATTAACCTCTAACTGTAGAGTATCTAAATGAGCTAACAGCTGTCTTAATGTATCCTTGAAGCTATCAACAGGAGCAAACATCTGATCTTGAGTCTCTGCAACTGTAAAGGAGACTTTACAGTCTTTGACTGGAGTTGTACACTTTTATGCAGATGACCGTGGTCCTGCCAGAATATGTTTGTCTTTGAGAATAGCGAAGGGTCAGGCATCGGCCTTAGCTCTGAGTGTCTTTCTATCATGAGACTTTATGCACTGTGTGTCCTTGGCAGGTAACATCCCAAAGACTTTTTTAACAATATGGTAAAAATGTCTTTATAATGTGTCAGAAAAAAATGGGAAGAAAAAGGAAGAGTTTTTTTTTTTTTTTTCCAGATCTACTATGTTTTGGCCATTTTACTAATAAATTAAATGTCAGCTTTACTGGGGGTCAGAGATGATGTTAACTGATCCTCATCCTGCTTTTGAATTGACTGAAATGAAAATTAATTATAGCTAATTAGAATAATGTACTATTAATAAAGTTAATCGTATGATTATGTTTAATTAAAATTATTTCCTTCCTTGGAGTTGTAAAATACATTTGTTTTTCCATATTAAATACATCTTCATAGATAAGCCCCCTCATGTAAATCAATGGCATGCATCTTAAATATTCAGTACAGAAATATTCAAATAATTATATTTGCATAAACAAAAAAGACTTCCTAGACTGATGTGTGCCATAAATTTTACTCTGACCCTGTTTGAGGAAGGGGACTGGACTAGATGGTCTTTAAAGGTCCCTTCCTACCTCAACTGTTCTGTGATTCCGTGGTACAGTCTCTCCTGATCTGCACATAACTGTGTTTTCTTTTTCCTTTACGTACATCCTGTAGGAAGGCATACAAATGAGAATATAAAAATCATATTAACTGATTCAGAGTAAAGGCAGGATCCTTTTTTGAGATACCAGCATTTTCCAGCCCTGAGTTGTTCTTCTGGTCAGAGCCACAAAAGTATCTAATTATTGCAGGTAGTGGTGACCTAGCCCACAGAAGTCACTGGTGGCTGTTTGTTCCTCACCGTGTTGTGAAGCGCTGCTTTTGCCCCCTCAGTGCTGCAATCTCCAAGCAGCAAAGGAGGGTTTGGGCCCGAGCCTCTAATATTCCCTTTGGTAACCTATGCTCTTGCCCGCACTACCAGCCAGTCAGATTAAGGCCATGTAATGTTTTATGCATATATATATATATGTATATATGCGCAACTCTAGCTCTTCGCTTGATTTCTTGTTGATGCAATATGATGGTATCTGATTGTATGTTACTATATTTAGTCATTTTCTTCCTTTGCAAATCCAGTAAAGCAGGAAGCTAAGTGGTCTGCATGTACAGCTGCTTTTCCGAGGAAAAGTCATTCTTTCGCCCTAAGACGAATTTAAGCCAGATATTTTCCTTTTATGTAGTAGTGTGTGTCATTGGTTGTCATAATTTAATCCTGGATTATTACAAACCTGATTTAAATCAGAGGATAGAATTTAGTGGAAAGAAATCCATGTGATTAATTTTTATATAGAGTGGTCTCTTTATCTGGCATTCTTAGATCACTGATGTGTTTAACAGTATAAAAGACTCTGCTTTTTCTTACTGCTCTTACCTGTGTAAGGTGAAGAAACCTGGTAGCATGGGCTTTGAATATGACCTACTGTATTCCACTGTGGGATGACCTCTTGAATGTGTTTTCTGTGCTGAAAAAAAAATAACATAACTCAGAATCTCATGAGCGCAGCTGAACAAGTCATGATGCTTTATACGTAATATTTGGTGGTTTTAGATAAATTCTACTCTTTGCTTTTTATGCAGGATCTGTTTTGAAATACTGATAAATCTAGCAGTGTTATGTTTGTTGGTGTTTTTGTTTGCTGAATTTGAAGATTCTGGTGTTCAGAAGGATCTTCCAAACCCACCTGGATGCGACCCTGTGCCATGTGCTCTAGGTGTCCCTGCTGGAGCAGGGGGGTTGGACTAGATAATCTCTAGAGATCCCTTCCAACCTCAACCATTCTGTGATTCTGAAAGGGAGTAAACAAGTAAGCTAGGTTAGTTTCAGAGTCATTAAAATAGCAGATGTCAGAATTGATTGTTTTTTATAAGGAGGGCAGAACTGATGAGTTTTACAGGGGAAGTGAGGTAATTGTCAAGCACTGTTGATGTTTTCCTTCAGTATGACGTTTGATTTGCAGTATCATTAAAGCAAACCTCGGAATTTCTTTAGAGGCAACAGTGTCAGTCCACAAATTATTCTTCAAAAGCACGTGCAAATGTTCTCTAAAAAGCTGTAAAGCTGTGGGAAGTCTTGCTATCTAGTTCAAGTACATCCATCCACTTTTTCATAGTGGGATTAAATTTACAAAAAAATAGTACTTTTTCTTATCAATCAGTGGAGTTATCCGGTGCTTCTTGTTTCTGGATCTTGTCTCTAAATGTCTTTGCTCCATCTCTGTAGAAATACAGCTGGGAGTTGTAAACTTGCTGAGGTACGTGTCGGATCTGAGCTCCTTACAGTGAAGCAATGGGAGAAAATCAATCACAGCACCTGACTCTGCAAAATGAAGGGCAGTTCATGGCAGCAAGTCATGCTCATGTTACCTAGCCAGAGCTTTCTGCTTTTTTCTTTTTTTTTTTTTTTTTTTTTTAGCGGCTCCAAAGTGAAGGAATGTGTTCAAGCAAATTTGCTTTTCAGTTTTAAATTTAATGCATTTGGTATTTTAATTCTTGACAGATTTCTTTTTAAATTACTTCATTTTTAAGATGTTTTAAAACATGTCTTTTGAAGACTATAAGACTAGGCTGAGTTGTTTTATTTGTCCACCCTTTTTTTTTCCTCTTTCACAGTTAGGCTTATAATGAAGCAAGAGCAGTGTCTAATATCTGCTTTCAGTAAGCCTCTGGAGGTTGTTCTAAGGCCACAGGTACGAATTTGATTCATACGAGTAGTTTCTTTTCACTTATGAAGCCTCATGCTGATTTTGTTAGCTGCCCCAGAGATGAGGAGCTTCATCTTTGTGCATCTGAGTCTAGCACCTAGATAGGCCCGGCTGTGTACTAACTTTAATGAAAAACATTAATGAAGAAACAGAGTAAAACTGAGGGATTTTTTTCCTGTGGTAACTGCTCCTGGTGCTCTTTGTAAATATTATGGATGGAAAACATTCAAATGGGTGTCCCCTCAAGCTGCATTTCACTCAGTAATATGTGCTTGTTTTTTAGAGCTTAACTGCCCCTACAAGCCTGTTTATTAAAAGTGTTATATTTAATTTGTGTTTTCCCTTTTTTTTCCCTGCCTCATTGCAAATGCTTTCTGTAACATATGGGAGCAGGAGCTGGTGCACAGAGCCCTGTGGAGTAGGAGGACTTCCTGTGTGCTAGGGGAGGCATCTGGCAAGTTGTGTGAGAGGCATCCTGAGCAGCGGAGACGGCGGCTGCTTAGCTGGGTGATCTGCAGCTGCTTAGGGGGGTCCATGAACCACAAGCTGTGCTGCAGGCACTAGATGAAGTGTTACTTGCACTGAAGCCACCTCTAGAGGCTGCTTTGCACAAGGGAGTAATACAAATATGCCTGGAGTGCTTGTTCCCAAACACCTGGCACAGCTTGTGCTGGTGGATTTGCTTGTGTTGCTGAACAAGGTCATTTCGATCTCTGCCGCATCCTTCCATGGATGTTGTATGAAATATCTACATCTGACTTACTGGGAAAAAAAAAAAAAAAAAAAAACAGGGCTCTCCTGGGTGCTCTGACAGGAGCTCCCTCATCCCGTGACAGCTGAGAGGCGGTGCTGTGCGTGCTAAGCTGTCTCCTGTACAGAGTGTGCCCTGCCCTGCAGTGCTCCTGTGTGAAACTGTCCTTCCCCCAGGCTGCTTGAGGGGGGGTTCCCTTGCTCAGCCACCTCCCTGGACCTTCACTTTTCCTCGCTTGCAGCCACCGGCCCTTCCTGATGCCCAGGGAGACAGCGAGACCGGCCCTGAGGCAGCCACAAGCTGGGCCAGAACCGGACAGAAGAGACAGCCTTTGGGGCCCTGTGCCCAAATGCTGCCACTCGATCTCCCCAGCGAGACAGAGAACAGGATATACTGCAATGCGCTTGCCCAAAATGCCTTTTTTTTCCCTGAGGATACTAAAGATAATGTGAATTTTTGATTCCGTAGTCTCTGTTTTTTCTTCTGTGAGTGTAGTGTGTAACGGTGTATGTTAAGAAAACCTGATGGCGTTAGCTGATTTCTAGTTTTCTCTTCCTTTGATTACTTGGAGACTGCAAAATAGACAGGTCTATACAAGAAAGTCTAAGAGACTTAATCTCTCACTCAATTTCTCTAAATTAAACCAAAACAACAGTAGAAAATCCAGGAATCCTATTAAAGATGACCTACATAGTGGGAATAAATTTGTTTATACCCCCCTTTTCTTCCTAATTTACTGTCAAGAAATCTGTGAAATAGTTTTTTTAATATTCTTCTTTTTTTTTGTTTGTTTTATTGTCACTTCAAAATGTAATTCTACCCGCCTTGGGTGTGATGCTCTTGAATGGGAATCTAGCAAACTGAGGCCATTTCAAAATCCAAGAGAGTGAAAGCTGAACAAGGGAGATGTGACAGGGATTTAGGCCAGGGCTATAATTAAAGGGATTCGTCAATAGAGCTTTAGCACAGAGTACTTTCAGCAAACCCCTGAGAGGAGATGGAGATTATCCTGGGAAAATAGCTTTTCTGTTGGCTTAAAACAGTCTTCCAAACAGAGCAAGTTAAACTGCTGCTTCTCTAGGGTTGTTGCTCAGTGCAGTGATCTTGGCTAGGATTTCCTTTTTTTCTTGACTCATTCTTCAGTGACATAGTGATTCTGTAGGATGCCTTTGCAATATCCATAAAGAAGATTGTTGGACACTTATTAGTGACTACTCGAATGTTTTATTGACATTTCAGAGAAAATAATGCTTAATTAAAATATACATCCTTCTGCAGTCTTAGAATTTAATGAAAAAGTATTTAAATTAATGAAAAATATAGTCTCAGAGTCAAATCCTTTTAAGAATATGGTGAAAGGAGAGTATTGGCATTCCTGATAGCTCTAGAAAATATTGCTAGAAAAACAGCAGTAAGAACAGCAGGAAAAAAAACCCCAAATCTTACTGCAATAAATGGGGAAAGCAGAGGAAAGAAAGATAAAAGCCCAGTTAGATTTAAGACACTGCAGACTACTGAGTGCAGCAAATCAGGCATGGCTAAAATGTGTTTATATCTTTAAATACAGCTATGCAGGAATGAGGACCGACTCATTGTTCAGAGGAATTTACTGAGCAGTAACAAAAGTGGGCAGGAATCATAAATGATGTAGCCCTTCAGCTATTTACAGGGCGAAGACAAAGCTCACACACTTAATGATGACTCTTGTGTTATTGCTATTCCCACTAGAAGTAACAGGAAACGTTCATGCTTCTTCCCACTGCTGTACTGGAATACGGCTCATGCTGTTTTATGTGCAGAGCTTTAACAAATCAAAGTGATAAAATTACTGTGCATTTTGTTGCATCTGTTTCTCTGGGAGTCTTAGCTAAACATGTTTTGCCCCCCGCACCTGACTTTTGCAATCCAATGTAGTTTAACTTTGTTAAATTAAAATTACTGAGATTTCTAGCACTGCAGTATGTAAAGAGAGGGATCATTTACTGCTGAAGCTGGTGAAGTCCTCTGCTCTGCAGGATGGCCTTGTTTTTTGCAACAGTACTTTCCACCATTGCAGATTGTTGGTGCCTTTTTTCCTTCCAACTTTCATGGTTTTAATGGGAAATTGCAGTGTGCTGATTGTGTCAGGACCCAGTGTAAGGAGCATTTTGCAACTAGACCCTCTCCCTCCTGAGACCTCCTCTTGTTCTATAAAGCATCCTAAGGAAGATTAAAGACATCTTTTTTCTCCTCCTCCCTCTCTTGCTTTGCAGCTCCAAGTCTGGGCCCTGAATTTCCTAATGAAGTTTGACAGACCGTTAGTGCATAACTAACTCATTTTCCAAAGCAGGCAAAAGACTGTTGGGAGACAGGAAAGGTAATCTGATGGGCTCTGCAGTTGGCATGACGTAGAGTCGTATTTCTGTTGTAGAATTGCACAAATACTCAAGTACTGAGTCTTGTTCTCAGTGCTCAGGGGACAGATTGATGCTTTGATTACTGGACTAGTGCAGACAACTCGGCCTGTTGTTTCATAACTGGCTGGGCTCTTAAGTTTTTTTTTTTTTTTTTTAAAGAGAAATACATAAAATGAGCAAAGAGAGCATATGGTGTGATTATATGTGTGTGTAATCTCTAGGAGGAGACCTGTTGCAGTGGTTTTAGTTTCCCTAGATTTAGCTCTGTAGGAAAAATGTAATGAGGCTCAGTGCATGGAATTTTTGGATTTTTATTTTTAAGACCAAGATAGGATTTGTTGTAAAACCAGGGAGATAGTTTCAGTGTTCTACTCCATTGTAAGCATGGTTATACTGGATTTTAGACTTGGTTTATGTAGGGAGGATGTTTGTGATTAATGAAGCAAATGCCATATATTTTTGAACCATATGGATTTTTTTCTTAGGAAACTTTCTTCTTCCTAAGTTTTATCTTAGGAAGTGCTATCAGAACCAGTTTATTACCTGAGTCTGTCTGTGCTGTGGATTGTGTGTCATTATTGCAGCTGGATAGTGTTTTGCACAAAAGGTCCATTTATAACCCAATAACTATGTTTGCTTAAATATACTCAGAGATTTGAAGGTGGTACTTGCTTTTCAGGTATCCTATTTGATTTAAATGTTTCATGGAAGCTACTGCAACTACAGTTTATCAGCAATCATGTAGCTTCAGCGTGGATCCTCCACGGTTTTGCTGAATAGAACGTTTCGTATGATTTGCTCTTCCATCTGTTTATCCTTGCTCTGTGTGACAGTAACCAATGTCGAGAATTACTAAAACTCCCAAGCTCAAAGTGGAATTTTACAGAAGCAATAACCTCAAATGAGGTATTTTTCTGTTCTGTTTTCCTTTCCGCTCCTTTGATTCCTCTATTGCAGAGGCTTTCTCAAGTTTGTGCTGGGATAGCTTGTCGTCTCCGGGAGCTGAGGTTGCTCCGGGCTCCCCGCCTGATCCTGGCTCCCAAAGCAGGAGGGGAAGGAGTAGTGGGAGGAAAGACCTGAGAAAAGCTGGCTGCACCAAGGGGTTTCTGGCCAATGGGAGGCTTGCTGGGATTCTCGTCCTGCAAAATTTCATTAATTTGGGAAGTCTTACTTGTCCTGAGCTACAGAGCCAGTCCATCTTTTCGTCCTATTTCTTTCTCCCTTTCCATGCTGATTCAGGCTCCTGTTCAACTTATGGAAATAAATAAGACTTTTCAGGATTTCCTACTGGTTCAACCATTAAAGTTATACACAATCTTTATAGTCTCTTTT
Organism: Tinamus guttatus; assembly: GCF_059628265.1. Taxonomy (NCBI): domain Eukaryota; kingdom Metazoa; phylum Chordata; class Aves; order Tinamiformes; family Tinamidae; genus Tinamus; species Tinamus guttatus. The sequence continues at coordinate 5,587,216 of NW_028288706.1, read as the reverse complement.
CAAAATTACATAAATTTTCATTTAGCTTTATCAGTTGTCTAGCCCTTATTTGCATTGTTTTCTAACCTTTCTCACCTCCGATTCGAGCTTTGAAAAGTCGATAAGAGTTTTTCTTCTTTGACCTTAAATTAAATCAGAAATCATCCTGGCATGTGAGAGAACAATATTACTGCAGATGACAAAATTGCATTGGTTTATGTAACTTGTATTAGGCCATAGTTTATATATTATTTTACGCTAAATATAGTTAACATTTTCTCTTAGAAAACATTCTCTTTAACTTGGTTAAATGCTATTTTGCAGATTCTGTTACTTAAAAACAATAATATTTCCTGTTGTGCATTTTATTCTCTTAAATTGTCATTTTTTGTGAGAGAGGAGGAGAAAAACTCTCACAGGGAAAACATGCGTACTCCTTACCCTTGACTTTTTCTCTGCTTCCTCCCTATTTAGAAGTTTATAGAGTTTGAAGATGCATTGGAGCAGGAGAAGAAAGAACTACAAATCCAAGTGGAACACCTTGAATTTCAGACTAGACAGCTGGAGCTGAAGAGCAAAAACTATGCAGACCAGAGTAAGCCACGTTGTGCACCAGTCAAGATTCTGTAGTTGGCTTTCTATGAGTGTATGCAGCTACCCTGAAATATTTCTCATTTATTTGTATTTTGAAGTAATATATGCAAAGCCTGGAATTCGCAGTCATCTCTTGTTTTGGTAGGAATTTGTGAGCCGTCTGGAGGATGCGGGGTATATCTAACACTGATTTGATAGAGGCCACATTGTTTCTGCAATATGGAGTATGTCCAGTCTGTCTAGCTGTGTTATTTGGGCCATTGGTGAAGCTTCAGATCCTGCTTTCTGATTTTCCCATCAGAAATAATTGGTGTTTTGTGTGGTTCCTCAAATAGGTAGAGGAGCCCACCATAAGCATAATTTGAACTATCATCAAATTAGCACATTTGTAGGACACCAGTTGTCTACTGTTTCTAAAATGTCATTACACTATTTGATGTGCTCATCTTGGGAATATATTGGTAACCATGAAATAAGTTTGCAATGAAAATCAAATTCCATAATGTGCATTATTACATTGCTTTGTTTTGTAGTAGGAACAAAATCTCTCTCTCTTGAAATATAAACTTAGCGAACCTTCTCATTTCTTTGGGGAGTCTAATGTGTATGTGAGCTAACAGTTGGAATCTTTTCTTGGTAGTTTCACGACTGGAGGAACGGGAATCAGAAATGAAGAAAGAATATAATGCTTTGCACCAACGTCACACAGAGGTAGGCTGTCATCTCTTTTTTTTTTTTTTTCCAAAAAAACTCTTAGCTCATATGTAAAATCATGTAAAAGAGTTGAGCTGTACAATACTAGTGATGACTGTAGCTTCTGAAATTTCTAAACAGTGTCCCACTACCTCATCTCCCATTGCCAGCTAGTCTAAAGGACACATTTTTTTCATTATTTTGGATACACTATTTTGTGAATCTTCTATTACAGTATCAAACTTTTGTCATTTTTGACTCTGTTTTCTGTCCGATTAATGCATTCACTTGTATCACTCGCTTAAAAAACAGCAAAGACAAGAATGCATGCAAAAAAAAGGGAATTGGAAATGGATGCTGGAGAAGATCAAGCGAAAACAGAAATGGAGTCTTTTCTGTTTGGCTCATGGATTTTTCCCTCTTCCCAGATGATCCAGACCTATGTGGAGCACATTGAACGATCCAAGATGCAGCAAGTTGGTGGAAATAATCAAACTGAGGGAAGTGTACCTGGGAGAAGGTAGGGCCATAACCTCTCCATGTTATATGCTATCCAGGCACTTTAAAGTTGAATGCACTTGTTTGAGAGCAAAAGAAACCAGAACCAGGGACACTTTCCTCTGGGCATGGATTGAAGTTGAAAGCTTATTTGTAATGACTTGTAGGTAAGTTTTTAAGGCTTGGTGAAGAGGAGCTTTGTGGTGTTACAAAGCTTAGGCTTTACCATGCTACTGTTATGAGCCTGTGGAAAAACAGTTTTTTATTTTCAGGGGGCATGTAAATAGCTTATAAAATAAATGGGGATGGCAGAGAGAATAGTTGTGTGTGTATGTCTTTATGTGTTTGCATGATAGAAGGCAACAAAACTGAAGTAATTAAGAGCAGTAGCTCATACTTAATTTCTCCTAATTCAAGGGAAGATTTCTGCAGTGTCAGTCATCTGATAGATCTCTTTATACCCAAGAAGGTGTCCCCTCCCGCCCATTTTCATAATGCTGAACCTGTAAGATTCAGGCTTTGCTTAAAGAATGGCAGCAGTAGGAAAGAACTTCACTGTGTAAAATCATCAGTTCTTACAGTCTTATATCAGATTTAAAGCAGAAAAGTTGCAATAGCATTGATTTCAGTACACATATTTGTGATTATTGTGCTTGAAGGAACCAGATGCTTTCTCTATGTTGCATTTATATACCAGTAATAATACCCATTAGGTGAGAAATAACAGAGGAGAAGTTCCAGAAATATTGGTTAGAGAAGTAATAAATCACGTAATACACAATATTAATCTACTGGGATCAAGCATGGTCTATTAAATGACTCAGCCATAAGAAAGATGTTCTCTGTGGGAATTTTCAGGCATGTCAAATTATTATTTGTGTTAATCATTACATGCTAATGATACCATTAACACTATTATGATGCATACTAGCCCAGAAAAATTTAAACTAAAACAGTAGTCCCTAGGGGAACAATATTGACTAAGTAATCTGCTGAAGGAAACTCTGTCTTTCTGCTCTCCTTGCATGATCTTTTTTAACTTTTTAAGTTTTTAACTTTTATATTGATCGGCCTCGATCAATATGGAAAGGTTTTGCACACTGGTTGCACGTAACCACAAGCCACGGGAGCTGTTGGTCTGAAAATATACAGATACAGTACCAGCAGCACAGGAATACTCAGAAGGGATGACCAGCTAACTACGTTCTCTCTGGCATCTTATAAAATATGTCTGACTGATCCTGGTTAATATCTCTGAACTTCACTTGGTTAATATCTGTGAACTTCATTCAAAAATAAATTTTTGGAGAGCATTAGGCTAAGAAAAGGAGGTATGACAGATTTTGCACTGGAGAGCATGGGAGAACACATGAAGTTGAAAATATTGGAAAAATAGGTAAGCAGAAAGTCATGTAGGTTTTTGAAGAGCAAGCAGTGGAATCTGAGAGAAATGGTGGAAAATAAAAGAGCACTGAGCAAAGTTTAGAGATGAAGGAGTAAAATTACTTGAAATTAAGAGTAAAAGTAGATAGAATAAAGGAAAAATAAACAAGAATATTGTAGTACCTTGCATTTAGTATTTAGGGCTGTGACACTTAAATACCAGAGTGTCAGTTGCCACCAAGGTAATGTAATTGAAAGGAATTTTCATGTCCTGAGATTAAAAAAAGGAAAAACAAAAACAAACAAACAAAAACAAAATACAAAACAAAAACCACCTCCAGAACTGAAGTCTTCTGTCTGCTGTGGCTTCCTTTCACTGGATTAGACCGCTGTGGATCAAGCTGCACCCAGGCTACCAAAGTTTTGGCTGTGTGTTGTAAATGAGAAAGAAGGGGAGAGAGAAGGCGACCCCCTGTGAAAGAGGCTCAGGGAGGAAGGGAGCAGCTGCAGCCATGTGTCTTCAGAAACGTTGGTAAATAGCCTGGGATTCTGGCCAGAGCCCCTGCAGCCCTGATATTCATCCTCTGACTAGCACATTGTTTTCTGCCAGAGAATCATGATTGAAATGGAAGGCAAGAGACCCTGTTAGATTAGGAATCGCATTCAATCCATCTCTCGTTCAATAGTGGTGACATACTTGTGCTCCCTAACTACAAGCAGTTCTCACTTGCAGTCCAGCACTGAGGCTCTGCGAAGATGCCTGTGCAGGAGTTGCTAGGCGCTCCATGACTGGGGGTGGACAGGACAGACTAGATCTTTCCAGGTGGGTGGGAAATGCCAGTTAGGTTGCAAGAAAAGCCTTGCTGATATCTGCATTTACAGCCTGCTGCTGTTTGTGTCTCGGTTAGGCATTGGGAGAGCTGTGAGCTTCAGAGCAGACATGACACAGCATGGCTTGAAGTAATATGCAAGTTCATTTTCCCATTTATTTAATTCTTAGAACCTCTCTATATAACAGCATATTACAGCAGCCCCACAGACATTCAATAGGCAGAAAAGTTTGAACAACATCACAGAAAAGGTAGAAACAGGGCAGAAAAAATCACAGATTTAAATGTTTTTTGCTCAACTCGGCGGCAGGCTGACTCACCTGGTTTTTCTCCTGCTTGTTTTCTGTTTTACGGTGGAGTTCTGAATCTGACCCATAAGGAATTGGGTCAGGAGGCTTGTGAATAGGTCTGGAGGAGCTCCTTTCTTAGCTACTTGTCCAAGGATTTCAAAGTTCTAGAATTGATCTGCTGCAAATGCCTCCTCTGCAGAGTTGTTTTTCAAAAATGAAAAACAGTTTTGCCTAAAAGTGAAACAACTAATGCATAATCCATGCTCGCTCTTTCTCATCTCTGTCAGGAAAAAATGCAGGTTTTGTCTTCTAAATTAGTGTCAATTTGCTATTTCATCACCGGTTGTAATAATTAGATACTTTTGTGACTCTGACCAGATCAACAACTCAGGGCTGGAACGTGCTGGTATCTCACAGAAAGATCCTGCCTTTACTCTGAATCAGTTAATATGATTTTTATGTTCTCATTTGTACACCTTCTTACAGAGTGTATGTAAAGAAAAAAGAAAACACAGTTATGTGCACATCAAGGGAGACTGTACCAGGGAATCACAGAACAGTTGATGTTGGAAGGGACCTTTAAAGACCATCTAGTCCAGTCCCCTTCCTCAGGCCAGGTCACCTACAGCAGGTTGCCCAGGTCTGTGTCCAGACGGCATTTTTCCTTCCAAAGGAGGAGACTGCACAATCTCTCTGGGCAACGTGGATATTAAATGGGCTCTAATGAGTTATCTTGCTCTTGTATTTTCTGCAAAATTGTATATACTAATCTCACAACAAACAGTGATTTAGAATAATAAAAATAATTATAAAATACAGCATTAGGTGTTTACCAGTTGCCTGGCCATTTCCTGATGGAAGATAATGATGAAGTCTGTATCCAAATGGATTGTCTAAAATATAAAAATATATAAAAACAAACAAAAACAAAAATTAAAAAGGGGCAATAGATAGATGGTAGTCTTTCTGGGCAAATGGAACAGGCCTGATGGGTACAGACTGTAAGATAAGACATGGTGTAAGAAGAAATAATAGCTTGTAGATTCTTGGAATGTAAGAGCAGGTATCATTCATAAAATCTCCTTTGTTTTGACGATCTTTCTTCTTTTTCCTCTCCCCTTGGTGGTCTGGGAATTTAGCCTGTTCCTAGAACCCAGGCTCATCCCTGTGTCACGACATTAATGGGATAAGAATGTTAGACTTCCTTCTCTTCCCGTGTCCCTCTGTAAATAAGAATATCTGTGGAAGTTCTACCACCATAAAATATAAACGTAATGCAGGCGAAAGGACATTCACCATGTTTTAAACGATGGCTCTTATATGTAACTGCCAAGTTTGGACTGCATGGTAGCATTTGATTTAAATGAGATTTCCCTTCCCTAAGTTTCTGCTAAGTTCAAATTAATTTTGGCTTCATGCTATGATTCAGCGAAGGTGAAGCACGCTGAAAAGCCTTCCTGGTCGTAGCTGCAAGACCACCGTTCTCCTGGGGCGAGGGGAAGATCATTCATCAGCAGTTGCTTCTCTGTGCTGGAGAAGTGGCACTTCCTTGTGGATTTAGCTGTGGCATACTGCTGTCTCCTGGGAGTGGAGGGGAAAAAAGAAAGGCTAGACATGTTACAGCTGTCAAAGTCCCTGACAAGGCTCTGACCTGAATTTGTATGAACAACCAGTGGGAAACAGGACTTTTTCCTTCATTTCAAGCTTTGTACTGTTCCTGTGTGTGTGTGTGTGTGCCTCTGTGTCTTGTATATTAGTACAAGCATTTCTGCTGGATGTGAGTTTCTGTGTCAACGTGCAGCCACGTGTGGATGAGCACCAGCCTTTGTGCATCGTGGGGCACTGATTTGTGTTCTGGGGAGAAAACGCATATGTTTCTCACAGCCTTCCTAAGACTCTGCATCCACTTGTTCATTTTCATCCCTAGATGTGCTTGGGTGCGTTTTGTGTGGTTATTCCCCATAGCTGCATATTTGCATAAGCCCACAAGTGCTCTGGGTGTATCTGTCACTTTGAGAAATGTTTATGCAAGAAATGTTGGGGGCTGCGGGTGTTTCTCGCCATCGGTGAGGGGTGGGGTGCGCCGTTCGGCACGCGGGAACGTGGGGCATGGATACACCGCGTCCGTCGGAGGGCTGCACGTTTGCATGACCTTTGCTCTCTAATGGTTGTTTTTTTGTCTCGCTTCTTGTGCAATTGCTGCTCTGTTTTGGCTGTTATGTTTGTCACTACAGTCATCGCCAGTCATGGAGGAAAAGGTAAATCCTATTGCTGCATCTTAATTTTGTTAATCTTCATTTTGGAGGTTGCAGTTGAGTGCTGGGAATGTGTTGCACCAGCCTGTTCACCTACCAGGATCCATGTTAGACTTGCTCATGGAGGTGACAGTTTGTCAGGCTGATGTAAGGGGAACCAACAAGCTGCTATGTCAGTAAGTCAGAAGAAGCTTGTGTGCTCAGAAGCAAAAGATACTGAATTTTAATCCCGAAACCAAATCAGTCCCGTGTGCTTGGTGTTTACATTTCCCATCCCTGAATGTTTAAAGGTCTTTTTTTTTCTTTAGGTTACCGTAAAGTGCAAAGCATCCGTGTGTTCTGAGCAGGACAGAGATGCATGCTGGCACTTCTGCCTCAGTCCTCTGTCCTAAGCCTAAAAAGAGAGCAGTTCTCATCTTCGAGTATTGGCAAACAAGCAGTTTGGTTATGTTTTATAAGCTTTAGGATGTAGCTGAAAAAGCATCTTGATCTCATGTTTGGCTGCTAGGCAGAACTAATCAACTGTTAAGAGCCTTTTACATGGGAAAGAATTTGGCTCACAAATTGAATATTTTCCGTAAGCGTACAGTGACTGTTAATTTTAAAAAGTAATCAGCATTTTTTAGGGCTTTCTTTTAAATGGAGAGGCTAAAAGAAAACAGTAATCCAAATCATACATGAATCTGCTTTTGAATCAGTTGAAAGGTGATTGTATCTACTCTGTAAACCAAAGTAGGCTTATTCAGGATGTGTGGGTGATTAGTGATCCTTTAAATTCATTTATGTGCTCCCTTGTAAGAAAACTTGTTGATTTTCTATGAAACTTCCACATATGAGCCTTCAGGATCTTCAGAAGATTTAATTGTGGATTCCAAATTTTCTTGCTGATCTACATGGGAAACACTTTTCTACCCTTTCTGCCTGTCACAGATGGGCCACAGTAAGCAATTATTCCTCCCTATGAACTACGCTGGCGTGTAAACAAAGTGCCTTGGGTCAGTGAGAAAATGAGGAGGGAATGGCTGGGTGCTTTGATATTTGTGCACAAACATTGTTGCTTCTATTCACACTCCACCTCTTCCTCTGCAAATGAGTGGTCCTTGCACCAGCCTCTGTGTTGGTGCTTTTGCACAGGTCTCGGGGTCTTAGGTTTTGTTGCAGTTGTTTTCATGCAAGGTCCCAAGAGGAGCAGTTGTAACAGGCACTTGGCGGGGTCTGAGGAGAAGTGATTTCTGCTTCCAGGAGCGATATCCCACAGGGTCAACATGGAGCCCTGCTTAGCAGGGGAATGCATCTGCATCTGAGAGGGGATTACTCCTGCCCTGTTCCTCCTGCATTGACTCCAACAAGCCCATCTGTGTAGTTTGCTTTTGAAGCCCCAATATGGATTGGTTAGGCAAATCTGTTCAGCTTTCACACAGCCAAACATGCCTTTTTTTTTTTTTTTTTTGCCTAGCAATTAGACCAGTACTGCTAATCGTTGAAGAAAGACACATTATGATCTAGTGTTGTTCATTCTTGTGTTCATACAGGGAGATTTTACCTCTTCCTGTACAGTAAGTGCGAATCTGAGCAAAGGGGGAATAGACACCTAAAAGAATTGATGAATTATCATTACTGAATCCATTTTGGGCACGTGTTGTCCTGAGGATCAGCTTGGTTTCTTGCTGGAGAGGTGCTGGAACCCAGCTGGGGAGGCTGCTGCGGGGCCCTGCAAAGTACCTGCAGGCTGGCTTGCCTGGCACAAAAACTAGGGCTGGTTTTGGCCTGCTGCTGCAGCCTTTTCTACTTCCACTACTTGCTCGAGATTTTCTCTCACTGGAATTTAATCTCAAAAGCTGTGCCAGCTGATCTTTCTCACAATCAAACGCAGAGATAGATAGTCACCTCCCTTTGCTAGAAAAAATGAGGTGTGAAGAAAACATCATTACAGACATCTGGGCATGTGACTGATGTGTTCATTTGTATGTTTATTTATATCCTGAATTTGAATGAATTGTTGATATGGAGAGATGATCAGAGAGTGTAATTGTTATTTTTCTTCCCTAAGTAATCTGATTAATGACTTTCTTCCTTAAGTAATCCAAAAGTCTGATTTCTGCTGTTGGGGCAAGCCATATTTGTGATATACAGGAATACCACGTAGGTGATGCTCACTTAAGCCTCTTTCGTGACTCTCTGATAAGGTCTCTGGGATCTGTGGCGAGTCCGAGGTGTCAGCTGCATGATATCCACTGAAGGGAGTTGTTTGCTTTGGCTTATTTTCCTATAATGCCTTCTGTTTCTCAGAGGACACAATGACTTAAATTGGCTCAGTGTCCCTTGCACTTTTTCATTCCCACAGAATCCTTTATCAACTGTGAGGCCAGTTGTGTCTGTTGTGGTCTCTTGGCCCTTTCCCCATTCTATAGGGTCTCCCCAGGAGATGTACAGCCCAAGCAGTAGGTACCATGGGACTAAAGGGAGGACACCATGGAAGCGTGGGTGTTCAGAGTCTGCACAGCTAGTGAGTGAGGGGCAGGAGTGCAATTCAGTTTCTGGTGACTGATATTTCAGATGAGCTAATGTGTGGTTTCTTTTCCATAAGAACCTTGTGAGTGGCTAACTGGTTGTTTTCCCTTCTCTCTGTTTTTCTGTTTAGCAGGAAGGAACGTCCTAACTCTTTGAACGTCTTCCCCCTCGCGGATGGAATGGTACGTGGGCAGATAGGGGCCAAGATCGTCCCAACACTGGACCACTGGCACCTGAGTGACCTCGGCCAGCTGCAGTCCAACTCCAGCTACAAGGTTTTCTAGACCATCACGGAGCAAGGGTTTCCCACTCTCCAGCTGTCAATAGCATCCCATGTTCTCATGAAAACAGAGACCAGTCTGTGTCCATAACCCTTTGCAGCCTCTCCCTCCTGGGGATCTGCTCTTTCTAGTAGCTGTGCTGTAGGTGGGAGGCCAGCAGTTTTCAGATCTGTAGTATGATAGGGGAGGGATCTAACAGCTCCTCATGCTTCCTGTCATCTTCTCACCTCAGTGTTTAATCTCCTTTACTTGGCTGGCCCCAAGTGGGAAGAGTATGTTGGGAGGCAGTTAGGGATATAGGAAGGAGAAATCCATTGCTTTTTATAGTTTACCTGGGAGAGGAAATGGTGGAACCTGTCCACCCCACTCTGTTTATAAGAGCAATGCTTCTGCACTTCAGCTGAGACCAGCCACTGAGTTGCATTTGCTCACCAGTGTTTGTTCTTTCCGGTTGACCACAGTTTTAGATTTACTGTCTTTAATAAGAAGAGGCCTTAATCTTACCCGAATATCCAAGTTTTACATTGCACTTCAGGTATTGCATTTTCTCACACATTTAGTTTGCTCTAAACCTGCATTTGTTATCTTCAACTCCCTGCCTTCTCCACTGAAGCTTGCCAGAAACCTCCCAGCATTGCACCTGCATTGAAGCAGCTGGATTGTCCTGCCTGTTGCTTGTGATGCTCTGCTCTATCTTTCAGAGACTATATTGAGCCTGAAAACCCAGATTTTGTACTCTTAGTTGACAGTTGCGTGCATTTTGTTCCCATTTTAGGCTATACATGCTGACTAATACTAATAATAATATACATGCAGATTAGAATCTTACCAAATTTCTGTCTTTGAGTGATGTTCCACAAATCCCTTGTGACAGCCCGTGGCACATGTACCCTTGCAGCATGTCCACCAATATCCCACAGAGCCTGGAAATGCTTCCAGGTCTGCTTTAGAAGTGTCTGGTAGAATATTCTGTCCCTAACTTGTTTTATGTAGAACATAAGTATTTCATATGTCGTGTATTAAAGCAACCTAAAAGGAGATTGTCTCTGTCTTGAAAAGTTACAAATCAATAATCCTGTAAATCTATTAAAATAGTAAAGAGACAGAGCACTAAAAAGAAAACAGAAAAGGTTATTATAGCTATTCTGCAGGTCTGCAGACTATGCTAATGACACTAAGGCCTGAGCGACTGTGCAGAAGGCACAGCACAAGAAATGCAGGCAAATTCCAAACGGTACACAGAACATGAAGCAGCAACCTCTCTTTTTTTATTTTTTTAAACTCTGCTTTTGGAAAGCAGCCAGTCAAAGTGCAGATCTTAGCACTGCATCAACCCTCTGCTCTTGCAAAAAGTTGAAAATCTAAAGGCATAATGTGGGCATAAGCAAGATCCTTGGATAGGATGGAGGCTGTTCTTGGAACCCAAAGGTTGCTCTAGTGTTGGAGGTGCACAGGTTTGGGAAAACTGAAACCCACCGCATCTCACAAAATGTCCTACACTAATTTCTGGAGTGCAGTTCCTGAAATTAGGGAATAGAAATGTCACAATGCACTGATGTAATCAAGAAATGGGAAATGAAGTTATATGATTAATATTTTCCTTGAAGGAAAGGTCTGTGCCAACACAGCTCTGCTCCAAGGACTTGCACAGCACCCAAGCGTTACAGAGACCGTGCTGCTGCTAGCTCTGGAGTTAATTTGTTTCTTGAAATCTCTAAGACGGTGCTTTACCGTATGGTGTAAACACACCCCAGAGCCCTCTGTTGCTAAGGCCTGTGTGGCAGGAGTTAGCTTTTAGAAGAGAGCTGGGAGCAAGCTGGGGATTGATCCATCTTCCACGGACTTGCTAAGATGTAGTTCTTTCAGCTGCATGGCTGCAGAGCTCTAAAAGCTTTTCAGTAAGTGTTGAGTGGTACTCAACAGTGATTCAGTATCCACATGCAGGAGAATGCGACAGGAATTCAGATAAATTAGAACCCATTCAGATAATGGGTTGCTAACTGGGTCTCTTTGTAATCTGGTGGTCATGATGCGGGACAAGACTCTCTCTCTGGTTCCTGGGGAGCATCGTGCTGAGGTTCTGGTGTGCTGCTCTGGGTAGATCTGGCAGGTTGTGCTGGGCTTGCTGTTGGTGCTTGTTAGAGAAAGTTGGAAACAGGACAGGCTAGCTAATAGGTGCAGTTGGAGTGCTTAGGCTCTGGAAAACTCCAGTGGATGGTGTATTATGGTGGTCTTTCTAAGAGGACAGAGCAAATGTATGAATAATTAAAGGACTTGATTAACTAACTTACTAGACATGCAATTTGGAATGGAGATTTTCCTCCTGCAAACTTCTTATGCACTCTCTGACTGAAATGCTGTTTCTTAAGTGTTTTGCATGGCTGAAATCTCAGCATTACTGCTGATGTGCTCCTCTTCTCTTCTTCAGCAGCTCTGATATTTCGCTGGCATTAACTGCATACACATAACTTGCCTTCCCAAACTGTGTATCCTGAATCTTCTGACTAGTTTTCCTTCTCCATGGGTTATATTCGTAGTTATTACCTTAAGTGTCCTTATGTATTTTTTGTTGTTTTGATTTCTGTCATTATATTATTTTATTTTTATATTTTATTTTTACATTTAGTTGTACCTTTATTTTTTGTAATGTTTTAGAGATGAAAATCCTTAACGTTTTTGTTTTTATGTACTATGCTTTCAGTGTTGTAACCATACACTTGTGGCTACTCATGGTGACATATGACTGCTATGAATGTTGGGCCTTTGCAATGCATTTTGGAGGTCACTACTACACATTTGATGTTTAGGAGGTTGACAGGTATGGCTGTAGGTAAGTGGTGGTTATGGAGAGTATTTTTGGGGTGAGCTATGGGTTATGGAGAACACTTCCTCGGCTATAGAGGAGAGCTGTGAACTTAGTGAAATAGTTACTATTAATGTAGCACTCAGGAAAATAGAAAGAAGATTCAGCAAAGTCTAGTAGAGCTTCTGGATAGCTAAGAGGAGTGCCTTGGTAGTATTTACAGTCTGAGAGTGGATTCCTCCAAAGCAGGCTAGTAGGTGTATGAAGGGCATTTTATAGGTAAACATAAAATCCACATGTATAATCAAAGGGTGAGTGTGAGATCAGAGTGATCACGTCACTGGTGCGTTCTGGGTGAGGGGAAGAGCGTCAGTCAGTAAGAGGTCACGGGTATGTTTCTGATACAAGTATTGCCCTACAGACACTGATGATGCAGCATTTCTGAATGACATCATCGCTCCTAAGAACACGGAATGACCCTGGGCCCAACTGAGGGTCTGTTTTACAGTGCAAAGATCCTCACAGACTGTGGTCATCCTACAGGCATAGAGAGGGTACAAGAACAGCTCTGAATTGCAAACAAGAGGAGTTTTGTTTGTGGGAAAGAGACTTTATAATTGCACTTTACACTTGGTACTCTTTGTCCCTTTGTAAATTAGAAAGCACAGTGGGTAAATTGCAGCTGAAGTAGCACAAGGCTTTTGTGGGTCATATTTGCTTCTGGTTTGGTATTTTTTTCTTTGCACCTTAGAAAAATAGTTCCTGGAACCTGCATATGAAGTAGAGGTGGGAAGTGTGGTTTTCACATGTAGCAGCCTACGTAAAATGTCCCCATCAGTTTTGATGCTAAAAATCAGCAAATGTGCAAGGAGATGATTTGAAAGTCCGTGCGGGAATGTGGGTGTTGTTTGGGCTGACAATCCGAGAACAATATGCCAAAAATGTGGATCATATTTAATGGCAATATAGTTTTAAGAATGATCTTTTTCACTGTAAAGGCACAGATACAGTGTAAGACCTTTGACTTCCATAGTGCAATGTACAACAGGATATTTTAAGATTATGCACACAGAAAACATTCTAATTAAAGGAGTATGTTAATAAGAGTCCAGGTTTACAAAAGATGGCTGCAAAGGGTTAAGTCACCATTTTTCAGTCTTCTCTCTCATCCCATTTTGATTTTTCGTTTTGTCTCATTATGAAGTTATTAGAACAACAGAATGAAACTTCCAAATTAGTGAAGTGAAACAGCATCACAGCTCCAAGGCTGGGAGGCGTGAAGCAGCCTCTGAACAGAAGCTTCCTATCAATTGTGCAAGAGAGGAGAGGCAAATAGTAAAGATTGTAGCTGGGTCTGCGTGTCCAGCTTCTGAATGTCACTGCGCCCAGTTGCAACTCATTATCACATATAACACTGAAAATTTATTTTGTCATCTCCCTGCAGGAACTAATTAGAGTGGGCTACATGAAGAACAGGAAGATCTCATTTGGGTTAGAGAGCGATTACTCCATTGGTTAGGAAGTTAATTACTGGACTTGTAGCAGTGCTGCTTTAAGTGACAAACAAGGGTCGCAGTGTTAAATGCTGACAGTCCTTAAAGCCTCCCTTGTTTTACAAGAGGTGGTATCCCAAGAAATGGGGCTGTCATGTCTGCAAATCTAAGACCCATTCATGCACATTTCATACTGGAAATCCATCTCATGTGTTAATTTGTAAACTTCTGATTTTTGAATTCTTGGGTCTTGTTTTCTGTCACTTTGAAGTCGGGAGATCATATCTGCTTCTGCTGTGTTGTCAAGCTGGATCCATGCCTGGCTGGCTTCTGCATAAAGTGATAGGTGGATATAGGTCTCCCATGTAGCAAACTCAGATCATCCCAGCCTTGTATCCACTTTGCTTCTGCAGTTTAGTGTCAAAAATACTTCTCTGTTCTTTCAAAGGGCTATCAGCCCAGTCGTTTAATGACTTATAGTAATGACAACATCCAGAACCTATAAAAGGCCAGTTCAGATCCTTTCCAAGCAGTGTCCATGTTGCCTTTCAGTCTTGGAAAACACTGGCCTGGCTTACTACAAGTACTAATACTTCCACTGTAGTCAGTGGGAATAGCAGGTGCTTTTCAGCGTTGATAAGACCATCTTCCTTGAGATACATGATGAGCAGATCACATGCTGTTGCTTCTGAAGACCAGTGCTAAGCAGTAGAGGAAGAGGGTATCAGTCCTTAAATAGGTAGAATTTGCTTGCTGAGTTCAGCACGAGAACTCACTGCTTCATTGTGGTTGCAGTGCCAAACATGACCAGTAAGCTCTGGACATTAGTTGGTGTGATGGATGAGACTCATTTGGCCATAATGCTTTAAGGCAGCCATAACCAACACATGGGAAATTAACTGAAATGTATAGCTCTCCTTTTCCCTTTCTGTTCTTCTCCCACCCTGGAATTGTCGTAGTGCCCCCAAGATGAAATGTCCGAATCTGGACAGTCCTCAGCAGCTGCCACACCGAGCACCACTGGAACCAAGTCCAACACTCCCACGTCATCTGTGCCCTCTGCTGCTGTCACCCCCCTGAATGAGAGCATCCAGCCTGTCAGTGAATACAATGGCACAGCCAAGAGCAATAAGAGGGCACGAGAAAAGCGGAACAGCCGGAACATGGAAGTCCAGGTCACGCAGGAGATGAGGAACGTCAGCATAGGTATGGAAACTGGATTTAATCACTAAAGTACTTAACTACACAGTGCTTGTGTCTGTCAGTTACAGGAAAAAAAAAAGGGGAACCTGAGGGGTAATCAGCTTCATAAGTATAGAATTTGAGGCAGGCTTTCTTAGAAAGATATACGAGGGTCAAGACGCTAAGTTAGTGAACTGTGTTATGGATAGACAATTTAAAAAAAAAAAAAAAAAAAAGCACAGTACTACAGTTAGTTCCTAGCTAGTTTCATGAGTATCAGGATGGGAATAGGTTATTCCCTATACTGCAGTTCAGTTCCCTGCGGTTGCACTCATCTGTGTCACAAAACCTCTTTCATGAACAGTTGAGTCCCATCTTAGTCTAAATGGGTTTTTGGAGAGCTATTTCTAGACCTCATCATTCTGATAGTTTTTAAAAAAACTTCCATTTAATTTCATGCCTGAATTTATTTGCAAGTATTTTATACCCTGTTGTTCATATGGAAAAACTATCAGTCAAATTAAATAGTTGTTTTCCCCTCTCTGTGTTTATCCCATACCCTGATGTATTTATAAGTAGCAATTACATCCTTCTTCCGTTGTATTTTTCAAAGCTAAATAAGCTGATTTCTTTACTCTGTTTCCAGCATAAGAAACTTCTGAAATCTTTAGAAGATACAGTTGTTAGTTTCCTCTACTTGCTGGAGTCCTCTAAGGATTTGAATTCATGATGTCTGCTAGGGAAATCAGGCACCTGTGCTCTGTGGTGTTTAGTATAGTTCTAGTAACGTAGGGTCTAAGCAGCCCCTAGCTTGTTTTGTATTTATGTTTGCAGCAGAAATGAGAAATGATCTGCTTCACAGGTCACTAACTTGCATACAAAAGGACTGTAAAACTAGCTGAAGATGATAAAGAAAGTCTGTGCAGGAAAACCTGATTGAGCCTTGGTCTCCAGGGTTGATGTCTGAACCAGAGGGTCATTTTTATCCTTGTAACACGGAGGAGGTTCCCTGGATCCCCTGCTGACTTTGAGTCACATTAAACCTATAAAACAGCATATAACATCTTGTGTTACAGCTTCTGGCTGAGAACTGCTGTGAGTTGAGTCCTTTTCTGTGTTTATACTAGCTGTCGAGGGGCTTCCTGATCAAAGAGCACAATCTGACAGATACCAATTATTTATAAAAGCATATGCTTTCTGCATAGCCAACTGCTAAATTGCTACGTGTTTTGTGATTTTGGCCAAGGCAGGTCAGCATAAGGATTAGTACTAGGTAAATTGAAGTTGGATGTCTTTGTGCTAGAGACCAGGATTTCTTTATAACAAGAATAATTGAAAACTAGATACACAGGTAAGGAAAATTGCTATAGTAGTTCCCAGTGATCATGGTTCCAGGATTTCCTTCAGAGGTAAGTTTGCCTGACAGTATTTCTCCATGGGGTTCAGAGATCTATAGTTCTTATGCCCTGTAAATAATTGTCCTTGCAGTCACTTTGACAGTTGCTGCTTTATGAGCTAGTTTACTATCAATAGCTTTCCTGGGCCAAAATCTGCTCTCTTATATAGGTGTGCAACTCTGAAGTCCTTGGACGGAGGGAAATTTGTATTTTTTTGGTTAAAGTATCTGGATCTGCTTAAGGTTGATAATTGTATCTTTTGTAAGTGCTCTGCATATTCAACCTTTCAGCTATTTCTCACATGTAATGTAGGATCAGATCTCCATGCTCTAGATAGACTTAGATAATTATAATTCAAATATCTATTTTGTGCATGAATAATTGTCTCAGTGATGCAAATGCCTAGGAGCAGAACCTGCAAAAAAAGGTACTCAATTGCATTTGCAGAAAAGCTTCTCAACTTGAAAAAGTAAAGAGAAGGAATGCTCTATAACTGAGGCTGAAAACCAGTGGGGTATAGATCTCTAGTTTGGCAATAGATACACATCAAGCTTTGTCTTCAAACAAGGCACTTGTTGCCAACTGGTGCATGATGCCAGCCTAAAACAACAAAATCACTCAAGTTGTCCGGGCCTTGCTTTATGTGTTTGGCTGCTAGGGCTGTTTAGAAAGGTCAAAAATTTCACATCTGACACAGTAAGGGGACGAATATAGTTTACAAATGAGTCTTTAATTCTTCAAGTATTTTATATTTGAACGCACCCCATGTTCATACAACTTCTGACAATAGGTGTTAATCTGGGCTTTTGAACAGTTTGGTAATGTTAGTAATACTTACAATGTGATAACTGTCAGTTCTTACTGTCTTTGAATATTGATTTCAGGCAATAGATTATACAAAAACAGAATAGATTTAATATATAGTATAATGCAGTTTCTCAGTGAATCCACTGCAATGGTTATCTAAACCACTTGTGAGTTTGAGAATTTGTGTTGGCAGATTATTTTAGTAAAATGACTCAGTACTGATTCATAATTTAAATAATTGCTGTGAAGAGGGTATAAAATTACTGTTTGGTCTTAGATCTTGGCCAAAGGTACTTTGCAAGTGAAGGGTTTTTATTGAGAGGCAGAAACTTAATTCTGAAGTTATTTAAATATATGCAGAATTTCTGACCATCACATTGTGCTGGCAATCCAACCCAGTGACCTTGAGTGCACCCATGTATCCCCCCATGGGGATTCACTTAAACTTATTTGTCTTCTGAGATGAATGCTCTGCAATTGTGAAGGCCATCTTCACAGAACTGGTGGCTTTGTAATTCCAGATGATCACCCCCCCCCCTTTTTTTTTCTCAACACTTTGCACATAATCTGTGAAGTTTTGAAGTCTTAATATTCAAAGCCCCACACGTCTTTTCTGGGAGCACCATCCCTTGAGAGTCCTGATCCTCTAGATCATATATGTATTGTCTTACCTAGGGATGGGAAGCAGCGATGAGTGGTCCGATGTTCAGGACATCATAGACTCTACCCCAGAGCTGGATATGTGTCAAGATCCCCGCTTGGAACGCACCGGGAACAGGTATCGGCAGCAATAGAAGATGCATTTTTTAGTTGTGAAGCAGTATAATGTGGTCATAATTTGGACGAGACTGTATTTGCAGTTAAGATGCTCTCAGAATGTATAGGATATATAGGCAATTTTTAGAATCAACAGCAGGAGGAATCTAGGTATCTGAGCCAGCTCTGTGTGTGGAAGATGGAAGTGTCTGATGAACTAAGCCTGATGATCAGTCTGAACCTGCTCAGAAAGGATTGGAGAACACAGAATAATCTGTGATGCAGCTAGAGAGTGAAAGCTACAGGGAAGAGAAACAAGCTTCCCCCTCTGTTACTGTGCTCTTTTCTGCTTGAGCTATTAGACAGCCTAGAAATACAAGATTTTTGATGGCGGAGAAGGGATGAAGATGTGGTAACATGCTCCCCTGTGGTAGGATTAAATAACATTTGATCTGCAAATTCCAAACTTCTCTTTGATTTACTTTTACTGAAATGTGTTTTACTGATACGTGAATATGGATTTGTACAGTGCATGTGAACTCACTCAAAGAAACATAACCTTTCAGGCTAATTTCACTTACAACTTGTGAAAGGAAAAAGAAAAGTCTTGTTGTTTGAATGCTTATCTGATTTTGTACTCTAGATGGGGCTATCTAGGCATGTGGGAATCATTGCACAGTCTTAAAAGTGAGACTTGAGAGCTTCTGTGAGTAGAAAGTTTTCTGTCAAATAGTAGTCAGAAATGATTACGATTTTGAAGGGCATCAGCTAGGTCAGCTTTTAAGTTGTGCATAAGTCCATTCAAATTCCTTGATGCAAAGAATAAAGTGTGTGTATGTTTTCTTAATACATTCACTGAGTTGAGCCCATGGTGCACAGGTATAAAGCTCTCAAGGTTTTAATTGCAATGGTCTGAGATGCTCAGCATTTCAGAGAGGAATGTTCTAGCTTAAATGCTGCCAAGTAACAAGAGTCCTTGCTTTTTTTTTTCTTCCAACAACAGCCCGACACAGGGGATTGTGAACAAAGCATTCGGCATCAACACAGACTCTCTGTATCATGAACTTTCCACAGCAGGGTCCGAGGTTATTGGGGATGTTGATGAAGGAGCAGATCTGCTAGGTAAAAAAAAAAAAAAAAATGCTAGAACTCTTCTGTTCTCTCTGGTGCAGTGAAAATTATGTGGAGTTTTTAGAAGTATTTAAATTCTCTCTTTTTTTTCAGAGCTTTGGATCTGTGTCCTTTTAAAGTGGCATGAAATTTGGGGCATGCTGTGACTGACATATGTACCAGCAGTACAGTAATAATGTGCTAAGAAATTAATTTAAATGTTTGGGTAGTGTTAATTTGGGTTGTCTTTATGTTCATAAGTTATTTTTGTGTAGGATCTCCTGCACAAATGCTTTAAAACTTGCTCCTTCCCCTTCCTCGCCCATGTTTTCTCCCCAGTAATTTGGCACAACAGCAGCTTCACTTAGGATAAAGATTTCATTTGATGTCTGCACTAACATAACTCCTTTTCCCAACTTTTGAAGTTTTAACAAACAATAGCTCCTTGTTTTCATACGGAGATGATATGGTCCAAATTGTGGCTTTTACCCTTTTATACCCTTTTATCTGAGAATATAATCACTTTCTAGGCTGATCTTGAAAAGAGCTTGTCTGTCATATCCAAAGTGTGGTTATATTCCACATTCTGACTAGGACTTTGAAGCAAACAGAGAAGCAACTTTGGTTTTAGTTGCAGTCCTTCCCTTACCACACCTTTTGGTGTTGGGCTCTGATTATGTAGACCATAATTCATAGCAGAATTTAAGCATGTTCTTTGTCCCGGTGAATGTTTTCCTGAATCAGGACAATATGAGTGAGGTTTGAATGCTCAGGCAATGCAGGCAGCTGATAGGTATCTACACAATTTTGAACTTTATCAACTTTGTTTGCTGCTCAATTTAAGGAGCCTTAGGGGACATGAGGACAAAGTGCCTTACATGCATCAAGTAGCAAGAGATCTCATTTGAAAGCATGGCTTTCCTTTCTGGTGATTACTGACATAACCGCTGCTTCTGGATTACCTCAAATTGGATCTGGAAAGACAGTTTTTACTGAAGAGCTTTTGGATATAAATTCAGAACAGAACCAGCTGAGTCATGATACAGAAGTGCAGCAGCTCATCTTGGCAAGACTTAGAATTGTGAAGATATTTACATCACCTTTGAGTATGATCCTTGTATCAAGACTTTGAAAGACTATGTTGCTGCAGAGAAAATGTTTTTTTTAGCCTATTCACAAATGACATAACGCTGAAGGAGGGGACTGACCAGTCTTTTTCTACAGCCTAGCACTGTTATTATTAGAGATAGTGTCTAGTGTTAGCTAGTGTTAGTGTCCTGTTACCCCTTCTCTGAACGGGTCTCATGTTTTCAACCTTACTGAGACAGGGGATGTTTTCTTTGTTCTTTTTATGAAGCATACTGAGAAAATCCATTTAATAAAAGCATTTCAGAGCTCATTCTGAAGAGCAAGAACTTAATTATACCTGCATAAATAAAATGCTTTGTAGGGAGATCTGCAGCCACCTCCCTGTCTAACACTAGAAAGTGCTGGCTGATGGCTTTATCAAATGGACTATTCTACTGTAGTCAACAGCCCTATGTTTCCAGGCCCCAAAAGCTCCTTTTTCTGTGCATTTATCCTTTTCTTTATGGGTATAACTGGGATGATCTGCTAATGATGAAGAATTTAAGAACTGTGAAAGTTGCTGTGTTGTTCATTATGTGCCAAGTTCCCTTACACAAAGCTGCTGAAGAAATAGATTGAAGAAAAGCTTTGCTGCCAGCTTCTCAAAGGATATGATGTGAGATGCCATTTACCAGCTTTTCTATGCTGCTCCCTGGGACAATTTTATGGTTTGGAGCACAGCAGCAGAACTTGTGGAGATTATTAGGTGCTGGGCCAGCAGAAGAGCTGGAGGGAGGTGGTTTTCTTATCCCTTTGCAAGCCTGGAAGACGAGATGGGGTGAAATTAGTTAGCTTTTCTTGACATAATGTTAATTTAATTAATCCCTATAATTTGTATATTCTTTGACTATGTTCAACAGAAAGCCCTAAGAATCTCTGCTAAAGTTGGAGACTAGGGGCTACATCTCAGTACTGACAGAGCTGTGAACATTATTCGCAATTTTGCCTTTCTTGTTAGATAAATTGTTCTTTTTCTTCCGTATCTTTGGATCTGAAAAGTAGCAGAGGAAATTGTGCTATATGGACATGATGGAAGCAGCGAGATGCCCAAGCTGAAAGTTCTCTCTCTAAGTCATACTTGGAGATAACTTTTCTCTAAAAAGAGCAATTTGGTATAAATGAAATTTGGATACTTCCTCTCAGAGCTTGGAAATCAGTGTTGGAAGTGTATTATTAAGCCTTTTGGATTCAGTTTCTTGAAGAGAAACGTCATTAAAGAAGACTTTAAAATAAAAGCAGATTATGGAAATTACCCTTGGGCAGTACCTAGAAGATACGCTTCTTGACTGGCAAATCTCAGTCTTGCCTTCTGGATATCTGCAAAGCTACCAACATCTCTTGGTGCAAAATTGGCACTCCCTATTGCAATTTTCAATTATAAAATTGCAAGTAAAGTCTGTTTAACTATTTTTGCCTAACATACATTAGTTCATAGAGGATGTAGTTTGGAAAAAAAATGTGGAAGAACAGTTATTTACCTGGAGTAATTTTAACTGATTTCTTTCTCACTATGGCTGTATGAACAGTCCTGCTATCTATTTGGCCTATTTTTATGCATACTCCCATGTTAATTTTAGATTTTGCAAGACTGATCCTGATCACATTCCCCCTTTTCTTCCCACTTCCTGTTTGTCACTGTCCCCCAAAAATCAGGACACAAAGTCCAACTGGCCATTTGGCTGTGGGGAGGTGCTTCCTTTGAGTTTTTAGGACACCTGCCTGTTTTTGCTTTGAGACTAAAACCTCCCCTTCAAATAACAGGGGTTTTGTGGTGAAGACAGAAATTCAGCTGTGTTAGCGGTAAGTTTATATATAGCTTTTTATAAAGAAGCTGAAATGAGATTACTCCACCAGTGCCAGCACTGCATTGGCAAGAACTGATTTAAACACAACTGCTTGTCTTTTGCAGACCGGAGTATCTTGAAGTACACATTTATTCTGAGAAAATCTGGTTACTAAAAAAGCTTTTATCTTAGGCTCACAAGGGGAGGGGGCATGAGAATGTAGTGGAAACTAGCCATTAACCTGTGTTTAATGGTACATGATTGAGAAAATACAGGTTTATCCAGTCCAGCAAGATGGGATCTCCTCAGACTGGTGTCTGAAAAGTGGGGGCGGCTGAGGCGTATGGTTCCAGTTGTGCCGCGGGTTACCTTTCCTTGATTTTCTTTTATGTCCTGTATGTAGAATCATGCCATCTGCAGCCATGGCAGATCCTGTCCTTACTATTTCATGCCTTTTGACATTGAAATGGCTGAATCATTGTTAATTTTTTTAAACAAAATTTTTGTTGGTTTCAGTCACTGATTGATCCTTTTTTCACTTCCTTTTTTCCCTTGTCTCTCTGTGCTTCGCTGGACATGGCCCGTAGGGGAGTTCTCAGGTGTGTATCTCTCCTCCGTTCAGTTTCCTTCATTGTTTTTTTTTCCTTGTCGAGATTGAATGACGTGGTATACACGTGTGATACTCCCCTGCTCTTGTCCACCCACGGTTGGCTTTGCAGACTTGGTCCCACCTTTGCCTTGCTTGGTTGCCTTGCCCTGGTGGGTCCCCAGGCAGTGGGATGTGGCTGCTTTGTGCTCACATGCTGCTGCATTTTGATAAGCCTTTTTATTTTTTTTATTTTTTGTGGCTTTCTGCTGGTTTGCTCCACTGTATTATACTGACCTGACACACAGGGTCTTGGGAAAACCCTGATGTGTCTCTCTTTCTATGGGTGGAAAGTTTCTTTTTGTCAGGACTGGAATCGTATATTGAGAAGAGCTCAGGAAGGTACAGAAATCAAAATTAGGTTTTCCATTTTCCTCCAACTGAACACAGTTTTGAGGACTCCCTCTGCTTGCCTGTTGCCATTGTAGGTCAATTAATGCATACTGGCCCTCTTCTGGAGCAGCTGTTGTAAAATTAAAGTGTTTTCTTGATAAATTAGAGAATGGCAGAGCATCTGCTTTTGCTGAAGCCTTGTCTTCTGGGCAGAACTCTGAGGTGATCTATCTCTATCATCTCTTATTTTTGCGAAAGAGCTGCACTGTGCTAGAGCCATGCTCAACCATCAAGGCTCTGCACATGCAGCTTTCACATTTCCATAAAACATTTGGGGCCTAATGCAACTTCTGGTGAAGTTGAGGGGATCTCTTTTGATTTCAGTGCAAGTTGGATTAGTTCTTCTCTGTAATAAAGGCAGGTGACTCTAACAGATGCAGTGTGTTAGAAGACATGGCATAACAGCTGTGAGCCAATGGAGGTAGCGATGAGCTCCCTCGTGTGTCTCTGCCTGCAGGCTAGGGAGGACTCCGTGCCTCTTGGTGCTGGGTTTGTAAGTTAAAAGAAGGGATTATATTGACCTTTCTTTTAGCATAAACTGTGTTTTCCTTTAAGCCACCTTGTCACAGTCCTCTCTCAAAAAACCTCCCATGAAGTTTAGTCTGGGATTTGACCAAGTTAGAAAATGGATTTGGGTCTCCCCAAATAACAGCTTTGTTATTTTTCCTCTCACCCTATTATTTTTCTCTCCCTCTTGTCTTTCCCTTGCCATATTCATAATGTCTGTTCAGTACCTTTGTTGTGGGGGTGGCGAGCCCAAACGATGAAGGTGGAAGAAAAATATGAGCTCAAGTTGAGCTTGTTCTGAGATCTCAGGTGTAAATCCCTGCTAGACTGGGCTGAAGCAGAACAGGGTGTAGATGAGCTCCTGCTGAGCATCACGGCATATGCTGGCAGCACACGCACACATCCTCGCACACGCTGACGAGCTGCACTGTTTGCTGTTTACAGATCGGTACTTAATGGCTGCTTTTTTCTCTTCCTTTCTCCCCCTTTGTCCCCATCTCTTTCTGTTCCCTTTCTCGTATGGGATGGCTCTCATAGTACGGGATGATTTCTTTGGTAAGGCGAAGGCCTTTTTTTTTTTTTTTTTTTTTTTAAACCATTTTTTTCTAAATTTATTCTGTTCACCTTCCATCTCTCCATATGTGTGTCATCACCTCAGTTGATTTTATTTGTGATGGTGTCACCTTTCCAAGAAGCAGGAAGCTTGTTTATACCCATATCACTTGCTTGGGGATTTTCTTATGTTTTTTTGATGTAGTTGATTATCCACTTTGATGCTTCAAACACTCTGCCTGGATATGGGAGATGCACAGTGTAGGATAGCTCTGTAAGATATGGCTGTGTCCAGACCTGTCTTCCCTCCACTCCCAACCACAAAGAAGTGAAGGGTTCTTAGAGTCACTCCAAGTTCTTGCTTCCAGAGGCAGAGGTAGGATTTGGCCATTACAGCCTGCATGAAGTTATCTTTTAATATTTGCTGCATTGCTCCGTGATGGCTCAGTCCATTTCAACACTATAAGACTTAACCCTTCATGCTGCTCCTGGTTAGAGCATCCGGCCATGACTGTGTTACACGCAAATAAGATAGAAGCTGTTGTCAGGATACTGATGGCTTTTGAACTTCATGGGTTTTAAGCCTGAGCAGATAGCTCGCCCACCTCACCAGAGTTCTTTTCTGTCCTAGAGATAAACCCAGGCAGTGTTAGCTAACTTGAGAATGAGAATGGAAGACGAATTAGTCTCCCTCTTCAAAAGACAAAACAAACGACATAACGAAAACAAAAAAAAAAACAGAGAAGAACACCTCCTCTTGTCCCTCAGCACCTGGAATTTATTTGTGCTGTTTTAGTGTTTTAATGGATAAATATTGACTTGGACATTCATAGAATCAGTAAAAGGGAATAAGAATATTGTTTAATGAACAGATATCTTTATCCTATGACCTCTTTGTTCAAACAATGGCACATCCAAAAAAAAAAAAAAAAAAAAAAAAAAGAAAGGTATAGCTCCTTCACCTTCCCACTACACAAATAAAGTTCTAGTTTATACAGTTGTCAGTGTCTCCCACTTCTTCGCTATTTGCAGTATTCTTTGACACAGCATCAAAGAACATGTTTCCTGAAACATCAAAGTGATTAATTATCTCTACTGATTTTTAAAATGTTATTTGAAAATGCTGCTTCTTATTCATCCTTGCTGGGAATTCGCTTTTGCCATCATAAATTCATCCCATCTTGCTGTGGGAAGAGGATCTGTATGTTGGAGTGTTGTGATGTGCTCACAGTTCTTGTATGCTATCATGTTTCTCTAACTTCCGTTTACTTCAAGTTTATGTTTTTTTTAATTTTATTTTACTGCAAAAAAAATCAGTGAAAAATTGATGGTAAAAAAAAAAAAGTTCTTTGCTGTAAAGGAAGAGAGAGTTCAGGAGGATAGAAGAATTTCAGCACAAACTGTGATGGTTGTGAGATGACTTTGTGCTCTGGGACCTGTGTTGAGGATGAGCTGCAGCTCAGCACTGTTCCTGAAAGGGAGAGGGCTCTTTGCCTTCAGTTCTCAGGTGGCCTCTGTTCCCTGTTGTAAAGTAGAGGCTCATTCTGGGATTCAGCAGGTCCCCGCAAGCTGGAAAAAGTCCAGTTGTGCTTTTGGTTTCTAAATTTCTTTGAGTCTGGTTTTAAGAAATTCAACCTTCACACTTAGACCCAGATTTTTCTAAGCGCTCGCAACGCTGATGTGCATATTGCAGTCGTCATGTTTGTGCGCGAGGGGAAGTGCCGTGCACCTGATGTGGGCATTCGGAGTGCGGGCTGAGGCTCCAGATTCATTTAAGCAGCTGTGAGAAAGCTGTCAAAGGCCAATAGCAGAGATGCACAATCTGAAGACCTGGTTGAAAGGCAGATAATGGGAAGCCTTTCATTTATACAAAACTGGTACAACAACCATGATCACAGATCTGTACTGAGAAACGGGAAATTTGGCTTATACTAAGTGAGAATTCAAAACACAGTTGTGCAAATGTGGCCAGCAATTTGGACAGTGTTCTGCTCTGCTCTGTGAAGAACCCATGAACTCCCAGCTTCTTCCTTTGAGTAATGATAGAGGATGGCTGTAGTAGCTCATGTCTGAACTGGGAGTCATTGACTTAACTTCCCCTCAGCATTAGTGAAAACTTCACCAATATTAGTGAAGTTTTCTCTTCATCCCCCTGAAGGGAGTCTGTGAAATCTTGGGGAAGTGGCTAGGCCTGCATTTGTGCTCTTTAGAGTAAGAACACGTGGGTGGCTTTGCTTGTGCTGCATGGTCTTCCAGCAACAAGCACCCCACTCTCCACAGCAGAAGGCAGGAGTGTAGGGAGGCCTGACAGAAGTGCCTTTTCTTCCTCAAGTGAGAGTCAGTCAATGCTTCACAAGCTCCCATGTTTCTAGGAGAATAGATGAAAACTGCCTGGCCTTTCTTTACAGGAATGGGCAAAGAAGTGGGGAATCTGCTGCTGGAGAACTCACAGCTACTGGAGACCAAGTAAGAAACTGCTGCATGCTGTCAATTGCCTGTCTAGTTATAAATGAACCATCATCTTGAGGATGGTCTTGGCCAAAACTCCTGCCTCAGTGGGGCTTGCTTGTTTGAATAATGCTTGTTCTTTGAATTATAGAAGAGGAATTCCTCTTCTGAGTGGCTTTCCTGTTTCTTTTCTGCAGTCGCATGGGTGAAGTCTCCACACATGTGCTGATAGGGTCTGATCCCACCTAAAATCAATGGCAAGCATTTCATTAACGTCTGTGGGAGTCTAGCTGTGGGCTTAAATGACTGTGAAGATATTGCAGTTTATAAGCTTTTACCTGCAGAGTTCTCTATTTGAAAAAAAAAAATCTTAAAAATGACACAATCAAAGCCTTTCCAAAGATGTAATAGTTGATAAAGGAGGCCCAGACAATGTAATAGGCGTATTCTTTGGGGAAGGCTGGTAAACCAGACAGTAAAAGAAGCTAAGCAGCCATGGAAAGGAAGGCTAAGAACTCCCAGGGTTCAGAATTGATGAACTGACTGTAATAGGAATCTGCTGATTTTAAAGATGTTAAGATATTTCAGAACTGATTGGAGAAGCATATGTATATATATATGTGTATGTATATCACAAAAATGCCAATAAGTACAGATAACCAAAATTTTAAAATGTGTCTCAAATCTTAGTTCAGGCTCTATTAAAAATAGGAGTAAACTTCAGCAGGTTTACTTTATACCTGTTATTTGCTAGTGGCCTGCTATCTTCTTATGGAGTATCTGATGTTGGTCTGTCAGTCAGGATACAGGACTGGGCAAACCTCACTCTGACCATTATGGTGATCTTATGGTCATTCTGCAGCTCCTCATTGACAAAATCAACTTTTCCATGAGTTCTAGCTAAACCAAATTATTTTAATAAACTCATTTCAAATCCCCTTTTAGGGTCTGTTACTTGACTTTCAGGTCTCTGTTAATGAACAGCTGCTGGTTATAGGCGTTTTTGCTTATTGTTCCTTTCACATCTTTAAGAAATGCTTTGAACGTTGTGAAGAATGATTTGATTGCTAAGGTGGACCAGCTATCAGGAGAGCAAGAAGTGCTGAAGGGAGAGCTGGAGGCAACAAAACAGGCCAAAGCCAAAATGGAAATCAGAGTCAAGGAGCTGGAGGAAGAGCTGAAAAGGTGAGTGATTCGCACTGCTCCAGGGAGTTGGGAGAACCTGAGTGGAAATCTCGCTGCTCCATTAGTTTAATTCCTTGTGTCTCGGAGTTGAGTGCTGAGCTTCAAACTATCTCACAGAGAGTTTCAAAAGCAGGTGGTAGGTGGCCAGGATGTATGTGTATTTATTTGTTAATGTTGTCTTAGTTTGAGGTGAGCTATTGAACTTTAAAAACCTGCAGAACTTCCCCTTGCCATACATTAGCATCCCTTAGCAGCGATTGCAAATCCAGTCTCCCTGGAGTGAACCTTTCAGAAAATTGTAATTAAAAAGAAATAGGGAGATTACTAAAAGAATAATTTTTGAGGAAACTATCAAGATCTTGATCCTTGCAGCAGCCAGGATAGTTCTAAAAGGGATGAATGCGCATTCTTTTAATGAAAGAGCCAATACAGATTTCTGCAAACAGTATTTAAATGTCAATATTATTAATTATTCTTTTGTTCAAGGTAAGAGTGAGGAGGAGAACAGGAGAGATTTTAGAGCCCTATGTGGGTAGTGTTTGAAGGGATCCCACTTCTTATTTTCTGCTCAAACTACAGAAATTTAAGGTTGAATGCCCAGCAAAGCCTGTGATCATATCACATCCATAAAGCTAAAATTGCCCAGTAGGGCTCAGAGCTACATAATCGTATGTTGACTGGCTCTACACTGTAGTATGAAATCTTGAATGGGAGAGCAGTGCTTAATTTGCAGCTGGAATCTTCCAGGATACCTGTTATTCTCTAATTTGAACAGAGCATCACCAGGAATGACACAGACTAGTTTCTTGTCATTGTTGAAAATGCCTGAAATGAAAAGAGTCTCACAGGCAGCAGACATACAGAAGCAATTTTCTGAAATATCTTTTTCAGTGTCTCATCTTGTAGTAATGTAGTAGGGACCCAGGCTTTTAACTGGCTGGTGTACCTTTTTAAGAGACAAGGAGTGAGATTTTTTTTTCCACAATGCCTTTGCTGTCAATAAAAAATACTTGTGATTTAAATGGGAATGGAGCTTAGTATGTTTTTAAAAGAAATACTGAAAAATACTGTAAATATTTTGTTAACATATATTTGGTGTGCTGTTCCTCACTGTTAGCGCATATAGTCCTTCATATTTGAGGATTTTTCACTGCTTTGAAAAGAGAAGCAGTCCAGGAGAAGAAATTAAGCCAGGATTTTGGCTGCTCAGCAGTCAATTTAATTAAGATGTAGCTGAACATAGATGGTGGCTGTGAGGTAGATAGTGACCAGTATTTTTGAGCCTAGCTCCCGTTTAAAATCTTCCAAAGAAATGGGCTAATGTCCCATGTGGAAGAAACAAAATAGAGAAGCTTCTCATTATTTGGAGGTACATCTCATGGTTTGAGAATGTTGCCCTGTAATGCCTCTAGATCTTTTGGTAGATGATCCTCCTCCTGCAAACACCTCATTCGCAGCAGTGTAGGTCACTGTATCCCTTGCTGGTTTGATGCATTTCTTTCTGTTTCCTAGAGTGAAATCTGAAGCGATTGTTGCCCGACGAGAACCCAAAGAGGAGGTGGAGGATGTAAGCAGCTATCTCTGTACAGAATTGGTATATTACATTACTAAAATGCCTGCGGGGAAAGGGGGTTTATGTACTTATTCTGTATTACTCTGTGTATATGAGTCTTCAGGTGGAGACTGTTCAGCCTTTGTTAAGATGAAGCCAGAGCAGGTCAGCTGCAGATTATCTTGATGTTTGGCAATAGCCAAATGATAGGAGATTACCCCTACCTATGTCTTTCAAACCATGGTTTGGCCAAAATAGATGTGTAATACCGCGAGGATACAATGTAAGAAGTGGTTTCTGCCAAATGGTGCTAGACCAGTAACCTGCCCAGCACCTTCCCTTTTTATGTGGTTTTCCCCACTTTTGAATTACAGATAGCCTAATGTGCAGTTGGGATTCGCATAGAGTCTTAGAATATTCAGGCTTCTCAAAATTGTCTTGTAGTGACTATGAACCTCTAAGTTGTGAGAATATCATGCAGTAACTGGGGTTATAGCAGGGGGAGCTTAGTCTGCTGGATTTAGATAGAAAGGAAGATGTGCAAGTTGTTTTTGTGAGCTGCAGAAGAGAACTGGCTCATCTTGAGTTGAGCTGACCGACTGTCTGTAAAAGATGAAAAGGATGGTCTTAAATTCCTTTTCATTTACATACTTCCTGTTTTGGCTGGTCATACAGGTTTATTCTAAGTCTGGGAGCCTGAAGAGGAGGTTGCCTAGTTTGTGCTGTTGCAGCTCAGCCAGACTGAGTTTGGATTTCCTCTATCTAGAATCAAACTCAGTGCCACTTCTTAGTAATGAGTTTCCCAAATCCTTAGGATTTCTTTTTAGGCAGGTATTTTCCCCAGCTTATTCCGGTAGCTCTCAAAAGATGGGTATAGAATGTCATTCCTGTTTCTTCCCAACACAAAGCCATGTATCTTCCTTAAAAGACCATGTTATGTCCCCACCCTGGGAACCTAGAGTTGTAGAAATGCAAGGCAGTAGTGTAGGAATGGCCTTGGGAACAGAGAGATTGCAAGGAATTGGGAAATAGAAGCTAGCTGTTCTGTCCTTTCTTAACAACCTTCAGGACATCGTATCTGAAAGCTCCCTGTATGACAAAGAGATTATTAAAATCCCATAGTGATCCTTGGATGCAGAAGGGCTCCTGAGTACTAATTTTTGTGTGAGTCTTGCAGTTCCGGAGTCATGTTTCTGGGCTTGCAGGTGGCCACACAAATATTGGAACTGTAGATTTTTCAGGGCTGAATTATTAAAAAGTTTGCTCATATGTGACACTAACTAGTGTCTCTGAACTTGTTGAGCTGGCAGCTTGGGCCTAGTGAACTGTAAAGAGTGTTTCATTTTGCCCTTAGAAATATTTTTTACAAAACTATTACTTATTGACCACTATCAGAACACTTCCTCTGTATATGTGAACATTTGGGGCTGTAGCACCAGTTAGCAAGGGAAATAACTGAAACTGGGAATTTCAAACGTGTGCTTTTATCCATGCTGCACAGTGGTTAGAGGGAAGCAGCCCTCAGCCATATTCTGAGAATGAGCAGGTGAGTTATGTCACACCAGGTAAAGAGGAGAAGGACTTTCTTTAGTTTTCTGTGCCCTGCAGCTTTATCTGCTTAGTGTGTACTAACAGACTGACTCCATCCTACTCCTGCCGAGGTGACACATAGCATTGTGTTGCTCCCTGCCACTTGTGATTAGATTTGGTACAAAATCTGTTAAATAAGACTGTGGTTTCCAAACTTACTGGACCAATGGACCACTATCAACTCCAAATTCCTTGTAGGCCACCAAAACACCTTATTGATGATAATCTCTGGATAAAGTTTTCAATGCAGAGGTGTTGCTCTATTTTACATGAGTTTGCTGAACATCAAGAGGTCCATGGGTCACAGTTTGAAGATCACTGGTCTAGAATTAGCACCTCACGTGGGGAAGGTAGGGGGTAGTTAAACAGAACAGGAAGAGAACTAACAAATATGTCTCTCTGCTGACTTCCCCAGTACTAACATCAATCCCCTTACATTTTTTTGTTGGCTGAAGCAGTGCTCCTCCCCTCTACAGGACAACATTCCCATAGCTCAGCGTCGCCGCTTCACACGTGTGGAAATGGCCCGGGTTCTGATGGAACGCAATCAATACAAAGAGAGGTTGATGGAGCTCCAGGAGGCTGTAAGGTGGACAGAGATGATCAGGTAAGGCTGGGTGAACAATCCCATTTAGGACAGAACCTGGCCATGTTAAGCCTTGTGGTTGGTGAAGCCCTTATGAAGATACTGGTTTGAGAAATGCTGTAAGTTTTTCTGAACTTGTAGAGGCTCCTCTTGTGATACACAATTCTTTCACTCTTATTCCTGAACCTGAGTTCCAAATCAAGACTAGAGTTGCCATAGTAACTTGAAGAGCCTGAACAGTTGTTTATCTTGTTTTTTTGTGTGCTAGTTAGGCTAGGAGAAATTGTACTGGGGAGGATTGCTTTTAATTAGTGAATTCTGGGGTTTGTGATTACCAGGGGGTCATTCTGGTACTGATAACATTAAGGGGCCTTGATAAAACTTGGAATTGAACAAACGTATTTGCACTTAATATGAAAGTTGAAGGAAAAGCCTGCTAGATGTGCTCCCGTTGAAGAAGACTATATGTCACTTCCTCTGCTGTGTTTTGAAATGTTGTTAAATTTAATTTGGGGTTTTGATATAACTTGCTTGATGGAAATGGCATGCTGGTTGGCATGAATTTGGGTAGAAAATACTGAAATTAACTTGTGTCTGCTGTGTTTGTCCTTAGAGCGTCCCGTGAGCACCCATCCGTCCAGGAGAAAAAGAAGTCCACTATTTGGCAATTGTGAGTCCTTTGGTGGTTTGTTTAAGATTAAGAAAAGGGAAAGTGTTTCCATTTCTATCTTACACATCAACTTCCTCTGGTGTTAACGCTAAAAGCGTTCTTAGCTGAACCCTTTGACTACATGGGCTTCCTTTGTTGTTTAGTTAAAATCAGCTCTGAACATTCATAGCAATTTGGTTTTACAAACTCAGAAAGATTACAATCTGAGAACAAATACCTGAAATGGAAAAATGTGTATAATAAATGAAGTAGGGCAGTTCTCAAGAAGGGCTTAAAGTCCCTGATTTTGTTCCTCTGGCTTCCCCTCCTATGAATCTGTGTTGGATTATCTCCCTTTTCTCTTATTTGTTACCTTTTCCTGTCTCTAGCTTCAGCCGTCTGTTCAGCTCGTCTTCAAGTCCCCCACCAGCAAAGAGGACCTACCCATCGGTGAACATCCACTACAAGTCTCCAACAACGGCAGGATTCAGCCAGCGTCGCAGTCACACCATGTGCCAGATCTCCTCCGGCAGCCGCACTCTTGAATTCTTCCCCGAAGAGTGAGTCGTGTGCTAAGTGCAAAGCCAGATCCCCCAGCAGTTATGCCAAATAGCTGCTGACTTTTTTTACATGAGCTGTTTTCCAGTGGGGAAAAAAAAAAGTAGTCCAAGTAGTGTTAATAAGTTTCTGACTCTAGTGTTTATCTTTTTGATTTTTCACTCAGCATTTGCCACACAGATGAGCTCAGCAAACTGGCAGTAACTTTGTGTTCCCAAGCATGTGATTGCCATTGCTTCCACAGGCTTTCTAGGCCATTATGATTCATGTCAGCAGGGACCACAGTAGGCCTCAGAGTTGGCCTCAACCTGAGTTTGGCTCTTGTGTGTGAGGGGGTGAAGAAGGGTTTTGTGGTAGAGTATGACAGTAGCATTGAGATAGAGGAGAAAATATCCAGGTCTGTTGACAAAGAATTTTGGTAAAAATAAAGGTTTTCTCTACAGTGTGTTTAAGTTTAATGCTAAATATGAAGAAAAAGAGCTTACTGCTACTGCAGAGTCCTCTGCCTTTTATACCTCTGATAAAAGTGAAAAAGCTATTTTCTGCTTTACTGGACTTTAGAATGTGTCATGGCATTTTACCGTTATGAAGTGTTACTGTTTAGTTTGTGCTGTTTTTGTGAAAGGACTTTGGAGAATGTGGTGGTAAAGTTTGTAGGAAAGGCAGTGGAATGGCTGGAGAGGTTTACTTTTGAGAGTGAATTTATATTTTATAGATACTCACTGTGCAGTTCAATTCTAGTTACAATTTCAGAGTTATCATGTGGCGTCTGAGTGCTTTCCAATAGCGCATTAAATAATGTAACCAACCACCATTAGAAGCTGTTTGTTCTCTCATCCTCTCCCCGGGAGAGGAAGCATGTGCAAGGAACTGTTTTGTTTTAGTGAGGGATTGTTTTTTTGTTTTAAGTAGGTATGTCCATATATATATTTATATGTGGAGGGGAGTTGTTTTGGCTTGGGTTTTTGCTGATGTTGTTTGTACTGTGGATCTGTGGTATTTTAAAAACCTATTGAGGGCTGGAACTGACAGCACACATCCTTTGTTTATAGTAAAACGTATCCTAAGAGCTCACAAATTGATCCTCTTAGATTTGCCAGTGCAAAGCTGGAGTAATTCTGTTGAAAGCAGTACAATTTGTGCATATTTCCCTAGTCAGCAGAAGAAATCTTAAAATGGACAGAAAAATAAACAGTTGACTAATAAAAAAGGGAAGAAGTCTGAATGCTTTCTTGATGGAGACATTAGATCAGTCAACTTGAAACAGCTTGTTAAGCAAAAATTGGTATGATCTTATAGAAGGTTGATTCCGTGTTTCTGAAGGGTTCTTAGAATACAGAAATGGAGATGACAGTTGTCCAGGTAACAGGGAATTAGAGGTTAGGGTTGCTTAGGTACACTACTTAAGGTGTCTCTGTTTATTGTTTTGTTCTATTTTTTCCCTGTCTCTGATTTCCTACATCTCCTTTCTGCTTGTGCAAGGATGGATTTGTTTTGCTTTGTGTTCTTTGACTTCTTGTCCATTTTTTCTTCTCCCTGTTGTGGCCACGCATCCTGGACCTCTTGCCTCTGATTCTGAACACAGTTGGAGAAATAACACTGTGGCTTCTCTCCTCAGTGACTGTACCTCCTCAGCACGTCGCGAGCAGAAGCGGGAGCAGTACCGCCAGGTCCGGGAGCACGTGAGGAATGATGATGGGCGACTGCAAGCCTGTGGCTGGAGTCTCCCTGCCAAGTACAAGCAGGTAGGGACCACTCCCCTGAGAGGCTGAGGGAAGAGAATGTGTCATCCTATTTATAGTGACATCAGGGAAGATCTAATTCTGTAGCCTTAGTTGCTAAATATTCCACTTAGAAGTATAATATTCATGTTTTATCTGTATGATAATTGTAGACAGAGATTAAATATATCCTTTTTGTATCTGCACCAAAGTCTATAGAGAGGACATTCTTTTACATGAATGGTGCTGAAAGAACCTAGCCTAAAACAGAGTTAACTCTCTTCATCCAGAGCCCAGTACCTGTTTTTATTTCTTGTGTTATTCTATCTGGACTTGCACATTGGATATTTTACCTGTGCTATGAGAACACTTCCAATCATTTAGAATTATAAAAACAAAAAACCCTCTATGATGAGCGAGACGTTCTTTCAGGTAGGCTGATCCCATCCCTTTACACACTCTGTTTCACACAACATGTGAGATGAAGCATCAGCTGCCATTGGCATCCCCTCTCTGAAGCTCAGAAGCTTCATTCCAGGCTATTGGTTGCATCTCTGTTGCAGTAGCCTTGTGTGTAGTCTCTTGTACTGTCTTTCCCTTCTTCTCTTACCCCACAGCTGAGTCCCAATGGTGGCCAGGAAGACACTCGCATGAAGAACGTCCCCGTGCCTGTATATTGTCGTCCACTAGTAGAGAAGGACCCAACCATGAAGGTATGTTGTCTCCACATTCCATTCCAGTGCGGAAGGAGGGCATGGAAAATGTGAGCAATAGTCTGTTCAGTATTTCTCCATATCATTTTGGACAAATCCAGTATGTAGTGATAATATAATACTATGTCCAGCATTCTCCTAAAAAGCTACCTGGTAATAGCTGGCTGAATTTATTTGTCAGGAGATAGGTAGTGTGCTTCTAATCAATTCACTATGTAGGGATCTAAACAAGCAGATTTCCTTTTGGAGGAGTTTATTTTTTTGCTGGCTTAGCTCCTTGAATTGTGCTCTAGGATCTAACAAGTCTAGGCAAAGAGGGAAGTGCAGGGAAGCAGAACAGTGCAAGGCTGGGAGAGGAGAAGGGACTAGGAAAGAGTAGCATCAGACCCTTCTGGGTTCATCCTCTGCTAGGCTATAACACCCAGATACCCACTCTAAGAGCTGTTTCTTTATTTCCAACCTGTACTAAATATGTTTTACTGAGAGGGGAAATGTTGGTCAGACCCCTAGGGAACAATCCCTACTTTCTTCTCTTGAAAATCTCTGGTTTGTGCATCTAGTTTATGTCGTGTTAAAGACTGACAGAAAAGACATATATTTAACACTTTTTCAGTGGAGCTCCTTTTCTTTCCCCTCTGTCAAAACTGACAATTCTTCTAGTAGAAATCAACAAAATCTATTGTTACAAACCTAAATTTTGTAGGGGTTTAGTATGTGCATACAGTTCTTTGTAAAAGTGTCAAAATTTCATAAGGTCCTGGAGTCTCCAGCATTCTTAAATTAAGATTTCTGTTTCTTACTTAGCTGTGGTGTGCAGCTGGAGTCAATCTCATGGGATGGAGACCTTTTGAGCAGGAATCTGGGAATGGACAGAAACTGGAACCTGGGCGTGATCCTCTCACCTGTGACCGAGAAGTAGAAGGAGAGAACAACAAGAGCAATCATACATCTCCTGAAAAGAAAAAGGTGAGAAAAGGAAGCTGATTTTTTTTTCACCACTGATTTTTAATCTGCCTCCCGTCTTGGTAGCTTAGTAGGATTCACTGGGTTAAATTTTTCCTGGAGTTACAGCTGTTTCAATATTCCTGAGGCATCGTCCTGTGGAGAGGGTTTGTGGTGTCCTGGCTCTGACAGTAACTCTGTGTGGTCTGGAATAAGTCTTCTCTTATAAAATATTTCAAGTTCTGCTTTTGAAACACATTTAGAGTTTGGAAAAACTTCCTATGATAAGGGCAGTTAATGAAGTTGCTAGGAAGCTTCTGAAATCCTCATCTCTGGAAATTAAAAAAAAAAAATGGGGGGGGCGGGAGGGGAGGGGAGAGGAGAAGCTTTATTAAAAAGGACACAGATCTAGTATAGTCCATTAGTCCATTTGATTCAGGAATCTCTTGAGATTTTTTCCAGCTCTGTTTTTTAAGGTAGTCTTAAATTCTTAAGATAGTCTTAAATTATTTTTAAGAACCAAGCTGTAACTTGCAGATGATAATTTGATTTTCTATCCTTTTGGTTTATGTTTTTTTTTTCATAGCTGTATCATAATGTTGTCTTACGGTGTTTCTGTAATTAGCTTGCTTAGTCTGTTAGTTTGTGTATCCTAGATCCATGGTATTCAATCTGAAACACGTGCTCTGACACATTAATGAGACAATT
This sequence comes from Tinamus guttatus, assembly GCF_059628265.1. Taxonomy (NCBI): domain Eukaryota; kingdom Metazoa; phylum Chordata; class Aves; order Tinamiformes; family Tinamidae; genus Tinamus; species Tinamus guttatus. Next base: position 5,550,692 of record NW_028288706.1, on the reverse strand, counting down.
TAGAAGAAAAACTAATGACAACACCCCCTTGGCTGGGGTTCCAAATACAAGTGCAGTGACGTGAAGGAAATTTGCATTGCTTGTATTGTTTATTTTCTCAGCTGGGAGGAGATTTTGGCTCTCCAGAGCTGGCAGTGTGGTCTCTACATACACAAATGTTGTTGAGCATTGTTTGGCTTACTCTGATCTGAGAGGAGCACTGATTCTTCTGTGTGTTTGCTCTCCTGAAGGCAAAGGAGCTTCATGAAATGGATGCCACATCCAGTCGTGTCTGGATCCTCACCAGTACCCTGTCAACAAGTAAAGTTGTAATCATTGATGCCAATCAGCCTGGTACAGTGGTGGACCAGTTCACAGTCTGCAATGCTCACGTGCTCTGCATCTCCAGCATCCCTGGTAAGTAGGGCCCAGACACTGGCTCCTATCTGCCCAGGGTCACGTACTCCTTTGAGGAGTCACAAATAGTGTCCTTACTTCAGAACTAACCCATAGAAGTTGCTTGAGTAATGTCCCTCAAGACCATAACGCAGATCTTGCCTTCTCCTAGGGCTATTCTGTGGAGATCTTGATGAGCATTTAGTAAGTGGTTCCTTCGGCACATGCAGGATGGCTCTTGGGAACAAGCCTTGCCCAGGTTTGGGAGGGCTCTCTAACTGCCCTGCATGTTGATGGCTAGGATGAGGGCACTTGCCATGGTGCTGGTAGATGCTGTGGTGCCTCCCTGGGGCTACTGAGCTCCAAGGATCAGCATCTTCCATCTGTATGGCTACCTCAGGAGTACTGCTACATTTAAATTAGCAGTGACTGCTAGATTTATGGGAGAATTTGTTCTTTGCCCTTCAGCGGCCAGTGAGAGTGATTATCCTCCAGGCGAGATCTTTTTGGAGGGAGATGTTAATCCTGAAGAGTCGTCTGGAACAGATGGTGTCTTGGCAGGAATCACTCTGGTGGGCTGTGCGACCCGTTGCAATGTGCCACGAAGCAACTGCTCCTCGCGTGGTGACACGCCTGTGCTGGACAAGGGACAGAGTGAGTCTCTGGACATAAAATTTAACAGTAGTCCAGTTTTAGCTCATCCCTTACGAGCTTGTAGTCTTACAGCTGCACCTTCCTGACCCCAACTTAACAACTTGGTGAACCTCAATTTAACTCCATACAAGAAGGGCAAAGCCCCTTTGATACTTTTCCCTTTAGAGCCCCTCTTTCCTCTGAGTGATGGATCCTGCACCTAGGCTGTGGTGAAGCGGAGTATTTTGGACAGGTGATAAGTGCTTGCCCCGCTACATTTGCTTCTGTTCTCAATTCTTTCTTCTCTGGGACATATCTTGTTGTTAAGTCAATTAAACCTACATGAAAAAGTAAATTATGTTCTTGTTGGTTAATTACTGTAGTGACAACTTCAGTGAACTTCTGGTGCTTTGCTAGTTGTAGATTGTGCCCGACTTCAAAATACCCTGTATTTTCCTTAGAGCAGAAAAGACTCTGGATAAATTGCTGTCTAATGCAAGTTCAGGGCTTGATTGTCTTGGACAAGGAAGGATAGGTTAAAAATTGAAAGCCAGGTTTCTGTATAGCTAACTTCCACCACAGTCTTCAGCCTACTGTACATCTTGCAACGTGTGTCTTTTTCAGGTGAGGTGGCTGCTGTCTGCAATGGGAAGATCAACCAGTCCCAGTCTACTGAGGAAGCAACAGAAGCTACCGAGATACCAGAGAATGGTACAAGTGAGACCGAATCTGCTCAGGTCCAGCCCGGGCCACTCACAGAGCATGTGTTTACAGATCCAGTCCCTCCTCAGGCACCTCCTAGGCAGAACAGGTAGGCTGCCCATGTGTCACCTCAGCTATTTATCTGCTGTTTGCATAAGGTGTAAGCAAGGAGAACCAGCTTGACTTCCTCAGTTTCACAAAGTGCCAATTCTTTCCATGTTTGTGCCCACAGAGTATTACAGATGGAATGATAGGGAGAGGAAGAAATTAAATGAAAATAAACATGGTTTAGCCTGCAGCAGTCTGTGTTGCAGCTTTTAAAGAGCAAATATTTGATCTTGCAAAGTGAATTTAGAGAATTTTGCTGTTGAAATAGATCCTGTCAAATACACTGCATTTAATGTTCCTGCCAGAGGAGCTCATCACTTCCTTATAAACTTAGTCTACTAGTACCTATAATATGTTGTAAACGTAATGAGAAGACTCAAAAATTCTTATGCAAAAGACTGAAGTGTTGAACTGAAGAACTGGGAGCACCAACATAGTGAGTTGGAAATCTTGGATAGATATTGCTTTTAGAAAAGTGAATGCTATACATTAATCCCACATTCTTTGGGGTTGGAAATGAACAGCGAAAATACTGCTTATATGATGCTACTGCTAAACACTTTTTGGTTATATAACTATGAAGTACTTTTTAATTGTTTTGTGGGGGAAGAATAAATTGCAAATTGCAGATTCAGGAGTCAAGCAATCAAAAAAGACTGAAGAGAAGCCATCTGTATGTACAGTGTCTGTATCTATTTGCACAGTGCAGACTGAGCATAAATGGGAATTCTTTTCTCTGCTATTAATAAAAATGTTCTCTCTCCAGTGAGAACGGGCAGCAGAAGACAGAGTCAAGCACAGGGTCAACAGATCAGGAATTGAACGGGGATGCTGCTGGGACTTGCACCAGTGCTGCCCCCACCATGTGGCTGGGAGCACAAAATGGCTGGTAGGTGCCCCAGGAGCTGGCAGAACTCTGTCATCTTGCATGGTCCTTCAGGATCTACTTTCCAAGTCCTCTAGTTCATTTTATGTTTCTGGAGTTAGGAAAGCATTCACTCATCAGTTATCATTGTTTTGAGCGCTTAGCTCATCTTGGGCACTGTGATGTAATGTCACTCTGTACATTCTTTTCTTACCAGAAAAAAGGAACGTAGTTGACCTCTGTCAGGCAGAAGGTGTGGGGCCTTGCTGCTAACTCTCTGATTTGTCTTTGCAGGCTTTATGTGCATTCTGCTGTATCCAACTGGAAGAAGTGTCTGCACTCAATAAAGCTGAAGGATTCTGTACTCAGCCTAGTGTAAGTGTGCATGCTTGGGGACACCGGAGGGTGACACTTAGTGCCTGCGTGATCACTACTTAGTGAGGGTGGCCCTTCTGTCAGTTTTTTTTTTTTTTTTTTTTCCTTGCCCTTCTGAGGCGCACTGGGAAGCCTCATCTTGAACAGCTTTCTCAGTTGCAGATCTGACCTAGTTCAGTGAATAAGGTACTAAATGAGATTAGCAATTCTGGGAGAAAAAAAGTGGGAAAGAGAAAGTCAAATTTCACAAGGATGTAAGTTAGGTGGTATTTGTTGAAATTGATGGAGTTTATAGTGTGAAGGGGAATTTAAGTTTAACAAGAAACTGATGGATTATGTTTATACTACACAGAAGATAAAAAGTATAAATTTTAGATCCTTCTGAGGGTGCAAGGAAGGGTATTTCTTCAAGGGTCAAACTGAATAGGAATTGTTATGAAAACCTAAAGGTGTTTTGCATGGATGTCAGGATTTGTTAAGTATGTACTTTTCTGTGATTTCAGACACGTGAAAGGAAGGGTCCTTGTTGCGCTGGCAGATGGAACGCTAGCCATATTCCACCGAGGAGAGGGTAAGAGAACTCAGAGAAAAGCAAGCTTGGCAGTGTGACAAACTATACTGCTTTGAGGAAGAAAGGTGCCAGCTTGCCTGAACACAGATACATGCTTAAATAAGTAGCTATTATACAGACATAGGCATATTTTTACACCATTTCATGAGACTTCCTAGACAAAAATTGGTGTTCATGTACTTTGTAGTATAGGCAGAGTGACTATACAACATTTCTAGGAAGTATTTGCCAGGAAACAAATGTGCTGCACAGTTTGATACATTTGGGCTGTGTGGATGGTACTGTGCAATCACAGATCACAGGTTAAATGCATGCAGACAACTCAGATGTATGGTACCTGAGCAGATCATCTGTGCAGTGCAAATGAAATAGGCCCATGACTTCCCAGAGAAGTTGAAGGCTCTATTAGTGATGGAATCGATCTGTGGATATGCAACAGACATAGGCAAGTTTCCACAGAGTCATCTTTAGACTGTCTTTTTTTATTCCCCTGTTGGTTTTGTCGTGATGGTTAGGGAAACCTGTTTGTTTTATTACAACATAAAGGATGTTTAAATTAGCCTTATTTGGAGAGCTTTCAGCCCACCAAACTAATCTGTATCGTCATGAGTTTGGTAAGTACAAGGCATTGCCCCAGGTAGCATTATGGATTCAGTGAAAATTCACAGATAGAGGCAAAACGGACTTGAGTATTAGCTGAACATGTATAATTTAGTATAAGATAGATGATTCTGTTGCATATTGGCATCTCATGGAAGATCCAGTGCATCTTTCCCCAACATGTTTTTTACCTTAGATGGTCAGTGGGATCTCAGCAATTACCACCTAATGGACCTGGGTCACACTCACCATTCCATCCGCTGCATGGCTGTTGTGTATGACAGAGTCTGGTGTGGCTACAAGAACAAAATCCACGTCATCCAACCTAGGACGATGCAGATTGAGGTAAGAGAACAACTGCACAAAACAGAGCATATGTCTAGATAACTGTAGACCGTTCATGAACTCACATTTATTCACCTTTTGGCGTTTCAGAAATCCTTCGATGCACACCCTCGTCGGGAGAGCCAAGTGCGACAGCTGGCATGGATTGGAGATGGAGTCTGGGTTTCTATCCGCCTGGATTCCACTCTGAGGCTTTACCATGCCCACAGCCATCAACATCTGCAGGATGTGGACATCGAACCGTATGTCAGCAAGATGCTAGGTGAGGCTGTAGTGGTTGTCAGTAAATGGCCTCTTTCTTGCTGTGACCAGAGGGGTGTCAATATTCATTAGCAGGCATTGCCCTGAGTCACATGTAACTGGCTCTCCAATTCTTGTGCATCCTTTCTAGGCACTGGAAAGCTGGGCTTCTCCTTCGTACGGATTACAGCTCTGCTCATTGCTGGCAACCGCCTCTGGGTAGGGACAGGGAACGGTGTTGTCATCTCCATCCCGTTGACAGAGAGTAAGTGGCATTTATCAGAGATTCTTCTGTGATCTCCCAAATAACAATGCTTGTTATTTATGCAGGATGGCAGATGGCTCTGGTTTTCTGGATACTTTTCCTCTGAACCTGTGATATTTGGATCATAGCAGTATTTGGAGAGTCCTGACAACGACTGACCTCAAGCTTGGTTTAACACTTCCTTGATTATGGGATTAAACATAGTGTTGAACAGATTCAGCCTGCACCTGCCTAAAGCCAAATAGATAATTGTTACTGCCCCTTTCAGTTTGATCAGTCCCTTTCAGTTCAGCTGAAGCCGTTTCTTCCTCAGGGGACCATTCATACCTCTACTATCCACAAAGTCTTCTCTTGAGTGTAACCTTGACAGGGCAAACGGATGTGAACTGACTCTAGAGCTGCTGGAGAACAGGAGAAACAAAACATAGAGACTTGTTCAAAAGGAGGCTATGAGATGAGAAATCACTGGCAAGACCTCTGGGGCAATTTGCATTGGTGTAGACATATAAACATCCCTGTGACAGTATTTTCCAGATACTGAAAATAGGAAAGTTTCATTGAGTCAAATTTTGACCCAGTTGTTACCAGTCAAACAGAAATCAGTATCGAGCTAAATCTGACCTGGTGAGGAGACCTATCAGCGGTAGCTGACAGGCGAATTTCTACTGCAGGGAGGTTAGTTGAAGTTCTCGGTAATCTTGTTCTGAGACCAGGTCAGAATTGAGCTTTCCTTTGCAGAAGGTCTGTTTCATAGTTTAATGAGGTATGGTTTCAAGCAGAGAAGCAAATGAGTGCTGTATAAAAGGATCAAATTTGTGCTAGTTCTCCTGGAAGTGGGCACTCAGTTTGCCTCCTCTCCATGGAGCTGGAGATCACCAAGGCCAACATGAGGAAGACAGTGACGCTGTCCCCTCTGTGCACTGTAATCTCAGTATCTCACTTCTGAATCTGTTTTAATCCCAGTCTTTCTTGGGGCTGCTGTCATAATTCTGAGTTATGCTTGTTCCCTGCTGTAAACCACTTACATTATCCTTTGGGGCTTCTGTGAAAGTGTGGTTGGGATACAGCTAGCTTTCACTAGGAATTTTAGCAATGGATCTTTGTGATCCCTTCCTGCCTCAGATACTGCATCTGTCCTTGTAAAATAAGCATAAGATGAGCAAGAGTAGTGCGGGTAGAAACTGATCCTGAACCAATAGCTCCTGTTACAGTTTTGCTAGGTTTATACATTTCTGTTGCTCCCTGAATTTTCTCCCAGTAATCACCTTTTTCTTCTCTCCCATCCTGCCTATTTCTTCCCGTGCCCCACTGTGTTCCCACTCCTTGCCTGTGCGTAGCTGTAGTCCTCCACCGAGGCCAACTCCTTGGGCTCCGGGGTAAGTCCATTGCCTCCTTCCTTCAGCTCTCACTCCTTTCGCACCCATTGACCTTTGAAATCACGTTCCCGCCCTTCCATTTGGTTCTCTCCAGCCATTTCCCTTGTCACTCTCTCATTTTAAGTTGCAGAAGAGCGACCAGTTGCAAGAGCGAATATATCCTCAATCTCCATGGCTAAAAACATTTGCATCCATCTCACCAGCCATCACATCTATTTTGTGTAACCAGAGTACTTGATTCTTCCTCAGTAGTTCCCTTATTTTGGTAGGACAGGTTTTGGAGGGGGAGTAGCTCTACCTGTGCCATAAAGTTTTCTTCAGTCAGCTATTTCCAGGGCTAGACTGCTCACTGGTTCTTTCAAGGGTGCTTTTCCCATTAGTTTCCAGGCCAGTGGCAGTAGGTGCTGTGGTACTTCCCAGCTGAGGATAGTCAACCAAGACTTTATACAAGAAGGACTTCTTCGAAAAATGTTACAAATTGCTTGTTTTTGTGCCAGTTAAGACAGGATTGGAGTTCACTGTTCAGATTTATGCTTAGACTTACCCCAACCTCTCAAAAGTCAGGTACTTTTTCCTCACTGAAAGACATTTCTGTGCCTGCCCAGGACTGTTGTCAGCATATTTCTCCCCCATTTAAAGCATCTGATGCTGGGTCACTGTTAGAAGCAAGATACTGAGGTAGGAGACCAAACTACGAGTTCCAGCCCTGCCTTACAGTCAGATGAGAACATCCAAGTGCAGCTCCTCGCAGCAAACCCAGGCACAAAAGTGCAGAAAGCTTTTGTTTTGGGGGATCTTCCACTTGCACACATTGACTCTCACTCTCCTATCCAAATATCTGTGTGTTGTCTCAGCATCCGGGCTTGAGCCTGCTAAGTCAGTCGTCTTTGTTTCTGAGGCCCGTAGTAACTGAAATCCAGCCCATGTCAAAATACAGAATTACTGTCAGTTAAGCAAGCAATTTGGTTCTCTTTAGAAATAAACAAAAAGTGTAGGCCTTATAATTTTAGTAGTATTTTTCTTTTACTAATGTGGGTGCATGTGAAAGGAAACACTTCTCTCTGTTGCCTGCGAGTGGAAACACTGATACTGTCAGTGTCTGGATATGATTGGTGTGGGCCCCTGAGCTCAGCCTGAAATCCTTGGAAGTTGTGGATGGTGAACATCTTTCAGGAGATGTTCCTTGCGTGAGAGCTCATCTTCTGGTATCAGGACTAAATCGAGGAAAGGCCACAGCTCCATCCCCAGCTGTAGAGTTTACTGAGGAGAGAGGCTTTCCTCAGCCACAGAAGTCTGCATGCTGATAGTTTGGCATAGCAAAGGACTTGGAAACTGAGCAAGTTTACTGATTGAGAAAAATAGCAGTAATTTGTCAAGAGTAGGAAGGACAAAAGCCCTTACTGTGTCATAGGAGCAGCAAACACTTCTGGTTACCCTGCAGAGTATGAAAGACCAAGGCTGATGCCTAGGACAGTAAACAGTTTCTGAAGGTTGGATGGAATTGCTGCCGCAAGGGACATTTATTGGGACAACCTAGAGACTTTGTCTCTGGTGTGCTTTAGGGTTGTTCTTACCACCTCCAGGGATGTGTATCTCATTAGTAGCCAAATACTAAATTTGATGAGAAATCTAGTTTGTTTTCATGAGTGGGTGTTACCCAACCCATTAGGGAGATGGACTGTGTAGTCAAGTGTTGTTTTCTGTATCACATTCCTTACACAGGACCTTTAAAGACCTACGGCTTTAAAGCTTTTCCTTCATGTCTCATAAATGTTCTCTTTGATCTGTAAACGGGACCAAAATTGTCACAATGTTCCTTCTCCTTGTTCTCAGCCAACAAAACCTCACCCACCTCTGGAGAGGGCAGCCGCTCTGGTGGAGTCATCCATGTGTACGGCGATGACAACAGCGACAAATCTGCCAGCAGTTTCATTCCATATTGCTCCATGGCTCAGGCACAGCTCTGTTTCCATGGCCACCGTGATGCTGTCAAATTCTTCGTTTCAGTGCCTGGTAAGGATGAGCACATCCCTTCCTCGTACAGAGTCCTCTGCTGTGGTCTGTTCAGGGGCAGGAGCTGCTCGGCAGCAAAGGGCTGTCAGCATCATTTTGATCTCCTGGTAGTTTAGGCTGTAATAGGTTTCACCAGCAGAAGGGATTGACCTGTTCAGTGGAGTCTGTGTAATTGTGCTAAGTGTGTGGGACTCGGGCACAGACACTGACTGCAGCTCCCTCCTGTTCCAGGCAACGTTCTAGCGACGCTGAACGGGAGCGTGTTGGATAGCCCCTCGGAGAACCCCAGTACCGCGGCCACCGAGAGCGAGGGGCAGAAGCTCAAGAACGTCCTGGTGCTGAGCGGAGGGGAAGGCTACATCGACTTCCGCATCGGTGAGCGCCTGTGCTGGGGCGGCTGCGCAGGACGGGGCGCCCGGCCACGGCGCTGGAGAGGGTGAACGTGGCTGCGGGGGAGCAGCCTGCGAAGGGAGGCCGCCTGCTTCTGCGCCCTGCTGCCAGGGCAGGCAGCGGGTACCTCCTTGTGCAACATAAGGCTGCCAAGCTCTGCCCCTGTCTGTGCTTGCGCTGCCACACAGGCTGCAATAACGGCTCTGAAGAGAATAAAATGCTGTACTAACAGCTCCAAACACTGGTGTCCCTTGTGGCACTCTAGGTCATTTTGTGTCATACACCTTGGCTTCCTCAAACTGAAGAGTGATAGGCTTCCCTGCTCCTGGAGGCAGTTTGTCCAATTTATACAGGCTTGCTTGGGAAGAGCACCCTGTGGTTATAAAGCTTCTCCAGGCATCAGGGGAGGTTTCAGCTGGTGCTGTTTGTGATGAGGCTGCAGCGGTCATGCAGCAGGGGTACTAGCCTCTTGTGAAGGACTCCAGGGCAGTGTAACTTTATGTTTTCCTTCCTGCTTCTTTACTCTGTTTTCTCTCTTCAGGGGATGGAGAAGATGATGAGACAGAAGAGAATGCAGGAGATGCCACCCAGGTGAAGCCAGTACTTTCCAAGGCTGAAAGGAGCCACATTATCGTGTGGCAAGTATCATATATCCCTGAGTGAGAAATTTTCCTTTCCTACCAATGTAAGTCTCCCTCCTCCCACCTGAATGCCAAGATGTACATACAGAACTCCTGCATTATACCTACTGCTGGAAACCGACCCCAGACAACTGCAACAGCTCCTGCCTTGGACTGTGACCCCCTTCTAACCTCTGAACTTGCAGCTTTCATCTTGGGCCGTGCTCTTTCTGCGTGGTTGGATTATTGTTCTGCTCTGGAGCTGGCATCTACAAGGAGAGAAATGGCAGCTCATGGATGAAGTGAAGCTTGGAGCCAGCACGGTGCAAGCCCTGTGCCCAGGGCCCGGGAGCTGGGTAGGTGGTGCGGATTCTCCGGCAGGTTGCCTCACTCCCACCTGCATGAGAAGCAGTGCGTCACCCCAGCAGCCCCACCAAAGCAGCGACAGTTGAACACAACTCTCCAGCACCTCAGAGGAAACCCCTTCTACTTCACCAGTGAAATTTCCACCCTGCCCACTCTCCACAGGGTACACGAAAGCACAGGATAACATCCCAAAGACTGAGAGCAGCCAGGACCAAGCCAGGAATCTTCAACAGAAAGGAGTGTCAAGGTTTTGGAATTACTTTTGCTGTTTGTCTGGAGAGGGTAACAGTGTCGTAAACAGTTACCGTGGGGAACACCTTCTTTGTACGTACAAATGGAAGGTCTCCCTCTGCTGCTGCTGCTGTTGTCTTAGCAGGACTGTTCTGGATGACTGTGGCCAGGGAGGGCTGTGCAGTAGGGTCAGATGGAAGATGGGTGTTCTATGGCAGAGGACACAGGGGCTTTGGAATCTGCAGTGGCAAAAGGCTGCTGGAACCTTGTTAGTTAGAGAACAGAAAAGTCAGCAACTCCCCCTTACAAAAATGTCAGGTAGGAAAAGGCTCTTGAGTTCATTCTTTTTGTGAATCTGAAAAGTTCAGTGATAAAGCTGGCTCTGTACAGTGTTTGAGGGCTTTTAAAATGCAGACGAGTACAGAATACATTGATGAGCTGTGTGTTAACTCAGTGAAGTCACCTTGACTCATGAGGATGTGTCCCGTTCTGGGAGCTGCTGGTGTTCAGCACAGAGGGGATGTCTCCCCCTCCACACCATAGCAGTGAGGTTAGGAAGAACTGTGTGGGTGCAGTCAAGGTAGAGAAGGGCTGTGTTGTGCCGGAGGCCGCACAGAGGCGTGAGGCCAGATCCCCTGGCCTCTCTGCCTAGCTTGACAAGCACTGACTGGCCTTGCTGCTGAACAGGGCTAAAGCTGGAAGTGTCTGACTCCCAAAAAGGATGATGATCCCCGAAGGAAACACTGACTGCCCTACTTGGGCAAGCAGCACTGTGTGATTGCAGGAGCCTGTCCTGCTCGTAGAAGCAGCAAGAAGTGGGGCCAGCAAGAGCAGTTTTAGACTAGAGTGCTAGCTCCAGATACAGAGGTAACCGTTGTCCAACACATATTCCCTTCCTTTCTGAGGGTGGAAACAGCCCTGTCTCCAGAAGGAGAAGTCCTGCTTCCCTGGAGCGCTCCCTTGGGATGTGCAGGATGAGAGCGGGGAGCTGTTGTTAGCAGTGGATTTAGGGAGGCTGGTGGTTGTTTTTCCCTGAGCTGAGCAGAAGTCTGGGGCTCACTGAGACATCCTAGTGCCAGCCGGGCACGGCAGTGTCCAGGTTTAGCAGAGCTGACGTGTTTTTCAGGTCTGCAGTTCAGAGAAAAGCTGGGGCACCTGCGCTGCCTCCAAGAGACAAGGGTGTGTGCCCGGAGAACAGAGGCTTCAGCCACCAAATTCACAGGGGCCGTGTTGCTGTCACTGCCTGTGGGCAGGGCTGGCTCAAACACGCACTTACTCCTCGAGAAGAGAGAGCAGGAGGCAGCAGGATGGGCTTCCTCCAGTCACCACCACAGCAGGCTCTGGGGCTGCCGTTCGGCTGGGGGATTTTGTGTGCAGTGGGGAGCTCCAGCTGCTGCCACCACTTCCCTGAAATGCTTTCTGCTAGGATGGGTCCTTGAGTTCCAGCACAAAGTGCATAAAGGCTAACAAGAAAGTAGACAGTTAGGCAGCAGATACCACAAACATCTAACAGTTCATGCCAAGTAAACTTTCTAATTTGAACTAATTTAAGGGAGAAAAAAGCGCTAGTTGCTGCCCTTTTGTAGCTCTATAGAACTTTCCATACGAAAACACAGAAGTGCCACAGTTACCTCTTGCTGCTTGTTCTGTATCTGGTTTTAGCAGTCAGGATGACACTGCTGGTCACCTGTTACCCACCAGCCCCATGGGACATAAGGAGGGGCCTCTATCAACAGGTTCCTTGCCAGTTTGATGCTTATTTTCCTCCCAGAGAAGCACATGTTTAAAAGGGGATGGCTACAGCTAAGTAAAACCAGCTGCTGCTGTCACATTCCTCAGCGTTTGGTGGCTACTGGGCAGCAAGGTGAAGAGCTGACTGGCTTCAACACACTTCCCTGTCATATCTCCACTGTGATGTATGTAAAGTATCTTGTATGTTATAAAAGGATTTTAAAAAGTGTCTTAAGGCCTGTAAACTCCGCTGTTCGGTCAGAAGATGGCATTCTGTAAAGAGACTGCTGTATGAATACGTTCCCATGCTTCGTCCCCTATGCTATCAAACAACGAACCATATCTGTTCTGTATGTAATAAACGTGTTAACATCAGCGAGCGCCAGCGTGCTGTGTTCCGGGCACTGGCCTTCCTGCCCAGCCCGCAGCGAGGCTTTTGGAAGGGTTGGCCTGGCAGGGAGCCCCAGTGGTCACTATTTAGCTACTGGCTGTCTGCAGCTGTCCCTGCAGGTGGTGGCAGGGTCCTCTTCAGCTGAGGCCCCAAGTTCAGCAGCTGAGTCTCTGCTTCCAGAGCTCGAGTTGCCGACGTCCCCTCAATACAAGGTGCTATGTGACGGGGCGCCTGGGGTCAGTGACACTCAGCAATCCTGCCTTCAGGGGGCCGGGTCCCTCCACCTGTTTGGTCATCCTAGTCCTGGTAGCATTTGTATGAGTTCATACCTGTTGTATAGGAGTTAATTAACTCAAGGAATGTTCGCAGCAATAATATGGAAGGAGCAAGAGGAAAGTAGTGAAAATGATTGTGAATAAGGCTATGAATAGTAGCGTTGCCAGTTGTCTGGCTTTAAAGTTGCAGAAAGCAGGTTCCCTTGCCATTAGCTTCCTAAATGATTTTAATGTCTTGACAAGCCGTGGCTGCTTCCTCATTAGCTGCTTTGCCTGTGGCTCCCTAGGGCACTTGAGAATTGCAGTTAGCAGCACACTACAGGGTCGATTGAAATGTGTTATTCAGTGCAGCATTGAGGACAGCGCTCAGCACGCATTGCTCAAGGAGTCTCAGGGCTTGGTGCCAAGAGTCTACAGGAACGAGAGCCAAGGTGGGACCTGCTGCCCTGACCAGCCCCACCTGCCCCCAGGAGCAGAGATGGGGGCACCAAGAGGCAGCTGAGCTCCCTCTTACAGGGCTTGGTTTCCACCAGGCCGCTGGTGCATGAGGCTGCAGCTGCAGCCCCAGGGATCATCAGGGATCCACCTTTTGTCCCTACTAGCTGGAAGAGGCCCCAGGCCCCCAGAAGGAGCATCTCTACCAGTACAATAACTAGGGTGGGCTGGACTCGAGCAGGCGTAGTACCCACCATTCCCCGTCACCCAGGCTCCCACCTGGGAAGTCTCACACACAAAAGAGCACAGGAGAAGAAAGAGGCTTTATTGGCACTGCTGCTTTACATTTGCCTTTTTGCTCCACAAGGAGCATCAACTGAGTGCCACAGCAGCACAGCTGTGAAGCTGAGGGCACCTTTGCCTCTGTATCTCCTGTCTGTGACCCTGGGTGATTTGGGCTTCTATGATTTAACCCCACTCAGGGTGGTAGTGGTTCCCCTACAAAGCCACTGTATAGTATAGTAACATAAGGAAAATCCCATCCATAACTGCTTCCATTAAAGAAGTTGCATGTAGATGTATTAGAAATATATTCTCAGTCCGATGCAGCTGAGGTGAAAAGCCAGTCTCAAGCACAGGGTCATGTTAGTGAGCACCGTGCTGGCAGTATTTTCTTTCTCAGCTTTTTGGCAGTTAGGAAAAATCCCATTTTGTCTGGTGATTTTTGTATTTCCTATTCTGTTAACAAGTCCACTGAACACAGGTCAGTCTTCTACCATCATTTGCCTTTGGTTTCCAGGTATGCAATTTGCTCACTCTGGCTACAGTCTGAGGAGACACCGTGCAGAAATCTCCCCCTATGCTCTGGGGTAGCAATGACACAAGTAAGCGTCACTGTGACCAACCCAACAGCAACTCCAGGAGCTGCACTAAGGAATTACATTTTTGTAATGACACGGCATTGAAACGAGTGGTAGTTTGCTGCTGGCTTCAAATAGTAAGAGCTGATCCTACCCACTTCACATCACTAGAATTAAAGTTTCTCTCCTCTCCTGCTGGCCCTCTCTGGGAATAAAGCTTCCTACCCAAAGTCAAGTTGTGTTCCTCCTATGTCACTTACTGCTGTGTAACTTGGGTGAATCTCCACAAGTTCCCCACTTTGACCTCAACCAACCATCCTGATGATCTCCATGCGCTGAGAGGAGGGAAAGCAGGAGAGAAAAATCAAGCTATTTTCTTAGAAATGTGCTACAGATGTAAGAACTGATTTATTCTGCTAGAGAAACAGCTCTGAGAAATAAGGCAAATCCTTATTTGCTTTCAGCTTTCTGTGATTTATATAGGGAACTGTGCTCCACGGAATTGTAGCTGAATGACAGGAGCTATGAGTTTAGTGAATATACAGAGAACCTACAAGGTCCCTCTGGTGACAGACTGAAGTTATATATTAAAAAAAACCCCTCCATGTATCCATACCCTTTCAGATGAGGTCACTGTACATTCTTGAGAGAAAGTGAGGTGAGAAAAGCTGGGTGCACCATAGCCCGGTAGGCAGATGTGCCTTCTGGAAGAAGTTGACATGCTTCTAACACCCAGCAAGAGCACGTGGCAGCTCGGATCATACAACTCTTTATACTGGTGTTCCTTTAGCTTTCTGCTTCGAGACCTGAGGGCGAGAAGCTGTGACCTTCTCCAGATCAAGCATCGGCTCCTCTGTGATTGGTTTTCCCTCTTTCTGCCACTGAGCAAGGATCATGGCTCGGAGCAGAGGCGGGTACGGAAGGTACCGAATGGTCTCTTCTGGCACTGGGGTGAATTTCTTGAAGGCCTCCTCCTCGTGCTTGGGCACCATTCGCCAGTCATGGTACATGACTTTGTCAATCTCTCTCACCTCTTCTTCGGTTTTGCCTGAGTAAAAGAAGATGATGTGGACAACGCAATCAAGAACAAATTCCCTCTGGGGAATGCAGCAAGTGAAGGCTCTCCAGCATCACTGCTGCTATAACTGGCAGTAGATTTTGAAAGGATCACACGGTATTTTCACTGCTACAAGTACACGATCTCACTTCTGCCCATGGAAATTAAAACAGAAACAGATTGAGAAGACTATAAGCAAGCTGCTCTAATTCTATGGTTGATTTCCTCTTTTAATTTAAAAAGTCACTTCATCTCTCACTGATTTAGTTTCTGTAGGCAAAGAATAAAAGTAATTTCTCTCTACAATAATGAATGTTTATAGGAAGCTTAATGAAATATATATATATAAAACTTTGAATGAAAAATGTTTCAAGAACTCTACTAATAACATATATCTAGTATTAAGCAAATATTAATTAGACTTTTAAAAAGGCAAATTCCCTCATCTATGTTCAAGGGCATGCAATTCCAGTTTACTTGCCAACATTGCTGATCATTTTACCTGGATATCCTTATGCTTTCACTCTATGTCTTACCTGTGAAGTTTAAGGATGGAAGTCAACTCTGTTACCTCCCCTAAACCCCTGTCAGTGCAGCATCGTTTCCCACTGTCAGCCTACACCATCTCTCCCGTAATATCCTGGGAAACCTATTCTACAGAAGAGCTAGACCCATCATTAGAAACTGAGCTATGGATATTTTTATTATTATTATTAGCAAAGTCAAGAAAAATAAACCCTCCCTAAAGGGAAGGCTGTGCTTCTCCCCCACACTTTATTCCCTGGCCTTACAAACGTTTGAAGCTTTGTTTAATGCCCAAGCAAGCGAGCCGTCCTTACCCCTGAAGGTCAGGTAGCCCCAGGCCTTGCCATGATCCATGTTCTGTAAAGGAAACAAGAGGCGGTTGAGGCAGGGCAGGGCAGGGGCGGCCGGCGCCGCGGGCCGCGCGCGGACCCACCTCGGCCGTGTAGTCCACCTTGACCTTGGTGATGAGCCAGTAGCAGGGCTCGGGGTGCTCCCACAGCCACGACTTGCGCGTGACCACGCGGCCCACGCCGAAGAGCGGCAGGCGGCAGAGCAGCGTGAAGAGGCGGCTCTCGTGCCGCACGTCCTCCCACGCCAGCACCGGCAGCCGCTTCTGCGTCAGCGGCCGCCGCATCGTCTCGTAGTCCAGGGCGAAGCGCTCCGAGTCCCGCGGGCGGTTCTTGAGCGCCCGGTACTCGCGGATCTTCTTCGCCATGGCGGCGATGGGCCGGTACAGCTTCTTGCGGGCCATGGCGCCTCCCGCCCGCCCGGGGCTCAGCGATGCGATCCGAACCGAACCGGGACCAACGGCGAGCCGAACCGCGCCGCTCTCCGCCGCGCGGCAGCTTCCGGCGCAGCGCCCGGAAGCGCCGCGGGCCCGCGCGCGGCGGGGCGGAACGTTTGTGCTGCGGCCGAGGAAGCCGAGGGGAAGGAGCGGCGGGACCGGCCGCTCGCGCCCCGCCCGGCACTGGCTGCTGTTTGTGTTGAATTGAACCCATCGTCCGCTCCAAATACCCCACCTGGTACAGAAAGAAACCTCCCTGTCCTGCTGTTGCTTTAGAGACCTTTATTAAAGATGCTCAGACACAGAAATCAGCTGCTTAGCAGGCAACCATAGTCAATGTTCGGAAGAAAAAGGCTGGTTGGGGTGGATGGCAAAACGAGTCACACACTCTGGTTTAAAGGGCTGCTACTTCTCTTAAAACACGGACTTTTCTCCTAGCACTGAAAATCAGGAGGGAGGCGTTGTAACACGGAGGGCAGATTTGACTACGTAATCTGCTAACATTGGTTAGAACGAGATACTTCCGTCCGCCCAGCCGCGGGACAAAGCGCAGAGCAGCTACAGCGGCTGCTGCCGGGCAGAGCGCAAGTCACGCTGTGAGGAGCCGGCGCCCAGGGCAAGCCCCTCCCCGGGCGCCCGCTCGCGGGTTTCCGTGGGGCACGGGCGGGCCGTGCGGAGCGCAGGAAAGCGGAGACAAGCGTGGCCAGAGGAACAGCGGGGAAGGCGGAGGCGGCGGCCGCTGTCACCTCCGCTCCGCGCTATCGCGTCACGTGCAGGGAACGAGCGACGTCACGACACGTCCCCTTACGTCACGCTCAGCGCACCAATCAGCGCAGCCGCCGCAGTCACGCCCCGAGAGAGCGGCGCGGGGCTCCCCGCCGCCCCCACGTGACGAGGGCCGCCCTATCGCGTGCGCCCCGCCCCGCCCCGCGGCGGGCGCGTCCTTCCCGGCAGGCGTTGCGCCGTGCGGCTGGTGGCGGTGTCGGTAAGATGGCGGCCGTGAGCCTGAGGCTCGGAGATCTGGTGTGGTGAGTGGCGGCGCGGGCCGCGCCGGGCGCGGGGCGGCCGCGGGCGCTGCCGCGGGCGCCGGGCGGGCGGCGGCGCTGTGGGGCGCGACATCCCCCGCAGCGCGCAGGGAGCGCGGCAGAGACTCCGCCCGTGGCGGCTGAGCGCAGCCGGGCGGCGGCGGGGCTGTGCCCGGCCCGGCCTGGCGGAGCGCCGCAGCCTGGGCGCTGCGCGGGCAACGCTGTCACCCTGCGCCGCGGGGCGGCCGCCTCGGCAAGGGCTTCGAGGAGGGGCCGAGCCGGGCAGGGCAGGGCCGGGCCGGGAGGGCGGTCCCGCCGCTATCCCTGGGCCGGGGCAGCCGCGCTCAGCTCTGGCACCGGAGGTGACCGGGAAGAGGAAGGCGGAAGGGGCGAGGGGAGTGGGAGAGGAGCAACTGTTCAGAGCTCGGCTGTAAACACCGTCTCCTCCCAAGGGAGGTGACAGGGAAGTAAATAAAAAGTAAATAAAGTCAGCAAGAGCTGTGGTGATATTCCTTGGGAATGCTTTAATGGAGCAGCACAACGGCACGGGAGGGTGATTATTTTTACAGGTTAGGAGGTTCCTGTTGACACTCACAAAAACTGCCACTTCCTCACGTCACTGCAGATTTATCCTCAAGCAATCCGGAAACTGTCAGTTTTTTTTCCCCCCTTTAGTTTTTTGATCAGGAGACCTGAGAGGATTCTCTTGAGGCCTCCAAGCATCGATTTTTGAGTACACAGACTCTGTTGTACTTGACAGGCTAGAGCACCCTGCTAGGGTTTGCAACAAATAGCTAATCCCCAACACGCAAGTGTATGCATTTATATTTATATCCCAGATAAAAAGAAGTACGTGCTCCCGTCTGTGACAACTGCAGTTGCTCGTCCGAAAAATTGACAGTGATGTGAAGTTATCTAACCTTTTATAGAAAAGTAAGTAAAGGTTGGTTCCTTTTAGCAACATTTGTTCAAATGAGCATTTGGGGAGTGCACTGCTGTCAGTGCTGGAATGCAGATTATCCAGCTTTAGTTTCACACGTGACAACTTAGACAGGTACTATCCCTAGACCCATCATGGAAGAATTGTAACAATAAGGCAACAGATGAACAGCTTAGATGAAATTCCTGTTCAGTACAAGAACAGAAGTGTCAGATATAAGCCATGGTCATAGCTGAAGCTTTTGGCAGTGTCCCTGCCTGACTGTCACCACTGAATCTCCTGTGCACAATTGTCATCTCAGGAGGGGCTGAAATGCTGCTATTTGCTGAGAGTTTTTAGTTCAGCAGCAGATGGGCTCCAGAGGTTCTCTGCCAATCTCTTGTAAGGTAATAACTGATATTTTTTTGTGGAAGTACTGCAGCTCTGTACGTGGGAAGGGAAAGGTAATAATAAAGCTGCTATGCTTTGGGCTAAGACTGCTTTTTTCTCTTCTGCAAGCAAGTTGTGTAGTTTTTATAATGGACGTATTTGCTAGTGCAGGAAATAAACATTTCAGCTTTTCTTATGGTTCTTTTGTATCTCTAGCGTATCTTATTATGATGGTGAGCATCTGAAGAAAGTTATAAAGAAACTAATGATATCCTTCAATGGGTTCTGACATAAATATTTTCCTGTTAGAACTTCTAAGAATCTCATCTGCCTGAGCTGGAAATCGGCGGCTGCTTTGCCTCCTAGACCAATCTGTCCTGAAGCATCGTTCAAGTTATCGACTTGAACTTTGGTTTCATTGCCCGCATCAATACTCTGGCTCAATAGTTTGTGAAGGAATGCTCAGTCTTAAAAGAGTAGTAAGAGCTGTTGCGCTAGGTCTTCTGGGCAGTCTGCTGCTGCTGCTCTTTCTTTGGCTTAAATGCTGATGCTCCATTGAGTTTATACGGATTATATAGGGGCTTAGTTTAGGTGCAGGTATCCAGCAATGTAATACTTTTGTCAAGGATTTGTGTCTCATCTTTCATGGTAGGTTTTTACTTGAAAATGTGCTCTCTTAATACAGAAAATACGGTGTAATATAAAAAACCAGACTCGGGATAGGTGTTTTTTCCCCATGTTCTAGTGCCTAATCTTTTCATTCTTTCATAGGGGGAAGCTGGGCCGGTATCCTCCATGGCCTGGAAAGGTGAGTGTTCTATCCTACCCCACCACACACAGAATAAGTTTCACCAAATGAATTTTAGTTAAAAATGTTTTTTTTTAATACAAACCCTATGAATCTGAACTGTGAAGCAAATGCTGCGTGAAGGGCTTTATATGATCCAGAAGTTCAGCCTGTTACCAACAGCTGTTAGTTCAAATGGAATGAAAAGCAAGAGGGAACAGCAATTTATCTCCTCCCAGAGCTGATTGCATTCCTCAGATTTAGCAATTTAATTCTTGTCACTTTCTGCAAGACAGGTTCCTCTCTTACCATAATAAATAGTTATAATAAATATTTAAAATATTAGGAATGAGGATTGTGGGTTTTTTTGTTTGTTTGTTTTGTTTTTGTTTTTTTTCCAGAAATGCTGTTTTAATGCTTTTTTGTCATATTTGGGAGGAGAGGCAGAAGAAGTGTTGCATTTTCTCTTTTTTTCTGATGAAGAGCCAAAAACATAATTTTGATAATATCTGAAAATTTTTTTTTTCTCCTTCCCTAGAAGTACTGTGTTTTTGTTTTCGGTGTAGGTTTGAGAACTATGCATGCTTAGATAGCAGCATGCTGCAGGAGAAAGCGTTGTCACTGTGGTTGACAGCCATGAATACTTTGTTGCACTTTGGTTACCAGGTCCAGTTAAATTCAAGCTCACCTGCAGTCTTTCAGCTGTCACCTGAGTAATAGAATGACTGCTTCTCTCTTATAAAGTTGAAAATATTACTAAAGAAATCTCTTCTGCAGGTAAAGACACAGCTTTGCATTGTAAATTAAAAGTGGAACAAACTTTTTAAAATATTTTCCAATATTTTATTTAATTGGGGATACAGAGGCAAAAACCTCACTGAGAACATAGCAATGGATCAGTGAATCTTTGCTTTGTGTTTTTTGTACCATGTTGCAGCATAGGTTTATCTAAGGAAGTATAGGGATTACAAATTTACTTGGGAGGTTTGTCATGAATTCAAGTTCTCTTTCAAGTCAAATTGGAAAAAAAACAAAGCAAAACCAAAAACCTACAAGAGCTATGAAACATTTAGTAAGAAAATCATAGCGAATAAATTCTGTGTGTTTGAAACAGTCTCTTTGTAACTTTTTTTCCTTTAATCACCTTCAGATTGTTAATCCACCTAAAGACCTGAAGAAACCTCGTGGAAAAAAGTGCTTCTTTGTGAAGTTTTTTGGAACAGAAGATCAGTATGTACCTCCTTGCTTTCATCTTATGAAAAGATTGACCTACGTAACGTGGATCTTTCATGGAAGAATTTTTTTGTGAACACAAAATTTAGCTTTGCAAAAGGTGGTCTACATGCAAAAGATTGTGACTATTATTGCATGTTGTAGAAGCTCATGTGGGTGTGTGAGGGCTGTGAGGACTCCAGCGTGTTAGGATTTTAGCTGCTCCCATGCAGGAAAGTTCTTGGTAACTTGCCATTTTTATGGGAGTAGGTGTGATGTGACTGGGTTAGACTTAGCATGTAATTATGTTTGAGAAAGGTGCAGCTAAGAGCGTCCATTCGCTTTTCCAGTATAACTGTGAAACAGCTTTATAATTGTCATTAGTAATAAGGATATATCTCATGCACGACGACTGAAAAGGTTCTTGCTGTGCTTTGGGAGGACTTCGCAGCGTAGGGTAAGCAAAACTAGTATAGACCACCGTTTCACAAGGAAAAATTCATCTATTACAATCATGCATGAAAAATCACGTTTTAGATTCAGATATTTGCAAACTAAAAAAAAAAAAAAACCAGAAAATGCAGATACTTTATGAAACTGAAAATTATTTTGATAGCCTTTTGTATTTGGTCATGTAATGAGAGAGGAAATTATAATCTTCTGTAAGAAATGAAAACACTTTTCTTTTTCATAGAAACTACCAAGAATTAAGAACAGTTAATAGATGCTTCTCTAGAAAATTATTTTTAACAGACATGTTATTTTTGTTGAATATTTAAAATGTAATTTTCCATTAAGAACCGAGATCTAAACTTGTTGGAGAGGATGCTGCATGTTGATAGGAAGGTCTGCTAGATTTCTAGTAACGTAGGACAAGTGCAGGTGTGTGTGCGGGGTGTATGTGTGGGGGAGATTGAGTTCTTACTGTGGGAGAAGGATAGGAGGAGGGGTGGAAGTGACTTTTCTGTTACCATAGTCATTTGGGAGCTAATCAGGTCCTAAAACTGAGACTGACTAATGAAACCTAATCAGAGGAGACTGACTATTCCTCCCCTGACTGCTCTTCATCTTGCATTGCATATTTTTTGGTGCTGATACAGCAGTGTTCATGGTAAGTTGTATTAAGACAAGCTTGGAAATAGCGGTTATAAATAAGGGTACTCTAGCTGAGATTAGCAGCCTGATCTCAGGTGAAGAGGTCACTGCTGCAAAATAATTGGGTTTTATTACATGATTCTAGAGCTCAGGCTAGGGAAAATCCAATCAGCTGGCAGGCTAACAGAGCCACAACTGAACCCCCCCGCCCCCCGCCCCAGCTTGTGAAATTTAATTAATCACTTCCTGTTGGATAATCACATGAATTAGAAATCCAGTTGTTTTATCTGGCATATCCTACCTAAAAATTAAGAATAAATAAATATTGACCCTTTTGGTCTCTTTATAAAACAGGATTTATAGACAGGAGAGAGAGAAACCTGTAGTGTCCTGACCTGGACCTTTATAAGTGTGCTGATTAGAGCTCTTCGAGAAAATCTTCGTCTTTGATCATAGTCAATTTAAGTTTTTCCTGATTCTGTTATTTATTTCACTAAAAATCTGAACCTGAAGGGAAAGTCCTTTTATTTTGTGCAAGTAAGCTAATGTGTTTTTCAAATACTTTTGTTTTAGATGTTTATAAACAGTAAGTGAAGTACCTAGTCACCAACTATCACTATTCTACAAAATGAACAAAATAATAAATGGTTGGATGTTAAACTCCGATCACTGAATGTAATCAGTGGTGTGATGCATAGACTGACTCATACTGGAATTTTAGTGCAAGTCACTCCTGTTTACTTGTTCTTCCCTCTTTCTGCCTCTTTCAAGACTATAGGATGACATTATTATATTGTGGATCCCTTTTTTGTAGCTCTTCTGTTACTGCCTTACTCCATGTGGACATAAGCCTACTGTCCAGAGGGTGCAAGATTAAGGCAATGATAGTTGGCAGGTAGAAGCCCTCTAATAAAATTCAGCTGATGTTTGCCTGCTAATTTATCCACAGGCAAGCACATTTAAGCTCTTGATAGGTACTGCCTTTTTTTTTTCTTTGCCTTTTTTTTTTCTTCCTTCCTCTTCCTGAGGTTTCCCAAATGATAGCTCTGTTCAGACAGAAAGGCCACTCTTTCTAGCTAGCGAAAAGTTATTTCTTTCTGACTTAATGTAGCCGCAGTGTGCTATGCCAAAGATTAAGGCAGAAGCGTTTTAGAAGTGTAAACTGGTAGGCAGTGTGACTTTGTGCATCTGAGCAGAGAGAAAGGGTGAGTGAAAATGCACTCATGAGGAACGTGGCAGTGTGTTTTGTGTAATATGTAGGTAGGCTCTAGTTATTATTTCTGAAATCATGAATGGCTTTGGATACAGCTGAAAAGAGAATGCCCATTTTTATTTACCTGTGACCTTGCACGTGGATTGAATACTAATGCTTATTGGCCGAGGGTGATATTCCTGGTGGCTAAGGAGTAAAGCCCTCCAGTCAACATACATAGTTTTGGCCAGAGATGTAAAAGCGAGAGTATGAATGCATTCAGACTTCTCGTAAAGTTTACTGTGCTTTTAGTAAAGTTTCTGCTGAGCCCTGTGGTCTTTTATAATGTTGCTAGTGTTATTTGCTTTTATCACTTTTTAAAGTAATAGCTTTTCTGCAAGATAACTATTTTGTTTTTGTGGAAGAGATTTCTTTTCCCTTTGCTTAAGCTGTGGAATACTCCTACACTCTACCACAGTGAAAGCTGCCTTGGTGTTCACGGTAGTGATAATAGTATCCATGTCCTTTTTTGGGTGATGTGCTAGATGTTTACATACACTTGTATAATTAATTCTGTTATTAACTTTTCTTTGCAAAGAATTTTTTTTCTAGTTTGC
Organism: Tinamus guttatus; assembly: GCF_059628265.1. Lineage (NCBI taxonomy): Eukaryota > Metazoa > Chordata > Aves > Tinamiformes > Tinamidae > Tinamus > Tinamus guttatus. The sequence continues at coordinate 5,527,322 of NW_028288706.1, read as the reverse complement.
CTAGGAGCTCTTCTTGTGGATTTTTATGGCTGTCCCCTGAGGAAGTAGCCTTAAAATGATTCTTCATCCAAAATCAAGAAAATTTGCTGGCAAGCACGTAACAACATGTAGTTACTGGAATAAAAACAACAAATTTGATTTCGTCTTTCTGAATAGTGGTAGGACTCTGATCTGCTATAAATCTTCCTAATTGCACTTTTGAAATTTTAGAGAGTTCCTTTATTTCTGAGGCTATACTTTTGTGAGAGATTTTTGTCGTTCCAAGAAAGAGCTGCAATGCAAGAATTACTCTGGTTTTTACACTTGCTCATTTATAACCATGGTCCCGGGCAACCAGCTGACCCCTCTTCAGCAGAAGGGCTGGACCAGATGATCTCTAGAGGTCCCTTCCAAGCCCTACAGTTCTGTGATTCTATGATAAGTTCATTACTATTAATAGTTAGAACTACTAGACTGGCAGGCCTGTAGCCTACGGGTGTTACAGAAATTCTCAGTGTGCTTCGTGCAGTTTAAAACATTCTGACATTTCATTGCCCATTTAGGAGTTTTTATGTCAAAACTAATATAGCTTGGTGTTATGAATGTGTTGTCACTCTACTTTGCTTCAGTGATGTATTAAAGAGTTGCATAGTGGTCAGGGCTGTATTTGGATATGTATATGTGCGTGAATGTACATGTATGAACACATGCACATATACATTCACTGTATTCATTTAACCCATTGGATGTACTTTAATAGCCAAATGATCTTGCAGGTTATAGGTATCAAAGTCTTAATATCAAGCTAGAGTAGCCCATTCTCACTCTTAGTACCTTTTTACCACAGCAGTACAAAACTAAATAGTCTCACTAAATGCAGCGAGGTCAGGAGTTGCTTCCTGACTTGAAAGGTTAAGGAAAAATCAGAGGAAGTTTGCAATACAAGATAAGTATAATCATCTGCAGCCCATTTCCATCAGATACAGTGATTTTTAGTGCAGCAGTCATTGCTTTCCCATCCTCCCTATCCTGTTGGAATGCTAACACCACTATACTCTCTGCCACTATGCTCTCTGGCTTCCAGGGAAGAGAGAAACTTTTGGATGGGATATTTACAGTGTATTCTTTCAGTTCCTAGCATCAGAAAACTCTTAGTTTGACAGGTATTGCATATAATACTGGGAATCTGAGGAGCCAGGCGGTATAAGCTAAGCGGACAAAGAGGGTTAGCAAGAGTTGCTGGCATTTCTGTTGGCCAAACTATCCCCTGCACAGTTCCATTTGCCCAAAGGTAGGCTACTGTATACTAGAGCTAACTGCAGTGTTGCTATAGCCCTGTAGGAAGAGTGCCGTAGATAATCCATAAAGTCAAAACTCTTCTACTTTTTGCTGACATTTCTGGAAGTGTAATTACCCAGTAAAATTTACTACTGCTTACATTTGAAAAATCAAGTACTTCTGTCAGTGTTTTCCTTCTGCTCACTTTCTTTTGCTAAGTATCTTCTCTCAGCTGCATGGGTTGTCAGTGTAATGTACTGTAGTGTTTTTGTGTTCTTTTCCATGAAGGTATTTGTATGTCAGGTTCTAGAGTTCAGCCTTTTGAGTTATCCTATTGAGGAAAACTGGGGCAGTCTCTTCACAGCAGAACAGAGACTGCAAATGACCTTTAAAGATCATCTAGTCCAAACCACTGCTGAAGCAGGATTGCCTACAGCACATTTCCCAGGACCCTGTCCAGATGGCCTTTGAATATTTCCAAGGATGGAGACTCCACAACCTCCCTGGGCAACCTGTTCAAATCACCCTTGCAGTCAAAGAGCTCTTTTTTATGTTTGGACTGTATTCCCTCTGTTGCAGTTTTTGCTCATTGCTTCTTGGCCTATTCCTGGACACCACTGAGAAGAGGCTGGCTTCATCTTTATATTTTCCCTTCAGTTATTAATGATAAGATCCACCCTCAGTCTTCTCCAGGCCGAGCTATCCTAGCTCTCCCAGCTTCTTGTCATATGAGAGATGCTCCACTCTCCTAATCATCTTAGTTGTCCTTTGCTGGACTCAGTGCAGTAGCTCTGTGTCTCATCCTGCAGGGCTCAGACGTGGGCATTGGACTCCACATGTGGCCTCAGCAGGGCTCAGCAAAGGGGGAGACCAGCTACCCTTTGACCAACGGCTGGTTCTCTTACTGATGCAGCCCAGGATGCCTTTTTGGCCTTTAGGCCTTCTTGGCCCCAAAGGCACACTGCTGACTTACGGGCAGCTTCTTGTCCAGCAGGGCCCCCAGCTCCTCCTCCATAGAGCTGCTCTCCAGCAGGTCAGCGCCCAGCCTGGGGTTATTCCTCCCTATGTGCGGGACTCTGCCCTTCTGTTCATGAGGTTCCTGTCCAGGTCCCCCGAATGGCAGCACAGACCACTCCTCGCGGTTTTATATCATCCATAAACTTGCCGAGGGTGCACGCTGTCCCTTCATCCAGGGCACTGAGGATGTTGAACAGCTTTGGACCCCCTGTTGAACCGTGCGGTGCACGACTATATACAGGCCTCTGACTAGACTTTGCAACACGATCATCTGAGCAGGAAACATAGCTAGATTTCAGCGTTTGCTTCTTTCCAATGCTATGTGCCCGTGCATGCTGGGGTTGTAAAATAGCCTTGCTGTTTGTTTTTGTCTTTCAAAATTGATTTTTACTAGCATTTAATGTAGGCAACTAAAATAGTACAATGTAAACTTTATTAAAACTTATCTGGAGTTTACTTGCTAAAAGAAACTTTGAGTTACAGTGGCTGCATTTTGCAGTCCTGGCTGTGAAGCTTGCGAAAGTGGGTATATGGGTAGGTTCTGTCACTTTCATTCGTGTAATTTATCATTAGGAATTGGTATCTTTAGAGTGAAAGAGTGACTAGAAAGTGTTTTTTGGAATTATCTTGCCTATGCTAAGCTTGTATCAAGGATTTGAGCCTGACATCTCTAGCTGCGTCTCTGAGTCTTTATTGCTCATGAATAGAACATGGGTTTTACTGTGAGTTGTGGTTTTGAACGAATGTCATTTTAGAGGGAAGAAGGGAGGGTGAGGGAAAATGGGCAAATAGAACCATTACTGAAACATATCCTTTTAAATAGTTCTCTTTTCACTTTCCATTTCAACCCTTCTTTATGGATATTAAATAACTGTGCAGCAATATCATTGCAATCTCATCTTAAATACAACCTCTTCAGTAATGTAATATCACCAGTGCTTTTCTAAGGCATTATTCCATTGCTGAAACAGGAGAGAAATAATAGTTCCTGTTTCTGTTGCATCCTTGAGACCTCTTATGTAAATATTGCTCTTTGGCTATGAGGTTATTGCTCAACGGAGAGATCTTCAGTATAAACATAAATGACTTTGAGACATTCTTTAATGTTTCAAGCACCAGAAAATTACGTGAAAATGCTTTATGGACATTGAGTGTTAAAAGATGTGTTTCTGTCTGGTAGGAAGTAGTCCAAGTAGACACACAAAGGATAAATTGGAAAAGGCTGAGGGATGCATACATAAATATGTGAACATATATGTTTATTTTTTTTTCCTGAGGCAGCATCTGAGGCTCTGTTTTCACATTACTTTGTCTCTGAGCTCCAGCTCTTTGTCCTTGGTGATCCTAAGCACCAAAGTTTACCCTGACAGCCAGGAGTGAGAACGCTTTGTGTTTCAGCCTTTCTCCATCCCAAACGAAAAGTAATGGAAAAGGGAATTAATGGCACAGGCAGTGAGGAGGGATAAGATACAGGCTGGGAGAAAAAAAAAACACACTTAAAAGAATGTCTGGGTAGAAAGGAGGTTATTTTTATTTAGAAATTGAAATCTCAGAAAAATATAATGTTTACTTTGTTTGTAAAACAGTGATGTTTTGGAGTCAGGTAAAAACAGTTCAGCTGGCTTATACGATGATCTGTGCTGTTGTATGCTGAGAAGCTGAGCTCTCTGAGCTCAGAAAATCTCTTACAAAGCTTATACAGGACTGTTTTCCATCGTAGGGGTGGAAATAGTTTTATAACAATGTCAGATAAACGTGGGCTTGAATTTGGTTAGAAATTGAGGTAGTCTGAACTCTTTGAGAGCAAAGGTGTTCCTCTGAGCCATGGGGAGAGAGTGGTAGAACTTCCCAACCTGATAGAAGGGGAAGTCATGACCTTGTAGTTGAGAGCTTATCCATTTGGTAAAAGTCAAGAAGTCCTTTAAGCGGCAGTGGAAACAGTGAGGTTGTTTGAGTTTCCTCATACAACTCGAGTGAGTTCTCGAACTGCTAAATTATGAAATACACCAGTGCCAGTTTATCTTAAATCAGGTATCTACAATGAAGAAAAATGTGTCTTAGAAATGAGATTTGATTTCATGCAGGATATCAACATACATCAGAAACATAGTATGTATGCAGTGAGGTATGGTGTTTACGCTTGCTTTATTTGTGGTCAGCTGTATTTAGGTATCTAATTTTGTATTTAATCTTCCTGTTTTTTTGCAGATACTTGTGTATACACAGTGTGCTTGAACTGATGTAGTTGGTTACTATTAAGTGACTTATTCTTGCAACAGCCTTAGAAAGAAGATTAATATTAGTAGCTACTTTATTTGGAGTCCCTTGATTGTGGTTGTTCTCCCTGATGATATAAAAACAGTCTCCCTGATGCCTTTGCTCCGAACAAGTGCCTGTGATCATATCCAAAAGCTAGGTTGCTGACAGGTCATTTGAATAATGCTTCGAGGGCAGTGTTGCTTGTACAAGAGGGCATCAAACTTGTGGGAGAAGCCAAGTGAAAGTCCCAGAAGAAAGTTCTTGGTGAATGTAGATATCACAGCCCTTCAGGTTATAGAAAGTGAGCGAGCGGGTTGCTATCATCAGTTGCTCTGTGAAAAAAAATATATGTTTGTGTATCTATTGAAGAGTGGTGGTTAAGTAAGTTACTGTCTGGAGAATATACTTAACCTTTTTTTTGTGGTTTTTAGTGCTTGGATCAAAGTGGAGCAGCTGAAGCCTTATCACGCGCACAAAGAGGAAATGATAAAGATTAACAAGGGTAAGCGCTTCCAGCAAGCCGTGGATGCTGTAGAGGAGTTTCTTAGAAAAACCAAAGGCAAGGACCAGGTGAGTGGATTCTTATTTACTGTGTGCATCAAAACAAATCATGGCATGAGTAATGGTCGATCATATTTTTATCTGGAATAAATTGATTTTTTTTTTCTGGCAAGTTGGGTGTGCTTCTTTGTGAGTGTGATGTTTTTTATTTTTTATTTATTTTTTCCTATCTTCTTCTCCCTCGGTGTTGAGTCTCATTTGGTAGAAAAGAGCATATTCTTGGAGAAACCGATCAGTTTATGATGTTTTGTTAAATCAGTCTTAACTCTTGGGCTAGAATTTAATATCTCCTAATCTTGTCTGTAGTATACTGGAAGCGTGTGCAAGCACACACCTCCCCAGCAAGTCTTCGAGTGGCCTGTTCTGTTTATCAGTTGCTTAAACTGATGTGTTTTTGCAGGAGAGCTAACCAGGATCTTCATTCACCAACTTCAAAGGGCTAACATATCATAGTTTTCATGTTACTGTGCAGTTGGTTTGCCTGATAGTAATCAGCACAGGGTTCTTCGCATCCTTGGTTTTGCATGAAAATCATTCAAGCTCTTCTCTTCTTTCCTTACCATCTTCTATTCTGTAATCTCTCAGGCATCTTCCCATAACTCCAGTGAAGAGAAGAATCGTCGTAATTCCAGTGAAGAGAGAGGCAAGCAATCTGCTGGTGAAGAGAAGCGCAAAGCCAGTTTGTCTGAAGGGAAGTTGAAGAAGGGCACAGGGGAAGGAAAAAAGAGGGTCTCTTCTGTATCGTCAGAGAGAGGATCAAAATCACCTTTGAAAAGAGCCCAGGATCAGAGCCCCCGAAAGCGGGGGCGTCCACCCAAGGATGAGAAGGTTTGTGTTGTGCATGTCAGCCAGTGCCCTGTGGACTTTACAGATGGACTCTAGGGATGGCTGGCACCTTGGCTAACAGGCCAGCAGGAAGAATGCAGTTCAGTATCAGTTTTATTTATTTATTTATTTTAAGCTGTTCCATGTTGCTGCTTCTAAACATGTTGGCTGTCAGATACCTTTGGCAAGCATATTGTTGATTCTTCCTGTGGATTTTTAAGTTAGTCATTCTGAGTAGCTCTGTTTATCTCTTTGGAAGAGCTTTGAGAGCCTTCTCATGAGACTCCACCTTCCATCTTGCCATCCCTCAAGTTAAGTTGGTGTGGGAAGAATTAGTGAGGAGATGTGGGCCTTCATCTGATTCCTGACTTCTCCCATCTCATCTGCTTTGTATGGTTAATTGATTTATATATAATTACCTTCATCCCCAATACTTACTAAAGGTGTGGTGTACTTAAGGGCTGAGGCCAAAAGAAGAAATTCTTGTAGCCCGAGGAATCCACAAGAAGAATTATTTGCATTTATTTCAACATCTACATCTGTGCTGTTAAGTATATTTTCTTCATCCTTGATAAAAGTCTAACATCTGAGCATTTTAGTTTTATTCCTGTTATTTCTGGATGTCTTGGCAGCAACAGCAGTCAGCAGTGTTTTGTCTACCCTCATCTAGGATTCCAACATTTCATTTTCATTATGGACCTCACTGCAGTGGTCCAGATCTTTCTTCTCTGAATGGATAATTATTTCAATGGATTGTTACGATGCACCTGCTCATCAGACTCCACCAAAACACCATTGTGACACTTCAACTGATACAGGATGTGGCAGCCTGCTTGCTCAGTCATGCTTCAAAGGGATCATATTATGTGTGTGCTTCACAGTCTTTGCTTTCCATGCACTTCAGGATGCAGCACAAGATGGTAGTCTTTGATCTCCAAAATCATGAATGGATTGGCCTTGACTTGATGAACTGCAACCTTTTTCTTGATGCCTCGCTAGTAAAAAGAATCTGATTGTCTCAGATTTTAGATATGAAGGAGCTGCTGGCAGAAAATATTTAGCAACAAGATACTGATTCTGAGGTTTCTCTCTCATCTGTCTGTCTGAATTTTTACAACCAGCTTCTATGAAATAAGGCCATGCAGAGCACATCACTTTCTCCTTTTTGGGGAGGGAAAGGAAAGGAATGGATGCATACTTATGGATTCTTACTGATAGTTCTGAACCTTGTGACTTGACTGATGCAGGAAAGCACTTTACCAGCAACTTATTTTCCCCTCTTCAAGTGTGTTGCTATAAGCATGTTGTACTGTCAAACATTTGTTACGAGAAGCCACTGGGCCTTTTTTTTTCTGATGCAAAATGCTTTTGTGTCTTTAAGCTAGAAGAATAGTTAGAAGAATTGTGATCATGCTGCATGCTTAGTTGTACTGCATTAGCTACCTTGCGGCATCAGAGAGGTTGGGATGAGCTAATTGTGGCAGTAGAAATTATTTTACTGGCAAATTGCAAGCGTGGATTCAAACAGCTTATCATAAAGAGGTGACAAGTGCGAGCTAGGTGATAAGTGTCTGGCCACAAACTGTGTAAATTAAGCAGGCTAATGTATGAAGATAACCTTATTGCTTCTGGAAAGGTAATATACAGACAATTAGAGAAAACATCATGAAAATATAATAGTGCTACCATAATGCTATTACCCTGCCTGTGAAAATAATTTTAAAATCTTTTCTTATGCGTGCTTGGTTCTCATGATTTACTCAAATTCTTCACCCTGAGGATAGAAGTATATAAACCTTTAACGTCATTGTCCGGAAGTGCTACACTGTTTGGTACATTATGTAGATAGATATTTTCTTCTTCCATCACAGTCTCAAGTTCTGGCTTTTGGAGTAATAGGGATGCAGAGAATTCAAGGATCCAGTCATTGCTGAGGTGTGCCATGTCTAGATATGCATGGCAGGCATACATGATGATTCAAATACCTCACTTCTAAGCTTGTGTGAATATTTTCAAAGGAGCAGCATGGCTTTGCATATATCAGAGCAGATTTCATCCGCACTTTACCAGCTGAATCAACAGCATGGGTTCTAAGGAGGCAATTCTAACATGCAAGCTTTCCTCTACACTGAAATAGCATTTTAATGTTGGAAAGTGATGTCTAGATTGCCCTGTCAACAGATGAAGCAGTGGAATTAACCTGGATCACTTATGACAGTGCCGATCTTCCATTTTTGGCCAGTAGTGCTCTTGTCGTGTGGCTCTGTGTGGACACTGAGGTATAATGTGCGTTTGCAGGAAGTAATTTTGGGGGCGGGGGGAGTGGAGGTGTGATTCCGTTTTTGAACTCTCAATTTAGGAAGATAAAACCTAGGATGTAGAAAACTTATTTTAACCTGTGCATCTTGGGAAAAGAAGACAGATAAATTCTGATGTGCTCAACAGTAACACAGTGGTTCATTAAGCATTGTATCATCATGGCATTGCAGAGTAGTGCATTTTAAGTGAATGGGGGGCAATTCTCGTCTCAGACCCTATTTCATATGTTCTACTAATTTGAGCAGGTGTGACTGCATCAGATTCATGTTTTGAAGGTTTTCCCTCTCATAGGTTGCTATTTTACAAACACACACACACACACACACACTGATGTGCTGAGAAAAGCTGAGATGTCTGTCTGATTGTGGTGATGTTCTTGACCCCTTTGTTTAGCTTTATGCATCTACCAGAGGGAATTGCTGGATGAGGCGTGTTCATTTGCTTCTCTGCTCACTGCATGGTTATACAAATTCAGTACTTCCTCTTGCATGTGAAGAATGGAAGCCATATCTGTGGTTAAATTCTTTTGTTGCAGGTTCATGTTCATCTCACCTGTGCAGATAATGCACTGTGTGCTCACATATGACTTCATTGTGAAGTGGCACGTGAAGTAGAAGGCATTTGTAGTGCTTTTCAAAACTCTGTATGTGTGCTGTTATGATCAACGTGATGTGGCCAACCACTGAGATAGATTTTAAGCTCTTTCTGATCCGCCTTGTTTCTCTTTAGGACCTCACAATTCCAGAGTCAAGTACAGTGAAGAGAGTGATGACTGGAACAGTGGCTGGATTCAAATGGCCACCAAGTGTCAGTGAGGTGAGAAGCCCTGGGTTTGTAGAGAAGATCCGGGAGCTGGGGATGGTCAAGAAACAGATGTCATGGGGGAGTTTGTTTAGAACCTTTTGACTGGACTCTAAAATGGCAGTAGCTTCTCCTGCTCCTTTAGGAATAAAATAAGATGCTATTCAGTTGTGTGCAAGGACAATATCCTGAGCAACTGGTAAGTATGCTCAGAAGTGAGATTTCACTCATCGTGGAACCATTTGTAGGTTCATGTAATTTACTGGACTTGTTTCTGCATTTTTTGCTGTCGTTTCAAAAGTATTTAGCTTCCCCAAATCAGCGGGGGAACAAAGGCATTCCCCTGAGCAACAGTGAAAGACTTTCTGGTGTAGCATTGGGAGGTTAACAGTTTTCCTCATAACTAGCTGCTGGAAACCTTTCCTTTTATATGTAAAGAAGCATTAATCAATAAGAGTATTGTGACTCCAGGCTAATGCTTAGGATGCTCATCTGAGATGAGGTACCTGGACTCCAATCCTTGTTGCTGTGAATGTGGTTTTCCGGACATCTGACAGTGCTAGCATTAAAAACCTACAGCTGTCTCTCAGATCGCTGCTTTAAGGAATCCCTTGGGACCTGGAAAATGAAGTGGTTTCCTCACCTTGGGAAAAGGAGGAAGAAAGATATGAGAACCCAGTGATGCAGTTGTGACTGCACCAGTGAATAGCTTGATCAGAGGGAGACATATCTCTTCCTTCCCTTCTTAATCTTGCTCATAATCTTCTTTGGTTTTCCTGTAGATGCCTGTAAATGGGGGACTTGACTTTGTTGTCTTATTGTCAGTGACTTGTTGTCAACGACTTTATTTTTGAGAACAAAACACAATGTGAACTGCTTTGTTGATACAGGCTGCATGATAAGCTCTCATGGACTAAGTATTTCCAATTTAAGCAATTGTGAAAGTAGCTGTGGATGCTCTGTGATTCTCTTGGAATGTTTCTGAGCCTGTACTTCTCTCTCTGTAGCCCGTGAAGGACAGTGACCCACACTTCCATCACTTCCTGCTGAGCCAGACGGAGAAGGTGAGGATTTGGCAGACAGGATCATACTGCTGGTCTGTCTAGCCTGGCATCTTGCCCTTTGCTGGGACTAAGGGCTACAGCTGTACAAGGAGTGTGTGTAACCGGTTGAACAATTCTGGGGCAAGAGGAAACAAGATTCTCTTGCATGCAATTTTGTAGTTTAATTAGTTTCTAACCTTGAGGTTTAGAATAATTTAGCATTAAGGACAACAAATAGTTTAAGTCATTGCAGATTATATAGCACCAGAATTTGAAAGACCTGCAATAGTAAATTCTGTAGATCGAACATGAGAAGTAAGAAATTTGCATTTTTTAAAAACGCTGTTTCTCTGTTGTCTTGTACAGTTGTCTTTCCAGTTTCTCATCATAGTAAATTTGTTAATTGAATCTGGTGGAAGAGTTTCACAGGACCAGGAAAGTTCCATGTAAAATACAGTCTGTATATCACAAAGTCAGGAGTTGGTAGTCTTGCAGGATTTTATCCTCAGCCAGTGAAGATCCAGAGGAAAAGAGATCAAATTAAGTGAAATAGGATTTGTATCTAGCAGGGGATCTGGGTAAAGCCAGAAAGATTAAGAGCAGCTAACTGTAAATTCTGAGGGGCTGTCAGTATTAATCTGAGCTCCCAACAAGCAACACAAGGGAGGAGCAGTGTTTATCATACCTCTTGTGGAAAGCTCTATGCTTTCTCATACTAACACAAAGACTTTGTTTCTACAACTGCAGTGACATACTGAGCATAGGTATGAGGTTGCTCTGTGATAGACTTCAGGGATCTCTGATTTCTCCGGGCCAAATGTGAGACTGAGGATGCCGTGGCCCCTTGTCTCTAGAGTTGTCTGCTGTGTGAACTGCAGGAGAAGTTTTTAGTACCTGCATCAGAAGAGAGGCTGAAGTGCTAGGGTGAGGGTAGGAAGGGAAAAGCTTTTTACCTTGCAATATGTTTCTGATTTTATTTTCTCTCACTGAGGAAAGCCTGAGAGTTTTCCTGCTTTGCAGATGGTGGTGTGTGGGTGAGCTGCCTGTTTCCTATGTAGCAGGGATAGGGTCTGTTTGCTCAGTGGAGCAAATCAGCACCATCCTTCCACTGAATGTTTTGTCCTCTTCATACAGCCAGCTGTCTGCTACCAAGCTATCACAAAGAAGCTGAAGGTTTGCGAAGAGGTAAGGCAAATCTTAGCTTTGGTGGATTTTTATTAATGTTATAACAACTTGCAGTTCCTCCAGAACTGTATGATGGGGTTTTTTTTTTTTCAGGAAACGGGATCCACCTCCATCCAGGCAGCAGACAGCACAGCAGTCAACGGCAGTATCACACCTACAGACAAAAAGTAAGACCTCCAACGCACTTCAGCCATTTTCCTTCCTTTTCCTCCTTCCCATCTCACACATGCAGCCATTATCCAGTTTGTCACTGTGAATAAATAAACCTAATGTTTCTCTCTAACTGCTGATCTCCTATGTCCTTGTGTGAAACTGATTTGGATGGGAGGAGGGAGGCAGATAGATACAAACAGGTGCTACACTATAGAAAAAATTCAGCATGACGTCTGGCCCGGCTGCATTTGCAGTTCAGGGCTTTCCTGCAGCTGCCCTGTTCCTGTGGGGCATGCTGCAGAACACGAAGGAGCAGTATTTCTGAATGCCGTATGAAGTGGGGAGATAAAAGGGTATCTTTTTCCGCTGGTGTCTGGCAGTTGACTGGGGTTGTTTAATTGCTATCTCGAGCATGTAGAAGATGAGGAAGAGGGAGGCGTGTTCTCCCAGCACAGGAGCTTTGCTGCGTAGCACGTAAGCCTTCTGGTTTCTTCTAACGTCCCTCTTCTCCTTTCTAGAGTGAGAGAAGCCTCAGTTAAGCTTCCTGTTTCACTCTTTAACTTCCGCTCTGTTCAAATTCAGCTCAGGCTGGGGCCTGTTTGCCGTTAGGGTCGTTTTCTTGGCATGCGAATTCTCAGCTGTGCTCAAGGGGAACCAAAATAACAATGAAGCTATTCAGGTAAAACTGTCTCTCAGTGAAGTGTGGTTCAGAGGTGGGTTGGAATAGAAAAAACATCTCTTCTGTTGGATAGGGTAGAAAATAGGCGGACCTCGCTAAAGGAGCTGTAGTGACTTGCTCTGACCTGCCTAGTTTATTTTAACAAAATAGAGCATAACCTAGCTACAAGTTGGAGTGCAGGCAGCTTGCTGAAGCCACGGTGCTTCTGTAGTGTGGCTAATTCCGAAGAATTAACTGTGGGGGTTGCAAGGCAACTTTCATTGTAAACTCGGACGTGTAGCTGAACACATTTCCTGCTAAATTTTTTTTTTCTTTTGCTATTAAGTTGTATGATGTATAAAAAGATCCCTGCAGTTGTGATGCAAAACAATTCCTCTTGCAGGGTAGTTATAGAGAAGGAATGTGGTGTGTATGTTCGTGGTTGTTTTTTTTTTTTTTTTTTCTTCCCCCTCTGCTTTTTACCCCTCCTCCCCCTTTGTTTTGTTTTAAAACAGTACAAGACCTTTGCCAACTCTTGAGCAGCTGATATCTGAGATTATTGTCACTCATGCTGACCTGTACAGGCCTGTTACTTCCTTTATTTCTGTGTCTGTCCAAAATCAAGTCTGCAGTGCAGGGACTAGGTCTTTGGTCTGTGTGTGATGCTTAGCCCAGTAGTCTGTGCCAGGCCTTACAAAAAGAGAAGTTGTGATGTGTTCAGCAGTATGAACAACCATTGTATCCATGACTCAGTATAAAAATCAAAAGATATATTTGAGAAGCATCTACTGATCTCCAAATGTTACCTTTTTCTCTTCAGTAAGACAGTGGGTGACAAAAGAAAGCACAAAGACAGCACAATTTTAATTTAGAAAAAACTCCCCAAACCTTCATTCTTTAATTAGCCTTTTGAAGCAGACTAGAACACTTTCTTCAGGAAACTTTTATGAATATTTCATAAGCAAAATAAATGCCATCTTTTTCTTAAAGCCTTATATCTGCCTGTTTGAAAAGGGTGACTTAAACATTCTCTTATTCTAGCTGTGACTGCAGTATATTTTTTTGTTTGTTTGTTTGTGATACTCCAGGATTTGTTCTTCATCGTTTCAGGACCATGGTGCCAACATCAGTTACTTTTTGTTGCACATTCCTTTTCCTGCCTTGATGCTTATCTCTTCCCCTCAGGATAGGATTTCTGGGACTTGGCCTGATGGGAAGTGGCATTGTCTCCAACTTGCTGAAAATGGGTCACACTGTCACTGTCTGGAATCGGACTGCTGAGAAGGTAAACACGTGCTCTAGCTATGCACAGACAGTGCCTTTCTAAACACGTATCCACCACCTTTTAAGTGTGTATGCAGCACCTCAAGTTCAGGAGGGCCTTGGGTCAGCATTCCCTAGGAGGGGATACTGGGAAAATGCAGAGCTTGCCTTGTTCACAAGACAAAAACAAGGATTGTCTTGTTCTAATATATTTTCCTAAGTGCTTGTTGATGGCCAGAGTTGATTAGCGTGGTCTGTCCTGAAAAGGTCATTATTAGGTGAAAAGTCACCATGTTGCTGCCCTTTCGTTTGAGACCAGAGAGCTACCCAAAAAGTTATAACCCATACCACTCTCAGCTGTGCAGGTTCCTATTTATTGGCCAGCAACATGTTTTGCTGTGTCTATTTACCAGTTTATTCCTCATTTTTTCTCCAAAAATCGTGGTATTCAATCTCTTCTGATTTCTCCTGAGTAACCATCTCTTTTTCTTCCTAAGTTCTTCACTTAGGGACTCAGAAAAGTGTCAAAGGAGACCTTGTTTTTGGAGGGGTATGCAAACAAAAAAATAAGTTATTATATAGTTAATATGCCAGGCCTGACTCACTTTATTTTGGGTCCAGCCAGAAGAGTTTCTGTTACAGCAAGAACACTAGGGAACCCATTTGCTCTGTACATCGTTTTCCTTACGTTTGGATTTATGAATTTTGCAGTGTGATTTGTTCATCCAGGAGGGGGCACGACTGGGAAGAACCCCTGCTGAAGTTGTCTCCACCTGTGACATCACCTTTGCCTGTGTATCAGATCCCAAGGCAGCAAAGGATGTAAGGATTAGCTCTTATTTTCCCTCTGCTAGATAGACTGCAGCATGCAGTCCCTGAATGCCCCTTCTTATCCTACTGACCATGGTAGACTTGGCATCTGCATGCTGAGCAGTGCACCTGTGTAAAAGTAAACTTCCTCCCTCTTCCTTTACTACCCTCAAATCCCACTTGTTTGAAGTAATACCTGAGGGGACAGTTTTGATATTCCTCTAGTGCAGTGTCAGGCTTGCTTGAACTGCTGTCCTGTAGGATTGGAGTTTCTTTGCAGACACCCTATTGCTTTACCGCTCTTCTGTTCCCCACAGCTGGTACTTGGTCCGAGTGGAGTGTTGCAGGGGATTCGCCCAGGGAAGTGTTATGTGGATATGTCCACTGTGGATGCAGATACAGTCACAGAGCTGGCCCAGGTAATAATATTGGACCAAACTTCTAATATTTGTGACCAAACTTCTAATATTTGTGATATAACAGCAGTGTTGCGGTTCTTGTTGTTCAAGGCACTTAACTGTCAATTAATACAGATGTATCTTAAGATGCTCCACATTCTTTTAGAGGGAACTCAAGTCCCAGGCGAATGAAACAAAATAAATTTTCAAAATTTGTCCAGTGAACGAAACCGAATGATAAATACTGTGATAGTAACAGCAAAACTGGTAAACTTCTCAGAAGTGTCATGTGGCACCATTGTAAGCAGCCAGAGAAACTTGAAGTCTACAGCCATATTAGTACTCTGTAGCAAATAGGAGGAGGAAGTACTGTCTGGATGAGTAATTGTCTTAAATCCATATTCTGTTTATTTCAAATGTTCTAGTTGCGGGAAATGAGTGTGTTCATGTTTCATTCTGTAGAATTATTTTTATGAGAAGATTTCTCTATATTTCTGTATTTTTCTGTAAAAGTTCTTTGAGTTCTTCTGACAGGCAGATCTTTGATTTCTTTTTTGACATCTTAATTGCTTTTCTCTGCCCTAAAAGCAGTATATGTTCTGGGGGAACAGGTAGGACTGTCAATTTTGTGACGCAGGAGTGTATAACATATGAATTTGAAGAATGTAGAGTCATGTCCGTTAGTAAATCTCTGACTGAAGATGTGTGTCAGAGGCCTTTTTTCTGTGGAAGATAATAAAAGTAAATGTGAGATTCGCATGCTTCTTGTGCACCTTTAGCATTGTTCCTCGGCTATTACAGGCTGCAATGGCAAGAACATATAGGCTCATCTGCTGAAAATATGTATGTACGGTAATGATGGGGGGCAGAGAACTACTGGTGCTCTGGAAAGTGAGAGCAGCTTTTGGTCTGGAGTTTTCCTTTGTTGGATGTGGTGCATTATTTGTTAGGTATTTTACAGTGCTTCACTCTCCTGTTTGTATGCCTGAACTCCTTGCTCTGCTTTAAAATTCTGTCTTTAGGGGTAGGAATCCCTAAACAATGTTCTTGCTGTGCTGACTGCTTAGCACGGATGCTTGGTGTTTATGCACAGCTAAACAGAGACATTCTTTTTCCAGGTGATAGTTTCCCGGGGCGGTCGCTTCTTGGAGGCACCAGTGTCAGGAAATCAGCAGCTGTCTAACGATGGAATGCTCGTGATCCTGGCAGCTGGTGACAAGGATTTATATGAGGACTGCAGTAGCTGTTTCCAAGCAATGGGGAAGACCTCTTTTTTTCTAGGTAATTGAAACACCAGGGATCTGATAGCAGTTTCTTAGTACAAGAACTGAGGTGTCCAGAAAGGAGTCTGGGAGGTACACATATCATCTTTGTAAGCCACTGGTAAGAGGGGCTGGCAATCTCCATAGACAGTATGGGAAGCTGGCCTGCACTTGTGGAGTTTGGCCAACCTCAGAGCCTCTAGCCTACGCTTTCTTTTTAAAATATTGACTAATTTTGGAGATTTACGTGAAGCTTTTTATTCTAAATCATACTTAGTTGTTTCTCCCTTCCCTTAGCTGCTTGGAAAGATGAGCAAGGTTTCTGAGGTCTTTTGGGAGAAGGGAGAGCTACCAAGTGCCTGGGAACAATACGCAGAGCCTAGTAGTGTGAATGCTGTGTGGGATGGGGGAGCAGGGCTGCTGCATTTCTTCTGGAGGAATGCCCCATGGTGTGTCTCACTCACAGGTGAAGTAGGCAACGCCGCGAAGATGATGCTTATTGTGAACATGGTCCAAGGCAGCTTCATGGCTACGATAGCAGAAGGACTGACTCTGGCTCAAGTAACTGGTCAGTCCCAACAGACCCTTCTGGATATCCTCAATCAGGGTCAACTTGCCAGCATCTTCCTGGACCAGAAGTGCCAAAGTAAAGTTATCTTACATTGTTTTATTATACAAACATTTGCTGCAACCTAGGGAAAGTTCAGTTAATAGTAGAAGGAAGAAGGTAACCATCCCATTTTCATCAGCCTGGGATTATGGGTCTTTTAAGCATTCTGGAAATGAAGAGCTGAGTTTCCTTCCTCCCCATTTACAGCCAGGGCTTCTGGGAATCTAACACCCCAAGCTCTGCATTGCCACCAGCAGGCTGACAATTTGAGTTGACATTGGGGCTGGATAATAAGTGAAATGGAGGGCAAGCTCCTCGGAAATCTGAGCTCACTTTGTCAGAGGGTGATAGTGACATTGTCTGCCGCAGCTGGGCGGAGACAGCAGAGAAATAGAAGAGCTAGAAGTAGCATTCCTGATGTTCTTGGTGGGAAAGGGAAGTTTGATGGTGTTTTACATGCTGTTTCAGTGTGCTAGGCTTGATTTACTTTTATCATGCTTTTTGCACCCCCTTGTCTCTTGCAGATATCTTGCAAGGAAACTTTAAACCTGATTTCTACCTGAAATACATCCAGAAGGATCTTAGATTAGCTATTGCATTGGGCGATTCTGTCAACCACCCAACTCCCATGGCAGCTGCAGCCAATGAGGTGAGTCAGTGTTGAGATGTATGTTATGCAGTGTTTCCTCAGTGGGTAGAGAGCCGCTTTCCAACAAGAGACAAAATTTAAGAGCAGCCTGGTCTCTGAGACATGGGAGCAGGGACTGTAGTGTATTTTGGGTAGGAGGGAAGGGAATTGATGTACTTGTGGAAGCCCTTAAAATGTCACCTTCAGCAAACGCAGATGGCCTAAACAAGGCCCAGCATGTTCTGATCTGTGCTGTTCTAGTGGCTTGGAATACTACACAGTTCTCTGTTTGCAATGGTCTGCAAAATAATTTGTGCCAGAGAAAGTTTCCCCCTGAGCGTAGTCACTGATCCTTTTCCAACTTCTCTTCTCTAGGTCTATAAACGAGCAAAAGCATTGGACCAATCGGACAACGATATGTCTGCAGTGTACAGGGCCTACATCCACTAGGCTGCACCATTCTTACTGTTAATACTATGATTATTGATTAATATTATTATGATACTGGGTTTTAACTCTGGACCAGTCCATCTCTGTCTCTCCATTTCCTTTTATACACAGACTTTGAGACCTGCCACGAAGGCAGCTGCTGCGGTGACCTTCCCCTGGTGGCAAACGGGGGGGAGGAGGGGGCTCGGATTGTTGCGCTCTGATTAGGAAATCCATGCCATGCACTGACAGTCATGGAACAGGACAGTGGCGGCTTGTTCAGAAGCTCTGAGGCAACTCTGCCAGAAATCTGCTGCTTGGCTGCTTTTGTTTTCCTCTTTGTATGCTTGTCCAAGATGCTGTTTCTAATGATTCCTTTTCTCCTTTGCTGTGAAATAATGTGTGTGTTGGACTCTCTGCATCAAGGGGACAGGTCACATATGTCCCATCTACCTGTGAATATCAGTAAAAGCCTTGGTCCCAATTAAGGTGAGGAGCATTCCTGTTCATCACCCACTGTTAGAGAACAAAGCACCTCCCATGGAGGAGAAGGGCAGTTCCAGAAGGTAATATTGGGGTTGCATGCAATGCTGTCTTGATTCTGTTTCCTTTTTAAACTTCCATCTCCCTGGCACCTTGATGGAGGAATTCCCTCATACTGACGGGAAGAACTGATTGCATCCACGTCTTCCCCTGTACAGACAACTTTAGCTTAGGGAACACAGTCCTTAGGGAGAATGAGAGAACGCCATTGTAAATGTAGCCTCCTAAAAAGTTCATCACAGCTGCCCATCCCACAAACAGTATTGGAGATTAGTATGTTTGCCTAGAAAACCGTAAGAAAAGTGTACGGCCTAAAACTAGGCCAGGGGTATTTTGGTTGGTGAGGGAACGAACCTTAAGGTTGCTCCGGGCCTTAGTTTATGTTAATTTTCTCTTGCTTTTTATTTTAATTTTTTTAAGTACCCTCATAGTTAATATTTACAACGGCTTCCTGGACTGTAGCAGTGTCACAAGCAAGGTGATGAGACTAAGAGGGGTAAGAGGAGTGATTGTAGAGCCAAGAGTTTGAGCACCAATCCAGGCGCTCTCTCTGGCCTTTACATAGTCTTTTTATCTCTTAACCTGTTTCCCCATCTTTAAAGGTGGGTGATAATTACCTACCTCAGAGGAGTATTTTGTGTACTGATCAGTGATCTTTGTACATGTCAGATTTTCCATACATGTCCATAGTGTTACTGCTCTGAGTATATCACTAGTGCAACATGAAAGTTTTCCCTGTACTTGTGACTCTGCTTGTACCCAGATACAACTTCTAGAAAGGCTGGTAAATAAAATGGGAGCTAAGACTTCTGCTGAGCTCTAGCCTAGAAATACAGGAGTTGAGCTGCAGATAGCCAATGCTTAAGAGCAGAGAAGCTGCCCATGTTGACAGAGCAACAGAGAGTCCAAAGGATGCCTGTCTCTAAATATGCATCAAGCATGGAGTTTTTAATTCTTTCAGTATTAGTCTTTGCATTTTAGATTTGAGAGTTAGTAAAATGCTGATAAGAAGCTTTACTAGCTCGAATCGCTTCTTGGTGACACAATCTCCTCCCTTGGGTTGGGATTTTGAAGGAGAAAAAAAAAGCAAATTCCAAGTAGGCCATGTTCCTTTAAAGCCTTGAGGGCTGCTCCTCCTGCTGTTTCATGTTTCTAGGCACTTAATGGCTATTTAGGGAAACTTTCCTGTGGCTGAAGACTTCTTACCAATCCTGCTTTGGGCAACGCTCAGGGGCACCTCATTAAGAAGCAGAGAAAGTTAATCGGATACCCCTTATGGAACATGATATCTAATTCATAATGCTGTAAATGTTACTTTGTGTTGAATATTTCACCTCTGCTGATCACTATTATTTGTGGGCTAATATTGTATTATGCATTATGTCCTGTGGTGAACATCTAGTAATAGACTTGTTACATCACTTCGCCTGTTTCTCAGTGGTATATGTGAACAATATTAGTTAAAACGTACACATTTCTTTGGCAGTACAACTGTCATCCTGCATGTAGATATTCATATTAAAGCACATGTAACTACCCAGGATAACCAGCCATTTAGCCTGCTTTTGACACAGTTACGCTTTCCCCTGTCCGGCAGAACTCGTCAATTAGCATTGGAAATCCCTGGTTAAAACACTGCTGTTAAGAAATCCCGTGATTGCGTAGTGAGGGCATCTGGGGGAAATGGTGATTTTGGGGACGGGAGAGGAGACCATGGGTTTTACTGTGTAAGAGATGCTTGGGGAGGGAGATCTTGTGTCAGACCCAGCTGGAGGAGAGCGGAGCTGGGCAGAGTCAGGGCAGCCCTCCCCGTGGAGGCCACCGGGAATGGCTGGGAGGCGGCTGGGCCTGAGCCCACGCAGTCCAGGGTCTCCCTCTGTTACGCACTGGTGCCTCCACCAGCGATAGGCCCAAAAGAGGAAATCCAAATCTCGTGACGTGTGTTTCATAGCGAATCCCAAGAATCGTGTATGTGGGGGCAGTACCTCCCCAGTCATCCTGGCACTGCAGGTTTTATTTCCCAGAAATACCGTAGCCCTCAAAACCGAGACAGTTGGGCCCGTGGGAGTGGCAGGCGCAGCCCAGTCAGCCCTGTAGTTTGTCCTGTAAGAGCCGGGCTGCAGCTCCCCGGCGAGGCGGGTGGACGGGGACGGGCTGCAGGCCGGGGTGCTGCCTGCCGGCTCCACAGCTACACCCCGCCGGGAGCAGAGACCCCGAGAGCTCAGCAGGGCATCCCAAGTGAGGAGCAGGGGTGGAAATGGTGAAAATTGGACTGTTTCAGATGCTGTTTGAGATTGACTCAAGTGGCACTCTCGCTTGGATCCTTATATTTATTTCTGTAGCCTCTGAACATGGATCTTATTCTGTTCCTAGGCCTGAGATCGAGGGGAGGGAAAGCGTGGGAGGGAAGCCGTGGATTGAGAGATGCTCTAATAAAACTGGCTAGTAAATGTTGTCTTAATATTGTTGACAATTCTGTAAAGTTCCTTTTTATGAGAATTTCTGTTTTAGCAATTTGCTCTTTTTTTTGACCCTCCTTTTTAAAGAGAAAATGTGACACTTGTGAAAAG
Source organism: Tinamus guttatus (assembly GCF_059628265.1). NCBI lineage: Eukaryota > Metazoa > Chordata > Aves > Tinamiformes > Tinamidae > Tinamus > Tinamus guttatus. Next base: position 5,506,731 of record NW_028288706.1, on the reverse strand, counting down.
CTTGTAAGAAAAGCAGTTTCTTTTTTTTTTTTCTCGATGATAGATCCTATAGTTAATTAAGGTTGTGAATTTTTATTTTTTGCCTTGTTTTTAATTAACGTTTGTCATTCAGAATAGGATGTGTGAAAATGTTTAAATGGCAAAACAAAACGATTTTTGTGCAATTAACAAAGCTACTGGCAAGGAAAAAAAATAAAAACCTTTCTTGGTAACACCATGTTCTTGTGGCAGTTTCTGAAGCCCCTCAGGCCTGTGGTAGCATTAAAAAGCGCATGTGTGCTTCCTACCCTCCCAAAATGGAGGTTGAAAAACACCTCAGAAAGCATCTTGGTGCTAGAAGCAGCCTGATCTTGCAGGGGAGGTTCCCCAAAGGATGGGCTTGGATAAACTCAGTCTCCCACGCACAGCAGAGCTGTCTGCATTTGGACCAAAGGGAAGATGAAGCTTGGAGTGAAGAACCACGAGGTATGTTAGCTCATGAACTTTCCAGTGATTAGAAATTTGTCTTGTCCCAGTGACGTGCTGTTGGGAGCCCAACAGACTCTGTGTGGACTCCCCTTTCTTCTAGCACGTGTTTTTTTGAGCACCAACTCTTGTAGACTCAGTGGGGAATGACATTTTCCAATGAGGTGAAGACAGGATCTCTTTACTTAAAGAGTTTGCAAAAACTGTAGTACTGCTCCCTGAAGAACCAGGCAATATTTACTGTTGAGTACCAGCTGTGCATTGTTCATGGCAACATAGATGTACTGATACTTCCCCCAGAGGGGCTCATGCTGACAGCAGTTAGTAAATGTTCTGCTTTAGTTAAAAGGAGGGACGATAAAGAAAATGAATGTTGTGACTGAAAGCAAAGCAGAAGGTGATGTGTGGCGGAGCTGTGCTTGGGTTCACAGCGCCCTGGGAATGGGGAGAGCTGCTGCTGCACTGCCTCCAGTGAGGAATGCCTGTGTGTCCGGAACCCTCTTCCTCGCCTGGTGAAGAGACCGTCCTTGAGCTTGGTGAAGCTGCTGTGCAAGAGGGGCCGGGCCGTGTCGGTGCCTCTGCCGCGCTGCGAGCCTGGCCCTCCTCGGGTACCAACCGGCCTGGGCACTTGCTCAGGGCAGTGTAACGTTGTGGGGTCAGAGCGGGGGTAGCTGTTGACCCGTTTCTGTGGAAGGATTTTTAAAGGCCGCGTGCGCATCTCTTATTTAAAAAATATTATTTACTCTTCCCCTCCCGCCTCGGTGACGTCACGCGGCGCGCTCTGACGCCACCCTCGCGGCCGGCGAAGGGCGGGGCCGCGGCGGCCATGGCGGCGGCGATGGCGAGCGCGGCGGAGCGCGCCGTGCTGGTGAGGGCCGCGCCGCGCCGTGCCGCGCCGCGCCGTGCCGTGCCGCGCCGTGCCGCGCCGTGCCGGGCCGGGCCGTGCCGTGCCGGGCCGGGCCGTGCCGTGCCGCGCCGCGCCGGGCTGGAGCAGCGGGGCGCGCTCGGCGGCCCCTGGCGTCGCCGCTTGGTTCCGCTGGGGCCCGGGAAGCCCCCCCTGGGCCGCTGCGCGGAGCTTGTTTGGGTGCTGGAGCGTGGGCAAAACGCTGCGCAGCTCGTGGTGCCGGCGCCGCCGCGGAGGGCAGGTGGAAGAAGCAGTAAAAATTCCTGTAGAGGGAGAGGAACTTTCATGGATACGCAGCTAGGCGGGCGGGAAGCAATAGGTAAAGCCCAGGAACCCAGCTCTTTCCCAAAGGCACGGTTAGGGATGCGGCGACTCGCGTTCCTCCTGCTTGCGTCTGTTCATCCGCTCTTGCACAAGCGGGTGTTCCTGCAGCAGCCTCTGGTCGTTCTGTGTTTTTCGCGGTGAGCAAGAGGTGTCTAGCAGAGAAACCAGGGGCCTGGCGTCTCACTCGCCTGCCTTAAAGTTTCCTTCCAGGAGTTTCCATAAGGTAGCTGGGCTCAGTCTCCTCATCCCTTGTTGCTTTCCCCACTTTTCACATAATGTTCTGACCAGGGCTTGTGGTTTAGCAGTAATGCTTGTGTTTTGGGGATCTGCTTTATACAGGCTTTTCTACAGCAGCCAGCTGGCCGAGACCTGCCATGGTGTCGTCAGATCCAGACTTGTTTGCTGCAGCGTTTACTCAGATAACTCTGAATCCTCTGTTGTTATTTTTTCCCCTGTTTTTTAATTTAGCTTGCCTTATTTTTAAGTTGTGGTTGTTTCGTAAAGTGCAGAAATAGGAGTGCAACTTAAAGGTATCACAGCTTTTGGTGGAACTTTCACCCTGTACAGTCTGTTTCTCCCATTGCTCTGGTTGTTGGTACAATGCTTTGTGTGGATGCTGTTCTGTCGAACAAAGTTGAAAGTGGAATAGGAACAATTCACTTGTCTGTGGAGGAAAAGTGAAGAGTAGGCACCTGACCAGGTCAGGTGGAAAAAAATATATGTTTTTCTTTTAGCAGTTGATGTAAACTGCTTGTGCCTAGCAGTATGCTTAGTGTGGGTGTTTGGCAGACGCTTCAAATGACTGTACTGCTATTTTTCCATGCATAGGAAGAAGAATTTAAGTGGCTTTTACAAGAAGAGGTTCATGCTGTCTTGAAACAGCTGCAGGATATTTTGAAGGTAAGGGTTGCTTGGTCTGGTTTGGTCGTGTGGATTTTTCTTTGCTCTTGTATGTGAGGAATAGGGGTAAACTTCCCTGGAGCAGAAGGGCAGCGGGTCATTGTGTCCAGTGCAGTCACCACTCATTGTTTGCCCCCTGCTTCTCACAACTGCATTATAAAGTAGGAGTCTCCTAGTTTGCTCTGTTCTTGACCCTCTGCTGAGAGAGCTCGTTTGGAGGCATCGGGACGTGTCCGCCAGGCGTTTGCCTGAGATGTGAACATTCGCAACAGAAAATCGGGAGCTTCCTTAGACTCCATCATGTGATGGTGGAAAGCAGGTGTATTAACCTGATAACCCCTAGCTGGCCAGCCAGTGCTGTGCAGTAGTCAGCAGCGTGTGCTTGCTGCATTTGAAACAGCCTCTTCTTCAGCACGTGCTGCTCTTCCAGAGCACCGAGGTGCCGGCGGAGCCACGCGCGGGCGCAGGCGGCTCTAGCCGCGGAGCTGTGCGGGCTCGTGGCGGCTGCCGGCTCCCCGCACCGGCCCTGGCAACCGCGCAGCACCAGGTATAGGGGCTGAAGAGGAACATGCAGGAGGATAACGTATGTTCTCCTGCTAGATCAGTTTTCAGCAGGCCAGGCCCTTAATGCTGGGAAGTTACCATGAGAAATAACAGGTGATTCAAGAGCAGGGGCGCCAACGTGAAGATGTAGGCAGGGAAAAGTATCAAAGAAGGTAACACTAGCTCTGTTTCAGAATGTAGCTTTATAATAGATGAGGCTAATCTGCAGTACCTGTTCTGGAGAATCTCTCATAGTTTTCAAGATGAAGCATGGTTAAAAGGACAGTAGCTAGCTAGTAAAACCAGTTGGGGTCCTGTTACAGTTTGAAGGTTATCTTGTGTATAAAAAACACTTGCTTTTGTACTGTAGCTCCAGGCCCAGTGTTTTCCTGAGAGCGGGGCAGTGCGCCAGCAGTCCGAAGGCCACGTACGTACTGGGCTGTGTAAGGTGAATTTCCTGCTGTGTGGAGCTCAGCAATTCCCCCAGCTCATGTGTGGGCACTAACATCTTCCTCTGGTTCTAGAGGCCTGAGCTATAACAGTGAATTTCCTGCTGCTTTCCTACAGCTTTGTGGTGAAGCAAACTGAGCCTTCTGCTGTGCTAAGCTCACTCTTAGAAAAGAATGAGGGAAATCCTTGTCCTGCTCCTTTTTTTTTTTTTTTTTTTACCAGTCAGGATACTGGAGACTCGCAAACCTTGCTGTGCCGTCTCAGACCACTCACCGGCCTTTTATCTTCTGCTCCTGTGTTGTCTTTGTCTTGGGCACAGAAACTCCCGCACTTACCACGTGCTCTCTCTTGGACAGGAGGCTTCTCACAGGTTTGCTCTGCCTGTGAGTGGTTCGGAAGGAGCGATCAAGCAGGAGAACTTTGTGCTGAGCACTTCAGGGTAAGTGGCTGCACTGCCAGCGCGTTCCTTCTGCTCTGCTGGTGCTCTCAGGTGGGGATGTGCTTGGCTGTGCTTGCCAGAGGCAAGTCACTGGTGAGATGAAGGGGTGCTAGAGAACTGTTCCTGCTGTCCTTGCTCCATGAAGTGCCTGTGACGCTCAAGAAATCTCCTGTTTCTGGAGAAACAACGTTATTATATTATGCATAACATAAAACTGCATTATTATATTGTAGTCTGGAAAACAGCATTATTACTTACGTGAGCATCTTCACTGATGGTCTGCGTGGCTTTTCCAGAGCGGAGGGGTTTCCTTCAGTACAACCCAAATCCCGTACTCTCACAGAAGGCTGTTTTACGAGTGTGTTCTGGGAGCTGCCTTAGACCTGTGCAGTTTCCTACTGAAATCTCTAATGCAGTTACTGTTTCCTGACCTTTCGCAGCTGTGTTGTGTCAGGGCACTGCTATCTATGCAGTCCTTGCCAAGGGGACCTAGTCTGATTTCCTGGGGCTGGTGGATTGAGTTAAAAGACCTGAATTCTGGCCTTGGTTCAGTTTCTGGCTCTGACCTTGGGTAAATCTTAACCTTTGTCTTAATCTCCCTAAAATAGCAAAGATAAATCTACCTGTTAGAGCCAACCAACACCTGTGCAAAAGGTGCTACTGAAGTGCAGTTCTGAAATTACATTTGAAATAGGTGTTCTTTTTTTGACCTTCAGTGTAGTCCTGTGTCTGGACAGCTGCACTCTGGCAGTTTGCAGGCTTGCTGCAAAATAGGGGAATTTTAATCCTTGGAAACAGTTTGATGAGACTGCAGTGCTTTTCTGCACTTGTACATGAAGCACGTAGCACTCCTGTGTCATAATCTCTCCATATCTCATGTTTGTTCCTGTTAGAGCCGCTTTTAACAGCCACCGAGTTGTTGATAGGTAATACATGCAGTCAGCTGGGTTCAGAACAGAATGTAATGTAGACAGGGCAGTTATGTGGCTATAAAGAATGTGACAGCAGCTGAGAAGGCTAAAAGGGCTGAAAACTGGGGATTTGAAATTGTGTGTAGAGAAAGCATATACCATGGAGGAGCTCGAGACCCTCTTTGGAGATGTCATCTGTATCCCCCAAGCAAACCCTTGTCCAGCAGTGGAGATGTTTTGTCTCCTGCCCCTGTGTTTTGCCCTGGGACCTTGGCTGGCCGCGTGGCGTGGGGCGGGTGCTGCTGTGCTGGCAGCTGCTGTGGGTGTCTCTTGCCTTCCTTGACCTCTGTTGCCTGGATGCCTCTTGTCGTTTCAGCACAGACCAGGTGAAAGGTGTGTTAACGCTTCAGGGAGATGCCTTGTGTCAAGCAGTGAGTACTTGCCATGCTTCTTGCTTTGTACTACATTGGGGAATGATGGAGTACTCATTCCTATTATGTTTATTATTTAAGGTAGGCTGGAAATACTTAACATTTTAGCAACTATTGAAAGTTGTCAGGATCCAGCAGCTCACATACCCATGTCCGATGACAACTGGCTTATTTATGCTACTGAGTTGTGCCAGTGCCAAGGATGGTTTTGCAAAAGCTGGGGTGCCAGCTGAACTGTGCACTTGGTGTGAGATGCCTCCAGGTTGAGTTACTTGGGTGAAGGCAGTCGGTGAGCTGCTGCCCCTGACTGAAGTGTGTTGATATGGTGATGGCAGGTAGTGCTGCTAATACCAAATCTCTGTGGTGAATGAGGCAGTGGGATTGTACATGGATTTATTGCCCATATTGTCAGTAATGTTTGGTGCAATATCAGATTTTCTCATCAGCCTTCTGACTGGAGCTGATGGGTCTTGCCTGGCTCACAGTTCACTGAATGCCTCATTGCTTATCCTTTGTATTAACCTATTGCTGGAAAAGGAAGGTGGTTCTGGCTGTGCCAGGACTTCCTTTAGTTGCTTGCGAAGGCAGCCTGTGAGCTCGAGTGGGGTGGGACTGGCAGATCCTGTGTTTTGGGTATGAGGGTGACTTCCTCTCACATGTTTGTTTCTTCCTTCAAGGACATTAATTTGAAAATGCCCAGAAATAATCAGCTCCTGCACTTTGCATTTCGGGAAGACAAACAGTGGAAGCTGCAGCAGGTACTGTTAGCTTTAGGTAACTGCCCTTGTGCAGAGTTTGTGCTTCCCCATCAGCATGTGTAGCTCCTTGCTATTGGGGAGGGAGTGTGATCTCCATTCTGCATTATCCAACTCCAATGGCGAAAGCTGAGGGAGGAAATGGATAAAAGTAAATTGGAGTTACAGAGCTAGTACAGAGGTTTGTGCTGCTTGTTCCTGAGGCACTAGCAAGCTGAAGGTTTCCTTAGCTGCAGTCATAATACTTTAAAAGGGGTGCCTTGGGTGCTTGCACAGTCCTGGCCTTGTGACTTTTTGTAAAACCAAGACTGTTAGGGCAGAGAGTGATTTTGAAGGCTTTGAACTCAATAACTTTTGTTCTGACACACTTCTTACTGCCGAGAGCAAATCTCACTGCCTTGTTTTTCTGTAGCATAGCTGAATTCCTTCCATAAAGGAGTTAAAAGAATGTGACTAGTCAGAGCATTGACTCTTCCCACAGATTTAGTGGGAGAAGCTTAATTTCAGAGCATCCAAGGCCCTGACTTGAAGATAGCTTCCCACAGTTAATCTGTCATAGCTTAGCAGGTTGGAGAAAGATGTATATCAGATACTTTACTATGCCATACCTTAGATTTTTTTTTTTTTGAGTGCAGGTAATCAGTGTATTTGGTCTTTGAGTGCAGTTTGCAATGGCTTTCAGGAATGGAGTGCTCGACATCACTGGTCCTTCAGGGCAGCAGCCCTATTTTTATTGCTAATCCAGGTTGTAGGTGTCAGACTGTCTATGTCCAGTTCTTCAGCAGAGATCACTAATGCATCTGAATAGGTGTCTGCTCTTCAGAGAAAAACAGCCTTTGTAACGTTTGAGTCATCACTATTTCATCTGAGTTAAAGAGATAGTCGAGGGAACCCTTAATTTCTAGTGTATATTGTAGGGAGTGCTTCTTTAATAGGTCTGTATTTTGTACTTTTGCAGATCCAGGATGCTAGAAACCATGTTAATCAAGCAATTTACCTGCTTATGAACAGAGATGTAAACTACCAGTTCAAAACGGGCTCGGAGGTCCTCAAGGTGAGAAGAAAGTGCACTCAATTTGGGAAGGAATGCACATGTTTCTTTCCTCCCTCTTTAAAGTGCATGTTACTGTTTGAGTCTCTGTTGGAAATGTATTCCCCAGCCTAGGCATATGTACCTGGGTCAAGAGTTGCTTCATATTTGATATGGGACTGTAGCAGTGTGACATCAGAAACGTGGCTGTAAATCTCTGTGATTGCCTGAGCAGTTAGTGCCCTGTAGCACAGTGGTGATGTTTTGAGAGCATCTCCTCTGCTCTTTTCTAAATGATGCTGTTACGTAAGTCATGCTCTCCCCAGTTGGTCAGTGCTTTTGGGCAGAGGAGAAATGAGGTGGCCGTCAGCAAACTATGGTTACTACTATGGATTATGGTTACTGCTCACGATTTACTGATGATCTGAAAGTGCTTTCTCACTTGCAGTAATGGCATTGCTGTCTGGTACAGACCAGCTGCTGTGTGGCACAGTGCCCAGCTGTCTCCTTGGAAATGCTGTCTGGACCATATAGAGTTCAGACTTATTTATTAGAAACTCACCACAGTATTGAGCATAAGAAAGCTAAACCAACTTAGTATCCAGACAGGCAAGGGCCTTCAATGAGGAGGAGGTGCAGAAATCAAACTATTTCTTTTTTACCTTTGGATGAAAGGGAAGAGAGAGAAGTTGGTCCCCATCTTAGCAGTCATGAGCTCTATACCAGATGTGTGTTGCTTCCTACTTTTCTCTAGTGTGCCATAGGGATCTTATGGATGCAAATCTCTCTCAGAGGAAAAATTTGATTTAAAACTAACCTTGGTTGAAATTCAGGACAGTAGAATATTACAGGCTCTGTGCTGGCAGGCTGTAGGAGCAGCAAGAGCTCCTGAGGGATGTGTCTGCACTTTCAATGACTTATTACCACAGAGGAACTTCTGGTTGAGAGGGATCCTGCAAGAGATAACAGGCTAATGAGTGCAGTTTTGATGCGGAGATAAAAGTGCAATTAGCAGGACATGCCTCTAACTTACCTGCACTGATCAAGCAGATTGCAAGTCTAACCCAATCTGAGGTCAAGAGATCTTTGGTCTCCATTGGCCCAATATCTACATGAATTCTCCTTCACCTGGATTGTTCTGGTTTTAATATCTATAAAAGGCTGCAGCACTCTGCAGTGTGACTGTGTAGGGATCACCTCTCAGTAGTGTGCTCTTTATATTTTTGCAGCTCATGGATGCTGTGATGTTGCAGCTCACGAGAGCTCGGAATCGGCTCACCACTCCAGCCACCCTGACTCTACCAGAAATTGCCTGCGGTGGTCTCACAGTAAGTATGTGCCGCTCTACATCTGCATACAACCTGGCAGCACCCAATTGCCAGGATCTTTTGTTGCATTTCAGTGGGATTGGGGTTTAGAAGTGCCCCTGAGGCCCAAAGAGAGAAAGCAGAAGTAGATGAGAACTCTGAGCTCAGTGGTGTTTTTGACTGCTGTGTATCTCCCCGTGGAAGAGCTTGGGCGTAAGGACTCCAGCTCTACGAGATTCTGGTGTGTGCCTTGAAAACTTGTCGGGCTGATTTGGCCTTGTGAGCACCAGTAAGAGGAATCATGGAACGTTGCTCCATCCTCCTCCGTCACCAATGCTTATACCTGTACCCCTTGGTCAGGTTCAGCAAGAGGAACAACTGTTCCTTGCATGCTAGTCTCCTTGCTCGATATCTTTGTTGCTTTCCTAATGTCCCTCTCACTGTGAGGTAACTGCAGTATCACTTAGAAAAAAAAGTATTGATTTCTTTGCTTTAAAAATAACAGTCCTTTCACTGATGAAGAAACTACTTATCTTCTCACCAGAAAATGTTCACCCCTGCTCTGCCTCCAGACATCCTTGTGAATTTCTATATTAACCTGAATAAGCTGTGCCTGACTGTCTACCAACTCCATGTGCTGCAGCCCAGCACAACCAAGGTGACGCCTTCTGTTGCTTCAGCCTCCTTTATTCACCTTTCCCAGACCTCCTCCCTGAGGAGGAGGTTGCACTGTTAGGTGGTATACTGCTTATAAGTTATATAACTTCATGTATTAACTTATATATAAGTTAAAACAGAAATGACTATGTCTGTATTTAGAACTGCTGCAGCTGAAACACTGTATTTAAATTTAGTTTGGCACATGGCCACTTTAGTCAAGCAGGAAGTATCAGTGTTCTGGAAAAAGCTAGTGAGTATTTTTTTTTGCTAAATAATGCTTTATATTGCATGACATAATGGTGATTTTTAGAATTTTTGGAAGGTTATAGTTGTATTATTTCCTTTTTAATCAAAATAGCATCTCCAGGTCTTATAATTTGAGTTTTGATGTTTTTTCTTCTGTTTCACATTTCTACATTGAGAGTGTTACACATAGATCAGCTTGATATCTCATATAAACAGAATTAAACTCTTAAGGATAATGAAATGCAATCGCTCCATAAGGATGTTTTTCCTAAAATCTCTCTTCTGTTTTCCTTCTGCATCTTCAGATCAGTACAAATATACTCCTGTCATGCTAAAATTTAGAGCTAAATTAGCCTCAGCCACTCTGTAGACTTTTCTTTCTGATGAAGCAAGGAGTCAAATATCACAGATTTAATATGTTAATTACACTTTCTTAAACAGATGCATATATAATACAGATATTTGTTGATATAAGGCTAATGTAACCGCAAATCTTAAGGTTCTCTAAATAGTTTATTTACTGTGGCCAACTTCTAATGGCTTCTGCTTTCTCCTCTAGAACTTCAAGCCTGCTGGAGGGTCTGTTCTGCACAATCCTGGCGCTATGTTGTAAGTGTTGTTACTACAACACTGTGAGCTGTGTAATGTGGATAGGAGGATGCTGAGGATAAGATTGAAGTGGCTGTAAGCAGCCTTGAAAAGGGCCCATGAGGAGCATCTGCTAAGTGGGAAATCAGGACTGAGCTATTTGCTCTGGCTCTGAATGCATGTGTACCTGTGTTTCTTTAAAGTGTTTCTTTAATGACTTTGTTAGAGAGGCCCAGAGATCCAGTTTTTCAGGATACAGCCCATGCATAGACTGTGATGAGGTTGGCAAGAGATTGGACTTGTCAGCCAAAAAGCGCATTAACTGTTGGCATTGCAATCTGCGTTTCCTGTATTGTTCCTCTCTGGAAAGTGGTAATGTTCCTACTTAAACTTTATTTAGTTTTTGCTTGTCTCTGAGTCTGATCAGGAGCAGACTGAGACGTTTTTGTTCTGTAACTTTGCCAGGTGCTGTTTTAAGTGTAGTAGAAGTCGTGGTGATCTCTCATGAAAAGAGAACAGTGGAGGTGTGTGTGAAGCTGTGCTCTTGTTTCTCCACAGTGAGCTTGGCAACCAGAGGTATGAAGTCAGCCATGTTCATAAAGTGGAAAGTGTTGTGCCGTGGTTAAATGACGCCCTTGTCTTCTTCACAGTTTCACTGCAGCTTTGCCAGCAGCTGAAGGACAAGGTAATGGCCTTAATAAAGAAGCTTTGTTTTTAAAGGATCCCAGCTGTTAAAAGGACTTCAGATTGCCTAAAAATGTTATATGATGTTATTCAGTATGTGTGTGTGTGTGTAGGTATATCTATAAAAAAATATTGTACAGAAAGCAAGTGGTGAATATACTACAGTACTCTGGAACCAAACAGCTGGTTGGCACTGCTCATCAGACAGACTTCTAGGATGGATGTAGTAGCATGGCAGATGTGTTTGCTGACCTAGTGACTAGATGGAGAGGAGTGTGTTCTCATTCATGAGTTGGATGTTGGGAAATGCCAAGGTCCTGGAAAGGAGGTGTAGAAACCTGTTCAGTAAACCAAATTGCAGTAGACCTGCCACCCTGAGCAAGTAACTTTGTGCTGCAAGCTCTGGTGACAACAGTAGCAAATCTGCCCTTCTGAAATGCAGTGCTGGGAAATGCTGTAAAATTCAGTCTTGACACACATTGTATGCTTTTTATTCTATAGTCTGGTGGACCGGGAACTTACCTGCCTCTTCTCTTGCTTTCCAGATCTCTGTTTTCTCCAGTTATTGGAACTACAGGCCGTACTAGTTCTCTGTGGAGTGTCCAAGCCCTTACAGCACTGCCACTGTCTCCCTGTTTATTTGAGTCCAGGTCAGCCAGAGGAGGAGTGCTGTGGTTCACTGCCCTATGTCCCACCATAGGGTAGGTCTGGTGTTTCTGGAGAGGAACCTTCAGTAGCCTTGTCTGAGACTGCTGCATGTGCAGAACACTAAGCAGTGCTGTGTGGTTGGCAAGAGCTTCTGCCTGTCCTTGTTCACAACTGGGTTTGTGGTTAGTGCTTTGCAAAACCCTGATGATCCGCGTAATTCTGTTCAAAGAGACAGTGTAGGGCTGTGGACCACTCTCTCTAACTGTATTTGCACATAGTGCAGTAACTAACTGCTGGGCGATGAGCTGGCTGGGAAGTGATGAAAACAGACTAATCTCACCCTTCACAAGCAGTGCGGGGCTGCCGCTCCATGTAGCAAAATACGGTGTGGTGACCTGGTCCAGCTGAAGTTTTGGCTAGCCCTGAACTTCTCCCTCTTCTGTTCTGTCCCTAACCACGTTAATGATTCCCCTTTGGGGTTTATTCTTACTTGCTGCTATTTGAACTCTTTTTTTCCCTGGCATCAATGTGATCATCTATATTAATATTTTTTCCCAAGCCCTAGTTGGGCCACTTGTTTTTTTCCAGGTTTATTATCTTGTTTTCACTCTCAGCTTCTGGAGCTGCCCCAGTACCTAGAGCAGAGCTCGGGTTCCCACTGTGCAGTCTCACATCCTGTCATTAAACCCAAAGTGAGTACCACGTTGTTCTTATGACTTGTTGCCTATCTGTGGATGCTGCAGTATGTAACTCATTCCTCTAGCCAATGATAGCTGTGAAATAAAGATCTTCAAACCTGCTGTGCTCCTGTGGGTGTCAGTGCTGAGAATAAAGTGTCAAAGACTCTGTGGTTGTTCACAAGTGAGGTTAAGCTGTGCTTAGGTGTGGTATTGGGCATGCTTGATTACTGCTTGGCTAGGGTGGAGGATAGAATACTGTAGTGGTCTCTAGAGGCCAGAGCTTTACAGCTCTTCAAAGGCTGGGATTGGTTTGTGCAGCCTGAACATGCAGCCCTAAAGTGCTGCTCCCAGCAGCTCTTCCAGCTCTCATCCAACACCCAAGTGGTACCTGAAGCATTTCTCAAACTTTTTGTCCATCATGTTTGGAAGGGGCTGTAGAAACTGTCTGTCAAGTGAAAAGGATGCGTAACCTCTCTCCTGTTTGGCTTCAGCTAGCCCTGCCCAGCCTGCAGACAGTCCTTGGAGATTTCCTGGCCAGGGGGCCTTCCCCAGGAGCCCAGCTAGGTGTGTGCTGAGGGAAGGGCTGCGGCCTTGCCTAGCTCCTTTCAAGACACGGCACCTCACAGCTTGTCTTGACTGCACACAGGCTCCTGGTGTGTTCAAAGTGCTATCAAAACCTCTGCTCAAAATGGGAATATAGGCAGGTTGCTTTGATTTTGCTGCCTAGATCTCTGCTCTGGACACATATGGCACTTCATGTTAGCGATCTCCCTTTCTGCCTTTTTGTGAAGCCCCCAAGTGCCAGCCCTATTACTGTTGCAGTCTCCTTGTCTGGGAACTTGGCAGCTGGTTCTGTACCTAGTCCAGTGTGTTCTTGTTTTGCAGGTTGCAGACAGTAATAGTTCTTACAAATGAGTATCAAGCTGATCAGTAAATGTGTTTGTTAGTGAGTAATGAAAGGTGGGAGGTAGAGAGGCATGGACGGGCTAATGCAATAGCAGACTCATTACTGATGCTGTAATTAGTCTTATAACTAGCTGCAGTCCTGGCTTTGTGTATGCACTTAGCAGCCTTTGCTCTGTTTCTGATCTTTCTCTGCTTAGAGAGCAATTAGGCATGTGTGGAACTGCTCACCATCAGCAGCTTCTCAGATTAGAGTGTTTTGATAGTTAATCACCTCTCTGCTGGTTCTGGAGCTGCCTGATCTTCTCTTTAACCTTCCTTGTGTGCAGATGGAGGCTCCTCTTTCAATTCACACCAGTGTGTCAAATCAATATTGCCTCATCCTCTGCAGCCCAGCTCCCTGCTGTGAGGGATATTACACGCAACCCAGTGTGTTTTGTTTCCTTCTGACAAAAATAGCCCACTTTGGTTTTGGAGGGCAGCAGTAGCACTGCAGCAAGCTAAGGACAGAGCAGAACCATAGATGAAGAGCAAGAAGAAAGTTTATTTTATGCCCACCTGTAGCCTATCTCCATCTGAACAGCTATTCATGCATTGCCCACTGAGTAGTGACAGAGAGCCAGCAGAATCTCATGCCATCCCTTCTGTGAGTGCATGCAGGGATAGTTGTCTCAATATCCCAGCACTGAACAGACATCGGAGAGCCAATCGGAGAGACAATGATTTATAAAGATATAATCACTTTTTTTTTTTTTCCCTGGAGTTGGAAATGAAATTAAAGGTATTTGTGTGTGTGCTGAGGCCTACTGCTGCTGCCAGGAATTGCTCTGTGTGGTCCCCAACACTCCTAGCCTCACCCTGTCATCCAACTATGGTGAAAATGTTCTTTAACACCCAGAGAGCCATTGCAGGGGCAGGGGCTGCTGACAAGATAGGATATGTACCAAGGCTCCCATGCACAAGCAAGTCCCTGGCTGTGTTTCTGAGTGCCTTGTGCTGGAACCAAGGATCTTGGGGCAGAAATTGGCCTTTCTTGCTCTGTGTGTGCCCCAGCCCAAAGGAGATGCCGAATATCACCCTAAAGCAGGAACTGCACCAGGTTGCATCTGGTTCCCCCAGGGGCTGCAGGGAGGCGGGGTGAGGAGGCCATGCTTCTCACGAGGGAGGCATAGCTGATCTTTGAGATGAAGAGCAAACTTGCCCTTTTGTGCCCAGGCACCCTCCGCAAAGACCATGCTAAGCCTCATGTCACTGCTGCCTTGCACAGAGCAGTTCCAGCTTCACATGCTTGTGTGTCCCCTGGGGAGGGTGAGGAAAAACAGTTTCTAAAGGTGATGCAGCACCTGCATCAGGGAGACTGGCTCGCTGCTCCAAAAGGCTTTACAAGATCTAAAAGTTCTAGGAATGGAGCACAAGACCCTGAAAAGAAATACAGGCTGGCCTCTTATTCAGCCTTTCGAGGGCATTCTGGAGGACAATTACTTGGTAAGAGCCCCCCTGCCTGGGCCAGTGGGTGCATGGCCACTGAGGGGTCCCTGTGAGCCAGCTAAGGCAAGGAGACCTGCCACCGTGCTGCTCGTGTCCCAGGCCTGGCACCCGTGGGGTCAGCTCCACCTCAGCCGGGCTGCCAGGAAACCTGCCTCTTTGCCCTTTATCAAGGATTTATTGGGCACTCCAGAGAAGTGGTGGAGGATTTGGGCAGCCAAAGGAGCAGCTGCTTGTTCCTGGGAAGCGGTTTAGCCAGGGTTGCTGCGTGGGAGACCCCTTGTCGCTCTCCCAGGCCAGAGAGTGATGAGGTGAGCGGGGAGCAGAAAGAAGACTGAGAAGGAAGACCCCATTGTGGAGGCTTGGACACCCTTGCACGTGTTGCCGCTGCTCCTGTCATCAGCAGCACTAGCAGTGCTGCAGCCCTATGTGGGAGCTGCTCACAGCTGCTTTGCCCGAAGCCTCGGTGTGCTGTCACTTCAGAAATTCCTCCTTAGAGCCCAAGAGATGCCCTGGGAGGGCTGAGCAGAGGGAAGCAGGACAGACGAAGAAAGGCAGGTCAGAACTTGCTCCTTCCGCTGCCGGCCACAGAGCGACTGATTGCTGCCGCACTTAGCCTGTAACCTCGAGTCCGGCACAGCAGGGACCAGCGTGACATATCTGGCAGTGTGAGAATGGGTTGCAATTAGCGTCAGAGGAGGAAGTGTTCGTCAGCCAGGTACGTGAGCAGGGGTGAGCTCTGAGCGGGGCTGCGGAGGCTGCGTCGTCCCCTCGCACCTTGGGTGAAAGCGCTTGTGGCTCCAGCAGGCCCAGCTGGGAGCTCCTCCTCGTGCCAGCCCTGCTGAGCTGGCACGGGGCTGCAGCCCCTGCTCTCTGGGGACGGGCTGGCGCCTGGGCCTCCCTCCGCAGCTCCGGGCTGGCTGGTGCTGCTGCGAGGCCAGGGCTGGTGCTGGGCACCGGGGCCTGGCGGGCAGGGAGCCCGCGGGAGCGGCCGCGGGACACAGGTGCTGCAGGAGGTCCCGTTTTGACTGGCAGCGCCTCCTCCTGCAGGACCCCCGCAGCCATCCCCAGGCGTGCGGGTGCCGCTCTGCCCCCCTGCTTTCCTACAGTCCCAAAGCAGCTCCCGTGGGAGGGCTGTGTCTCGCTTGTGTTTTGATTGAGAGGCATAAAATGGCTGCCTAGTCTAACCTTGCTTGGTGGGTCCGCGTTAGAGGCCCTGTTCCAGCTGGTCAGCCCGCACAGCCCCTTGCCCTCCTGGTCCCTCTGTGGGGCAAGAGCGCAGCACCCCCAGGACCTGTTAGGTTTTTTCCCCCCAATCGTGACAATGTTTACTGCCTTTACTCTATGCCTTCTCTCATTAAAAGTTGTAAAGCCGAGTTGGAAATTCAGACTAGAGAGTTTGACTTCTGTGAGGCCACAAAAATACATTCCTGGTAAAGATCTTGTGCAAGTTACTGGCGAATACAGTAGTCCCAAGGGAATGCTGCTTACAGACAGGAAAATCTAATACTGAGAGGCGCTTTTCATTTTTGCATCCAAAAGAAAAAAAGAAAAAAGAAGGGAAAGATGACTTGCCAGGACAAGCTTTTCAGCTGGAGCAGGAATGGGGCTGACCAAGTGTCATGAGTCGAAGATGTGGGTTTAGGTCCAGGTTCAGCAGTTCTGCCATCTTGCGAGGGCTTGAAGTTTTGACTCTGGTTCACAAGGGCTGGGGGCACCTGGCATAACTTGGCCTGAAGGAGTCTAAGAGGCCTTCAGCTCAGGTGGATGGACGTGCTGCTCTCCCAAGAAGGCAGCATGGGGTCAGAGCCCGGGTCTGGCTCAGAGCAGCCCTAGCAGCAGCCCCGTGGAGGTGCAAGCAGGACGATGCTTCCCCGGCTGGAGGTGACATGTGCCAGTCTGGAAGAAAAGGGACACGCTGCGTCTACCTGTCTGCACAGAGCAGAGCATGGGCAGTCCTGCTGCCCGGGCAGGGTCTGCTCCATCCTCACTGACAGCCCTGCTTCTTGTGGGTGAGACAGGGTTGGTCTCATACACCCCAGGCATGATAACTTGCGTTGATATGACAACAGATGAACTGATGTGACAGCTCATGTGACAGATGGTTTCTGAGATGGCTTCTGCTCTGTGAGATCACAGCTGAGCAGTGTGTCATGCCTATCCGCTGTCATTGTCCCCCTGAGCGGGAGGGAGGAGAGGACACAGATGTTTAGGCACAGACGTGCTGCCCTACAGAGAACCTCCCGCTTCTGAAGGGGATTAGGCAGCTCCTATTTTGGGTCTCAAGGTATTTGCTGTAGCAGAGCTCTTCCTTTTAGCATCCCCTGTCTTCAGAGCCCCAGATCTCATTCCTGGGGTGAAGTGATGGACAGGTAAACCTTGGTGCAGTGCTTATTTCCAGGGGATCATCCCTGAGGGCTCCTTGTAGAGTGGTCAGTAGATGGGAGCATCGTGGTAGGGCTGTGAGTGAATCGTAGAATCATTAAAGTTGGAAGAGACCTTTAGAGATCATCTAGTCCAACCCCCCTGCACACGCAGGGTCACCTAGAGCATGAAGATGTGGGAACTAGAGCTGGGAAGGGGCCAGCACATGGTCCTTCCAGGGAGCGCTGGCAGCAGTCCAATGCACCAGGTGCCCTGTAGAAATGGGAAAGAAGGAGATGTGTACATTGATTTTGCTGCTCTGTAAGAGTGATCCTGGCGCTGCACAGAAATCGGTAGGAGCTTAATCTGCATAGTGTTGAGCCCTGTGCTGGGCTGCATCCTCACCCTGTGGCATAGTCAGGAAGGAGCTACTGGCACTTGGCTGGGGGCAGTTACAGTGCAGAGTCCTAACAGGCTTTGTGGCTCTTCTGGAGTCTTCCTGTGCCTGACGGGGTGCCTGGAAAAGAACGAGATGCACCAGCACCCAAGGAGCCACGGACAAATACACCTTCCCCTCAACCATGGCCTGGGGTGAGAGAATTGCTTGTCCTGATTGTTGTGAACCGCAGGATGTACAATGTGTCCCTGCTTCTCTCTCCTAGATGTAATTAGGGCCAGATTCCACAACTGTCAGAAGAAAAGTGTCTTTACAGCCAGCTGAGACAAGTGAATGCTTTATCTTTCAGTTTCTCATCAAGAGAGTCTGTAATTCCCCTGGAAGATATCCCTGTGTGCTGATTCACTGCCTGCTGACAGGAACACATTTATGTCTTCTTGTTGGGCTGCTCTTTGTAAGAGATGGGATGAGGGGCAGCAGCAGGCGAGATGCTGGCTAGGTAAATCAATCCGCTGGCTGGCTGGAGGGCTGAGTGGCTTCACAGGCAGATGGTGGTTAGATGGGGAGGTTGAAAGCTTGATTGAGCGAGAGGCAAAGTGATGTAGTTATTAGCTGAGTGGCTAGATAGGTGTAAATGGACATAAGCACAAACTACGTTAAGCAGCTAGTGAAAAGTCTGGTGACTCACATTCACCTTAGTGCTGAAATGTTTTGTGGTTCAAGAGGAAGTGTGAGTGCAAAACACTGGACCAGCACCATGGTGCTCCATGGCTTTTGGACACCCAGGTCACTCAGCATCTTGCTGTATGTCCCTGTTGGATCTCACCAAGGCTGTGGTGAGAGCAGGAAAGCTGATGACCCCCCTGTGCACCTCTGCAGCGTGAGGGGAGCAGTGGCAGGGAGCCGTGCTGCGCGTGCAGCCCTGCCAGCCCGGTGTGATGTGACCAGCTACAACGGGATCCTGCACATCCTGCAACCCCCAGGCTCAGCTTCAGAGGCACTGCCATCCTGCGCGGTTCCCCCTGCTCCTGTCACAGCCAGAGCTCCCTGGGAGGACAGCACTCATTCTGCTCTCCCCTTGCTGCCTTCCAGCTAGCCAGGCTGCTCCGTCCACCCTTGTGTTGTCCTTCTTCCCCATTAAACCTTGGGAATGGGACTCTCACTGGGCACCCCCAGGGGAGCGGGCTGTGCTTTCAGCAGCTTTGATTGTTAGGGGTAATGAAATGTAAGACAAGAGAGAGCAATTTCCCATTCCTTAATTAGCTCCCCAGGCTCTGTGCACTTTATAATACTGTGGGCGACGCAGCTCAGCTTATCAGTGTGATGAGCTCCATGCTGCATGCAGAGATTTGGGGTTCTGATCCCACACGGCGGGTCAGGCCACGAGTGAAGGGGACCGGGAGGGAATGCAGGGACCGTGGTGGCTTTGGGGAGGCCTGGGGCAGGTCTTAGCATGGCAGAGGAGAGAGGCTGGGGAAGCTGCTCCCAGGAGGGCTGCCAGGCTGTGAGGGGATTTCTAGCTCTGAGCTCTGGACACACTGTGTGGTCACAGAAATGGGTCCTGCTCTTCTGCAGGCTGCATTGCGCCTGCTCCTGCAGATCCCGTTGCTGGAGCTGCCCTTGAGCTTTTCTCTTAGAAAGCTTTTAACCTGGGCACAGATGTTTTCCTCTGTCAGAGCAGATCTGCTGTCAGCAATTCTTATGGCTGGGATCTTGCCTAGGCAAAGGAAATGCATGTGCAGCTCCAGCCTGAGCCTGTGCAACCTCCACTTCTAGCTGGGTCTGAGATCCCGGCTTGGAAATGGGGCTTCTCAGCCCAGCACAAAGCAGTGATGTTCAGCCAGACTGAAGTGCCTTTCTCAGCCTAGTAAACAAGCTGGTTGATGAAGGCTCTCACATCACTAGCAGTACTCGCACAGCAATGACCATGTCTAGTTATTTGCAGCACAGCCATTTTAACAGAATTTTAACCTCTTAGTGTGTATTATTCTGATTTTGTATTGTTCTGGTGCGTTAATCATGCATTCAGGGTTGGTGTGGTAGACAGTTCCAATCAAGTGATGTTACAGAAAATAGCTCCCATCAAAGTCACTTGATCGCTTTCAATGCAACTGGGTATTTGATGCAAAAAGACATCCATAAAAGCTCTATCCTGCCATAATGTGATATATTAATTAATGAACCCTATTTCGGCTTTCCCATTACTTTCCTGAGCTGGCATCAGTCTGACAGGCCTGTGTTATCCTGTTTCCTTTTGCAAATCACTATGCCAGTCCTGTGAGTGTCGCAAGAACTTGGAGATTTAGTGAAAGCCATTGTTGGCTGTCCTGAGAGTGCCTTGAAAACTTCAGTGCAAGATTTCTGCATCTGCTGATTTATAACTGTCTGTTTCTGGGGTTTCTGTGAATTGTCATTGTTCATTATTGCTGGGGAGCATTTCAGTACTCTGTGATATGAACACATTACTTGTGCTCGTCAAGGGGTAACAAAAGTGTTCATTAACTCTTCTGTCCTGTCTGCACTTTTATTGCAGCTCCCTGAACTCCTTCTGTTGGTTGTAAAAATATTCTTTCTTCCCTTACTGGTAGTTTCCTACACTTTTTAGCTTCAAGCTTGTAAATTATGTTCATTGCCTTTACTTTTTCCTTTTGTTATTTATTATGTATTGGCTGGGGAGAGGCTCTTTCCTAACTGCTTTCATTTTCTCTTCTATGCTTGACTTGTTTTTATATATCTAACTACATTTAACATTTTTCTTCCTGCTGCATTGTAAAAAACGTTCTCAGCTCGCAGGTCCATCAACCAGAGAGGAATGTTAATCAGTCAAGCTGAAGTGTGAAATATAATTAATTCATGCTGCAGTGCTTCAAGTTAGGAAGCTCTCTTTGCTGGCTCTTAGAAGGTCCAGGGACCTTTGGCTTCTGTCAGGAAGCACTTGCTAGTGTTACCTCTCAGGGTGGAAATTTCCTGTGATGCAGCAGCTGTTCTGTGTGTTGGCAAGATGGGGGAGATTCCTAGCTGCGTTTATTAAAAACTTCTCAAGGCTGTTCTGTTCACTCTGCTTTCAATTAATCTGAGGAAAAGACCTCTTGAAAGACACGGTTCTCCCAGAAAAAACCTTCCCAAGCCAGCAGAGACGAGATTTTGGAGAGCTGCAGCACCACTCCTGTCCTCTCCTAGGATAAGTGGTTGCACCAAGAGCTGCTCCTCTTGTGTTTTCAGCATTCAGTGATGGGGACTGGGTGATGACCAGATGCTGAGCAGTCTCATTTCAGTCCTTGCTTGCAGAAGTCCTACCTGATGACTTGCTTTTCCCAAAGGAGTGTGACACACCAGCGCTGGTGTCCACCTGTGTCCTCATCCTAGATTCCCGTGGGGCTCTCACAGGCACCAGCCCTGAGTGCGGTGATGGGCCAACCTTACCTGGGCCTCCCCACAGGCCCAGCATCCAGGGTGCCCATTTAACCCCAGCCTGGGCACCCAAATCTGGTCGAAGGTGTGTTGTGGGCATGCTGGTGCCCAGCCCATGCTGACAGACTGGTTTTCCAGGTGGGCTCTGGCCTGTGTTGTAGGTAGTTAGTCTCTAGCCCAATGTGTGTATATGAATATATAAGGGAAAGTCTCATGCTGGAGAAACAAGAAAAAAGTGCTGCAAACTCTGTAATGATGTGGAGGAGCTGAGGTAATGCTGCATGGGCCGCACTGGAAGGACTTGGACATGTGCTGTGTGGTGTCGCAAAGGACATGCCTGTCCTGCTTCGGGTGTTCAGATGTTCAGAAGAGGGTGTTCGGGAGAGCATTGTACCCGCTCTGCACTGTGGCTCAGTCAAATTCAAGCAAAGCCCAAGTCCTGAACTCAGGCCCTGGTCTCGGTTTCGTTCCTTCCTTGTGACGTTCATCCTCAGCGTCCTGCCAAAGGGCAGGCTGTGAGGAACCTCCTGCGTGACCTGAGTGTGTGGCCCACGACGGGGAGACAACCTTGGCTGGTGAAGCCATTGTGTGCCCGTCTGCTGGCCGGGAAGCAGCCTGGGGTCGAAGAGCTCTGTGCTGCTCCAGGTAAGCTGGAAACCTCTGGGGAGGTGCTGAGGTATCTGTGCGCCTCTTCCTGGGATGGGGGAGAAGTGACGAGCAGATGGGGCCTGGGAGACGGCCGCCCTGACAGGCTTTCACAAGGTCATCTGTGAGAGTACAGGGTCAAGCACTTGCAGTAGAGGCATGGAAGAGGACTCAGCTTGTGACTATTATTTCAGCTATGGCTGCAAAGTTTTAGGTTCATTTGGGCAGGAACACCACAGGTGGCTGTTGTAGACAGGAAGCCGTGCAGGGCACAGGACTAGGACTTCTCTGTCTAGCAAAAGTCAAGAGGAAGCAGTTTGTTGGAGGCAGACAGTGCTAATGGTCTTATATTTTGCAGCAAAAGCTGCATATTTTGCAATTCTAAAATTTTGCAGTTTGTGCTGCAAAAAAGTGCTGAGATGCTCCAGGAAAGTCATTAGCCTGCTCTGCTCTGGGATCTGTGTGTTTGCATTCCTGTGCCACATATTCTTCCCAGGTTCTGCCATTCTCATCAGTGAGGTCTCTCTGTTGTTTTCAAGTGTCTTCCATTTCTGTTTTTTTTGACAAGACAAATCGATGAGAAAATGTGGCTTGAGTACAGGATGAAGTAATTTTATTAAAGCAGAATACTCCCTAATGGAAGGTATTTCTCATGTGTCAAAGCTCTTGGCATAAATTGATTGTAATGCATCAATGTATGTAATGTGAGAAGGCACTAAACAATTTGCATTTAAATGTGTCTTCCTCTGGACAGAAAAATGGAAACTATGTCATGGACTTCACCCAGATCCTTTTGTCGATGCAGTAGCTGATAGTAGTAGCTGATCTGAAATTTCAGGCAGCCACAGTCCAGGAAAAATGGTTGCAAGGCTGAGAAGGCTGCGGGGGCTGTTCAGGCTTGGTCTTGCAGGGATAACTGTGTCTGCAGGTCCCAGGATGAGCAATGAGTTAAACCACTGCTACTTTCCAAGAGGTGGCATCTCCCACATTAGTGTGTACCTACTGTGATGAGGATGAGTATGGGGGAGTTGATGGCCTTCATCCTTTGCAGATATCAGCTCCTTTTGTGCAGAATCCCAGGAAGTGGCAGAAGAAATGGAAAGGATGAGACATAGCCCTCGCAAGCTTGTCTCAAGGTTACTGGAGACCAAGTTAAAAGCAGTGACAAGATTTTGGCAAGCTATGGAGCAAGCCACCACGCAGACCACGCTGCAGGCAAGCAGGTGCCACAGCCCACCGCAGTGCAGGGGCTGGAACGGGCACTGCCTGCAGGGAAGGTGACTGCGACCGAGGGGCTCTGCCAAGCAAGGGGCACTAGGGGCAAGGGCTGAGACTCCTGCTCTGGTAGGAGTCTGCAGTTCTACCAGAGCATTTTACTTCTCTACTTTCCTCTGCTGAGGAGAATTCCACTTTTGAAGACAGCTGCTATCTTAACTGTCACCGTGGGACAGTAATTCTTGTAATTCCTGCATCCATCCATCCATCCAAGAGGGAATCTACTCTCTCTTGAATGGATTTTGTGTCTGGTCTGATGTTATGTTTCTTGGTTCATGACTTGATGTGGGAACAATTGGATTATTTTCACTGACTTTCTCTAGCTATGTAGGAGGAAAAAATATGACTTGAGCACAAGACTGTATGGCAGTCGTGTGAACCCTGAAGCTAAATCCAATATATCCACTGAACATACTTTTATAAATAAATTGCATGTCTACCCAGAGATGTCAAACAGAATAACAACCTGGTATCCCACCAGCCCTGCTCCTTTTCCCATTGACTGGTGCCTTATTCATCCAACTGCAATTATTGCCCTCTGAAAGCTGAATGGTCTTGGTCAGCAGGGAGTGATGGACTTGGTGTAAGAGCAGATGGAGACATTTATTTCTGCCTGGATTAGTACTCTGAAGGCATCTGGAAGTGCAGTGACTCTTGTTCAAAGGCATAGCCTGGGTTATATTAATGCCAGTTTGTGCTGCAGGCTCCCTGATGGTGACATTTGTGCAGCTGTTATGCTGGGAGGATGGAGAAGCAGGCATGGGAGAGGGAGCTCCCATGAATGCATCCCAGCCCCGCAGAAGACATTCCCCATGCTCTGTGGAGATGTGTCCCTGCTTGTGTGTCTCTGGGTCCAGATAAATTTGCTCATTTTGCATCTCTTCCTTTACTCTGACATTGTTGCATTTAACAGGGGTCCCTGCACGAGGACTTGCCACCCAGCTAAATAATGGCTCATATCCATGCCAATATGTTTGAATTAGTGTTGGTCTTAGTCTGCTGTTAGGAGAGAGGTGTATAATTAGGGTTATTACAAGCAATTCAGTACCAGGCATGGAGAGCAATGGTCTTTCGTATGAGGAAGAAAACCTCAATGTGTTAGTCTGCTCAAATCATCCCAGTGCAGAGCAGAAGTGGAGATTTCCAGACAGCCCACAGGTACCTGTGATACTAGAGGGCAACCATGTCCCACAAAGAAACCCCAGGAGACCCTGCTGAGCCGACTATGCACCCAGGACAACTAAAACACGTTCCCTGCCTTTGGCGTGGGGGCTTTTCTGAGCACGTCCAGCCATGGCCAAGCGCAGGGCCAGGGCTCTGGATCTCACCCCTTGCAGGTGGAAGAGGCCGCCTTGGCAGGAGCTCTGCTTGCTCTGCCTCTGCTTGCTGCCTGCCCCCAGCTCTCTACCTGCCTGCTGAGGCTTTGGCTACGTGTCCCTGCTCTCCCACCCTGCCTGCCTTCGCCAAACCCTGCTCAGCTGCGTGTCTGTGCCCACTGCTGTGCCCTCCCTCGTGCGCTGGGCCCGCATTCCAGGTCCTCCTCCAAACCCCCAGTGCACCGTACGCTGCTCTGCTACAGCTTGAAGGAGGCCACTGGTGTGAAGCCGGTGCCTGTTTACTCCTGCACGGTCCTGCATGGCCTGGGCAAGCGTGAGCGAGCTCCTTCCACTGCCCTCGCAGAGCACGACAACTTGTGGCACGTTGCTAAAGCTGGGCATGAAATAGGTGCCGTGCTCATCTGTGTGTGTTCATCCGACTCACCACATGTCCAGACATTACTGCTGTACGTGCTATTGGATGGAGATGGATTTCTTCTGTCCAGTGGAATAGATACAGGTGACAAAGAAACCCAAGAAAATTGTTCACACTCTGCAGGTCAGGCAGAAATAAGATTTGTCAAGTTACTTATAGTTGAAGACATCCATAAATAACTCAGCAAATGCAATATCTTGTTCTCCTAGCTGCTACTGCTGCCTTCCAGAAAGCTGCGTGCCTTGGAGCCTGCCAGGAGCCCAAGGGATGCCCTGCTCTAGGGAACAGCTGTGCCCAGCATGGCCAGGGACACCTTCTGCCAGTGGGGAGGACACCTACCCAAAGGTTAGCACTAAACTGAGGCAGTGTTGGGGGACTCATCTGCTTTATTTGGTCCTCTGAGAGAGATGATTTCCAAGTGATGTACGTGCTCCTTTCTGCTCCCACTGGGGTCCCTCCTTGGCCTTAGAACAAGCCTCAGTTCCCTTGGAAAGCTGTAAAGCCCCTGCAGGGGACAGGTGCCTCCCAGAAATCACTGAAATATGGAATAGTGCCAGTTTTCTTCTTCAGGAGCTCCCTGCTTGCTCATGCTGGTGACACAGCCTTCCTGGGCCCACTGCATGCTGCTGTGGTCTTCCCCCTGGGTTGGGAGGGAAGAAGCACAGTCTGCTTCTTAAATCATATTATAACCTTTGCATCGAACAAACCCTTGGACAGAAAGGGGGTCAAACTTCGCTGCTCTTACTACTGCATCTACTGCAGGGGGTTCTCTGTTGGTGTGACTCGTGCTGGGTGCAGGTGTATCTGACACACGAGGAGCCGAGTCGCGCTGTGCGGGAAGTCCCGCCGCCAGCTGTGGCCGGCCTTGGCACCGAGCTGTGCACAGCTGTCTGCGTGTCCTTGTCACCCCAACTGGCAGGGGGTGTGTGGGCCGTCTGCGCCACAGCCTTGCTGGAACACCCTGCAGTGCAGAGGGACGTGGCTCGGCTGCCTGCTGCCGCCACATGCAGTGTTTGTGGCCTGGATTTGTGTGCTGAACTCTCTGTTACCTGGAGGTTTCTGTTGGGGATATTGTGTTGTTCATGGCGCTGGTTTTTCTTTTTTACTTTTAATTGAACATGTCTATATAAAATGCAGTTGCTTCTTCCCATGGTTGCATTTATTTTATTTCAATCTTTCATTTTTTATTTTTTCAGTTTTCTTTGACCTTAAAAGATCTTGCCAGACTCTTAATTCCTGATTTGCTCTAGGTGTCCGCCACAGAATGGGAGACTCAGCCAGGCTGCCCAACAGACTGAGACGTAGCCTTGGTTCTTGATGGGTCTCAGGTGAATCCTGCCACTTCCCCTTTTTTGGTGTTTTTACCTGTCATCTGGAGCAGCTGTGCCCTGCAAGAATGACAAGTCTGAAGTAGTGTTACAAGAAGGAAGGTCACCAAGAGGTGCCACCTTTCAAAGCGAGCAGCATGCTCTTCACAGACATGGTCACGACACCTGCTGAGCTGGAGATTGACTTGATCCAAGCTGGGTCCCTTGTCACCAGACTGCTGACATGTTCACCCTGGCACAGAGCAGGAGAGATCTGAAATGCTGGTGGTGGAAGTCGTTTTGTGCACAGTTTATTGTATATGTTTGGAAGTGGGTGCCATATTCACATGTGTAGATTCAAGATCTCCATGTACAAGAGGGCATGAATCGGATGACCTCGTATGGTGACATTTGGATCAGATGAGGATTTTTTTTTGGAAAGTTTTTCCTGGACATATGAGCCAAAGGAAGTAATCCATATGTGAAAAGGCAGATGCTTCCCTGAGACATAGAAAGAAGGGAATTAAAGGCAAAGTATGTGAGATACCTGTTTGGGTATCAGTAAACCCTCATGTCAAGGCAGGGACAGATAGAACAAGCAGAGGCCTAGAAAAATTGATTTATGAGGGAAGATTGAACCAGGCTTGTTCTGCTTCTCTCCATCTCTCAAGGCCAAGGTCTTCATATAGGACAATCACTGCTGCAAAGCCAGTGCAACACCTTTTCTCTATCTTCAGTCTGTGACAGACAGTCCATAGTTTCATTTTTTTGGGGGGACAGATTAGACACTAAAAAAAAGAGTTGATGGAAAAGATGGAGGAGCCCCGTGTGGGAAGGTTTTAAAATCTGCCAACTGTGGCCTGGGTACCTGGGGCCTCTCGGCAGCCTTTTTTTGTGGTTCTACCATCAGCTCTGCGCTGCACTAGTTAGTGAGGAAGCCAGTGAAGCTCGGCTGGAGTTAATTTGTTTGCTACTTAACAGGTTTTGATTGTATTACTATTGACATTTGACTATCTGGGCATACAATGTCCTTACATGGGTGCTGGGCTCCCTGTGTTCTCCCGTGTTTTGCTCCAGGGCTCCCCTGCATTGCAGGCCTTTGCTAATGCTTCTCCACGGCTTTGAGAGGGTGTCTGGTTTGAACTATATCAGGATTCCAAAATTAGAGGTGGTACTTAAAGTTCTGTTCACTGTTGTGCCTCACCTTGCTCTCCATTGTCCTTGGACATAAAAATAAAAATAAATGAAAAGCAGTCATAGCAAAGAGTCAAGTGTGAAAAGACTCATTGACTGTACGAGGTGTTCACCACTAGGAATATCCTTTTCAGATCCTGAAAAGATGGTGTTCTCCTGATTTAATCTCCTTTTCAGCCCATTTCTCTCCCTTTTTGTCTCTAGTGGCTATTAGCATGTTCTTTCATTTCCCCATCTGGAGGTGCTGCTGATCATGTTACTGTAGTTCAAGAATGAGTGTGCATTGAGTTATTGCTGCACGACCAGTAGTAGGAAGTCACTAGCATCCACCTCTGATTTCTTTGTAGCTCCTGCAAAGGTCACCTATCCCTGTGGCCTTTTCTTTGGGGATTCTGGACAAATGGAAGTAGTACACTTCTTTGGGAGGGGAATCCTTGCTTAGACTCTTGTATGCCAGAAATATAGCTTGCCCTCTGCTAATGTAGGAATGATGCAAGACAACCAAAAGGATAAGGCATGGCCCAAAGCCTGCTGAATGGCAGTCATCTCCCTCCTGGCTGCACCAGCATGGTCACAGCAGGATGCTCAGCCCCAAGAGCAGAGATCCAGTGAAGCCTGGGACCTGCTGGTGGGGGTAACTGGATGTGGAGGGCCTCCTCCCTGCAGCTCTGCTGGAAGAGCTAGGGTAGGTGTTGCAGGCAGCAGCAGCTGCTCTTGGCTGAGCTGCCTGGCTGGAGGCCGTGGGGTCAGTCCTGCACAGCTACAAAGCTGCTTCTCGGCCAGCGAAGGTTGCTCATGTTCTGACTCTGCTTGCCAGCCTGGGCAAAGCTGTCCTACGAGGCTGTGCCCTGCTTGCCCATCCTTTTTCTTCAGCTCCCTGCTTGGGCTCTGTTTTTCATAAATAACCGTTGTAGTGAGACACTCTGGGTGACGCAAGCCATGAAAAAAAAAAATCTTCATTTCTTCTTTCTGGGTCAGCATCTGATTTGGCTGTAATTGGTGAGCCAATAAATAAGTGCCCCCCTAAGCAGCCTAGTAATTACAGGGCTGGCTGCTGTTGCTCGGGGAGCAGGCACTGACTCGGTGCTGCGTGCGGAGCGCGGGTGCTGCAGAGTGGCCACGCTGGTCCTGTTCACGGGGGTTTCACACACTGCCCCTCTTTGGCTCTGCTGGGCCACAGCTCCCACCCCTGAGTCTTTTCCCTGCCACCAGTGCGTCCCAATAGTGCCACCAACCCTGAGCCCCGGCTTGCTGAGTGCTGTGCTCTCCAGGGATTTGGTCCCGGGGCTGGAAGCCCAGGGCTCTGTGCCTTGAGTTAAAGGTTGTGAGCTCACATCTAGTCAAAGGCAGCAATGGGTGGTGGGTGAGTGGTGCCAGGGGCACCCGGAGGCACCGTCTGGCCACAGTGTCCAGAGCTCAGCGCTGTGCTCAACACCTGCTGGGACACCCTGTGCTTGGAGCTGTGACAGATGTCTTGAATCTGCTTCTCCAGAAGATATGACAACCCTGAGAGCATCCCTCAGGTTATTCCCCTAGGTCTCCTGGGGTCAAAAGAGTCTCTCTACAGTGTACACTACATCTGCTTTTTTTTTTTTTTTGATGGATAGCTTCAATGAATTTGCCTTAATTGATGCGCCAATGATAGACAGTGATAGCACCTGAATGGTTACTGATTTTCTGATGTGTTATGAGTATTTCAGGACCACAGGTTGCTGTTTGTTATTAGTCAGAGTCTGGCAGAGGTGACTGAGGATTTCTTCCCCGGTAGGAACCATGCAAAAATGTTGTTTGTTTATGGCACTAGCCATTAGGTAAATTTACTACAGCAAGAAGGGACAAGAAGGTCCCTTGCTTCCCCTTGTCTGAGGCTTGGCAAAGGGTTCTAGTGATCATATCAGTCATTGAATGTGGCCATTGAAAGGGAGAGGTGACACGAGTCACATTTGCCTCTGAAGACTTGGCTCCTTGCTGATTTTTACGATGCTCTCCTGACCACATCAGCTAGGAAAAAGACCCCACTGAGGTATGGGGCAGCCCATCCACCATCCCAATGATCACTGTAAGCCGCACTATTACCTAGTCAGAGAAGTGTGTTTATTTGTTCTGGATTAGAAAGACACCTCTTTGGCATGTACAGCACCATCCCACACATGCAGATAGCCTGCAGACACCCCCACAGCCCAAGGGAGGAGGACTCTGCTCTTGGGACAGTGCAGCATGTGCCAAAGCCACCACTGCAACCATCTGCAGGTTGTGCCAACCACTTCCACCACCTCCTTCGCTGGTGGTGCCTGTGCTGCCTGCCTCCTTTGCCACCCCCGCTGTGGGGCTCGGGCTGGTGAATTGGGGCAGTGGGAGGCACTGTGTGACAGCAAATCAACATGTCCAGAGTGGTGGGTCCGAGAGAGGACGCTAAACAAAAGAGTTGGAGGGATGGCAGCCAAGACAGGCGCTAAGCCAGTGCGGTCCCAAGGAACTTTAGTCCTTGAAGTTCAGGTGGGCTGAGAATCAGGAGCAAGTCTGGCTCCCTCCCCACCTTTGCATGCAACACATCATGGGGAGATGGTTTAGGAGAACGGCTGGTCTGTGGAATAAGAAGAAATAGCACGGCCAGGAGGAAGATATAGCAGAGCTTCTGCCAGTGTGAAAGGGTAGCCTGAGGCTGGTGACACAGGTAGTGTGGCTGGACTACTAAGAACTGTGAGGAGGCTTGGAGGAGCTGGAGGGCGCTGCCAGGGAGGCCGGGTTCAGCTCACACTCGTTCTCTTCGTGCATCTGGGACACCTCAGTGGAGCCTGCCTCAAAGCAAGGCACAATGCGAGCAGCGTGCACCACATGGACCTTGTTGCGGGGTTTCTTCCTCAGGAGGCAGCTGAAGACTTTTTTGAAGCCCTTGCGGAAGTGCTTGGAGACCAGGGCATAAACAATGGGGTTTAAACAGGAGTTGGCATAGGCCATGCAGTGGGAAAGCAGGCGGAAGGCATAGGTGGCCTGATTGAAAGGGAAGTCTCCATAGAGATAGCGAAGGATGACCATATGGTAGGGCAGCCAGCACAGGCAGAAGAGGATGGTTACAATGATGATCATCTTGGTTACCTTCCGCTTGGCCTTCTTGGACTCTGACATGTCCTCCAGAGGGTTCACTGATGTCCACAGGTACTTGATGGTCCTGGTGTAGGAGAGGCTGATGACCATTACTGGGATGACGTAGCCGAAGACAAATGTACTAGTGTCCATGACCTTGCGCCTCCATTCCTCCCAGCCAGGCATGCAGATGTAGCTGGACTCCCACTCAATCAGGTCATAATAGCTTAGGTAGGGTCCAGCAAAGACCACTGAGAGGCCCCAGATCACAACCATGGCTGCCACGGCGTTGTAGGGGGTCCGCAGCTCCCGGGAGCGCAATGGGTAGCGGATGGCCAGGTATCTGGAGGAGAGATCAAAGCAACCAGCTCTGAGATTGCAGCCAGGCTCTACCTGGCCACTCAAACACTGCTCTGGGACACAAGAGTTTCTTTCTCAGAATGGTCCCTGAGCAATGGCCCGCCATGTTATCTTATGCCCTCTTGGATAAGTGGTCCGGGGTAAACCAGGACAGGATGGCTTATGGCCCTAAGCTACAGCCAGAGAGATGGGGCTGTGGAGGTCATACAGATCACTGTCACTTGGGCTACAGTCCCACTTATCCAGCAGAAAAAGGACTGAACAGAGAATTCAAGGCCAGGAGGAATCTCACTGGGTGACAGACACAGTTCAGACTCCGTCTCCCTGAGGACACTTCACCAGCCTTCCCTGGGTTTCACATCAGGCATGGAGGAGATTAGCTCATAGGAGCTGAGGCGGTGGCAGCCCCAACCTGGGCACAAAACAGGCCAGGTTTGGCAAGGCAAACCTTGCCTCCTGGCACTGTCTGGTTTCTAGACCAGCCCATAGCCGCCTGCTTGCTCCCCTCCAGCAAGAGCGGTCAGAAATGGCCAGCTTGGGCCAACTCTGCTCCCGCACCTCCCGGCAGCACCACGGGGCAAAGCTCACAGAACTGCTCTCGTGTTCCGCTCCATCACACACGTCACGGAGGAGGTGGACAAGCAGCAGAGGCGAATTCCCGTGTTTGCTTTGACATTCCTGCAGGAGCTGCGAGTGGATGACAGTGAGGAGAGAGGATTTGGTGCGGGTGGGGAGAGGAAGAAGAGGAGCTGTCAGCGCAGACAGGAGCGCGTCTCTGCCACAGCCGCAGCCTGCCAGCAGGCACAGAATGACGTTTGTTTTATGCACTGCAAGGCACGCAGAGCAGGTGGATAAGACAGGCTGTTGGTGTAAAGAGTCTGTAAAAATCTGTTGTTTGTATTTTGTCTTGAAAGAGGCCCGTGACTCTGTGAGAAGCATTTCATGTTGCGCTGAAATGCAGCCACCCCTGTCTTGTCTTGGTACCTTTGGAAGCAAGCACAGCAAGCGAGTCCGGGACATGTTCCCATGGATAGTAGGGAACGCTGGGCATTTACCTCCACACAGAGCTCTCCCTTGTGCTGCATCGTTCCTGCAGGAGCAGGGTAGTTGACACATTAGTGTTATGTGGCTGTTATGCATGTTATGCAGAGCCCTTGGAAATGATTTGGGTGGCACTGAAGGTGCCTTGGGACCAGAGGGAACAGTGTAATCTCCCAAGAGCCTGCCTCTGCAAATTTGGAGGCCAAATTCTTGGCTGAGTCTGCCTGAACTCTGTTTTGGGGACAGCATTAGTGTAAGCGAAGGCATGTGTTAGTCAAGTCTGAACCTGAAGCAGATCACAGTGAAGACAGGCTTTAATTCTGTTAAGTAAAGGGTGACTGGCCCAAATTTTTCAGAAATGAGTTTCCATGCTGCATGTTCCCATGACTGGAGTCAAGGGTCATTGCTTATATTGCCGCAGGTCGAATCAAGCCCCGCGTCCACATGGAAGCTGCTCAGGGAGATGCCAGGAGCTGCTCAGCCTGTGACATGGACACTGTTCTGCACAGGGTATAGGAGGGCCGAGGCCCAGGGATTGCTGGAGGACAGATTTTGTGCTAGGCCAGCAGGCCAGAGAAAAAAGAACTTTGGTGCAGGACTGAAATTTGAGCATCTGTCTTACAATACTACCTGTTTGCCATGCTGCTATCATGTGATGATTCTCTACAAGGTTGGCTTGAGGATAGCTGTTATTCCCTCTGTGCCGTCTCTAACACAGATAGGCAACTCTCCTAGTGGGAGTTTGTGATCTGCTGGGGACTTGAAGTCAAGTCTGAAGCACTCTTACCACCAGGCAGGTCTTCCCTGGGGAAGGTGCTGATAGGATCAGCAAAAGTTTTGCATTCAGGAGAGCTGGAAGGGCTGCTCTGTGGTTGTTAGAGGGAGACATGACTAGTCCCTGAACTGCCTTTGGCTTGGACTGCACCACTGCAATTTGAACCACCCTCCTTCCCTGCTCTCCCTCCAATGAGATGGTCAAACTAAACAACTGGGGAACCATTCCCTCCACACCCAGCCTCGAGGTGTCTTTAGATTCTTACCTGTCTACGGAGACAGCAGCCAGTGTGAAGCTGCTGGCATACATGGTGAGGTAGATGAAGAAGTGGACGGCCTTGCAGATGAAGGAGCCAAAGACCCAGCCCTCAAGGGAGTAGATGGTAGCCTGGAAGGGCACGCAGAAGACAATGAAGAAGAAGTCAGCCAGGCTGAGGTTGAGGATGAAGAGGTTGGTTGTGTTGTGGCCCATTTGCCCATTGCGCAGCAGCACCGCCAGCACCAGGCTATTGCCCACTGTGCCCAAGAGGAATATGAGGGAGAAGACCACAGGGACGATGACACTGGCAGGATTGAACTGGTAACTGTTGGAGGAATTCCAGTATCCAGCCAAGCTGGCGAAGTCCTCGTGCTCCGTCATTCTGTGCTGTGGCTGTGATGAGGTATCGGAACCTGGAGCAACACAGGCCAAGATGTGAGAGTCTGGAGAAAAAAACTGCCTGGCCTGTTAGCCTGCTGATGTGCTCATGGCTGACTGCAGACAACTGGCGCCCAGCTCTTAGCTCTGAGACCCATGTGCTTTTTGGCAAGTCCCTTCGAAGGCTGCTGGCCTGCAAGACACATAGGGTAGGGTTAGCTTGGCGGTTAGGAGTCTCCTGCTCCCCTCTTCTGGCTGTGGAATGATTGTGCAACCCAAGCTTGGGTGCCTTCTTGGATGGACTATGCTAGAAATTGGAGTTTGGGGGAGAGGAGAGGCCGGTATCCCTCCCTGTGGAGGGAGCAGAGTCCTGCTCTGTGGGGATGGAGCCAGGATCTCCCAGCTGGTCCAGCTGATGGAGAATGAACACAGCCCGCTAGATGCAGGACTGGAAATGCCTCTGGCAGTAGCAGCTGCTGCACAATCCCATGTGGTGCCAAGTCTGGGATTCCCCAAGGAGGGCAGCTCTGATGGGACAGTCCTTGGTTTCGTTTCAGAGTAACACAGCTGACAAGGGAGATACATTCTGCCTCTCTGCTTTACTTTAGAAAACCTGTTTCTAGCTATCGTGGAAATGATAACTACTGTTATCATTTGTCACTCAGCACCAAGCATATTTCTTAGCAGGTAGGACTGGGAGTTCAGTGCGCTCGGTGAGTGCTTTCCATGCGCAGCCAGCACCGAGGAGCACAGGGCCAGGAAGGACATGCTGGCTGGCTAAGTGCCTCGCCAGGTAGCCCTGCCACTGCTGTACGTCCCTGGGCTCTTTGGGGAGGTTCTCCCTGGTGGCCTGTGGCTCCTGCAGGTCAAGTCCCTTTAAGGGCAGGAACTGAGACAGAAGGTACAGAGGGCAGGTGCTCACTGACACAGCAGAGAAATACATCTTAGTCTCCAATGCGTTAGCTCTGGGACAGATCCCCAGCTTCTTGCAGTCTCACAATGCTGATAGCAGAAGATGGGAAAAAGCACGGGGTGAAAGCAGGGCTGCTCCTTATGTTCTCTTATGTGGAATACGCCAACTACCCCATGCTGGGGTGCTGAAATGCTAAGTGACTTGCAAGGAGACACTCGGAGCATCTCTGGCAGAGAGTGATGTCTTCACAGTATCGGCTACACAGGGTTATCAGAGGCAAAGGAGATGTGATGGGGAGCTCGTGTCTCCAGGGCTGAGAACCCCATGAGTGGCCAAGCTGGAACAGGACCCCAAGAGACTCAGCATTTTCTACCAAGGGTTCAAAACAGGCAAAGGGAACCTTTGCTGTTTTGGAAGACGTGGGAGCAGGGACTCCCAGGGTCGCTCTGCTGGTGCCATTGCTGTGCCCAGCACACGGTGCCTCAGTTTCCCACTCATACAGCAGAGCTACTAACACGAGGCCACGTTTGCTCTGCTGTCGGGCGAGGCAGAGTCCCCTTTGCCTGGCAAGGTCGGGGCTCAGCCTCAGTGACAGCACCCAGCACCCTGGCAGCCCAGAGCCCCTCGGGCAGCCTGGGCGCCCTGTCCTGCCGCAGCTCGGCCGCCCGCGCTCTGCCGGCTCCCTGCCCGCCAGCCGCCCGCCCCGCAGGACCCGGCACCCTGTCCTGCTCCCGGTTGCTCCACCACGGCGGGCAGCGTGCCTGGCTCTGCCCACTGCACCGGCAGGACCGGCTGTCCCGGTGGCAGCGCCTGCAGGAACCTACCTGGCCGAGTTTGTGCCAGTGCTCACCCTGCTGCGGGCAGCTGCCCAGCGCCGCTGCAGCCAGTGCTGCTGCTGGTGTCCGGTGCTGCTGCTGGTGTCCGATGCTGCTGCTGGTGGCCGGTGCCACTGCTGCCGCCAGTGCAGCTGCTGCTACCTGCTGCTGCTGCAGTGTCCGGTGCTGCCGCTGGTGTCTGCTGCTGCCACCCGCTGCTGCCGCTGCCAGGTACTGCTGCCACTGCCTGCGCTGCCGCCTCTGCCACTGCCGCACGGGCAGAGCCCACCGCGGGTGACAGCCCCGCTGCTCGCTCCGCCCCTGCCCCGTCCCGGTGCACCCTTGCACACACATCCACACGCACACAAATGATCCCCCCCGCCCCAAACACACACGTGCCTCCTTTTGCCCGCCCATCCCAGGCGCACACAGGTGCCTACGGGCCCGCCCCACACACCGCCGGCCACCCTTGCACTCCCCATGACTGCTCCCACTGCGCCTCTCACCCGAGCTTCGGGCCTCAAACACAGCCCTGGGCACCCCTAGCCCTTCCCACCGCCTCTTGCACAAACTGCCCCCCGCAGCCCCTCTCCCCGGCAGGCCCGAGAGGCGCTGGGGGCTGTTAGCAGCACCCGGTGTCCCCCAGCACCTCTGCCAGCGCCGGGGCTGGCGCCCCGCGGCGGGTGCGATGCCGGGGAAGCCGCCAGGGAGCAGCTCCCCCGGGCACGACCCGCGGCCACCCGCGCGCCCTGAGCTCCGCACAGCCCGGGCACCGCGCGGGAGCCGGGGGAACGGGGCGAGGACCCGCAGCCGCGATGGCGCTGAACCCGCCGAGCAGCCGCCTTGCGCTGCAGGAACCAGCGCGGCCCGAGGGGAGCCGGGAGCCGCGCGCTCGCTCCCGGGGACAGCCCCTTCCCCGCGGTTTGTGGCGCGCAGCAGAGCGGGACGCGACGGGGGGAGGTGGCCCGGGGGCGGGGCCGTGACGGGGCGTGGCTACTCGGGGGCGGGGCAAAACAGGGGCGTGGCTATTCCAAAGGGCGGGCCCATACCGTGGGCGGGGCTATTCCGGAGGGCGGGGCTATGAGGGGGCGGGGCCATGCCCTGGGGCGGGGCTTTGCCACCGCGCCCCCTGGTGGCACTTCTGTCCCCTTGGCCGCCGCGCGCCCCTCCCCTCCCCTCCCGGCGGTGCCGGCTGCGTCATCACCACGCGACGTCGCCAAGGACAGGGCGCCCGGCGGCGGTCGCTCCCGGCGGCGCCATGGGCGGCTACAGCGCGGACGAGAAGCTGCGGCTGCAGCAGCTGCGCGTCCTGCGGCGCCGCTGGCTGCGCGACCAGGAGCTCAGCGAGAGGGAGCCCGTCCTGCCCCCGCGCCGCCTCGGGCCCGTGGCCGCCTTCTGGGAGCGCTTCCTGCAGCCCGGCAGCCTGTGGCGGCACCAGGTGAGCGGCGCGGCCGCGGCTTGGCCTGGAGCAGGGACAGGGACAGGGACAGGGCCTGGAGCAGGAGCAGGCCCAGGCCCGGGTCGCACTATGTCCTTGTCGCCCGCAGGTCTTCAAGCTCTACCGAGGTGGGGTCTTCACCGTGACGCGCCTGCTGCTGCCCTCCTGGCTCGCCCTCTACATAATCAAGTACCACGTTATGGTAAGTGCGGCCCGGGCACTCGCGGTGCTGCCGTGGGTGCAGCGGTGGTGGAGGCTGCATCTCCTAATGAGCACTGCTCATGCAGCGTGGCCCTGCCAGGAGAGGGGTTGAGCCTTCTAGAGGGCAGAAGGGCTAGGGGAGAGATGGTCTCCTAAAGACATAAAGGCCACCTGGCTGGGGAGAAGAGGGTGACCCAGGGGCATAAAAGGACACGGAGGGATTCCAGGTTAAGCAGTGCAGGAAGAGGATTAAGTCGCCCTAGCAGCCCCAGGGGATTTCCTGAACATATTGCCTGAGTGTTGGCTGCTGGGTAGGGTGGCTTCTCCCAGCCTATCCATCCCTTGCTTTACTTTTTGTGCTGGGAGCGCTATGAAAACGTTCTGTGATCTGTTATGGTATTGATTGGTTTTCACTCTACTGCCTCCCTGGGAGCCAGAAAGCTGAGAGCAGTGACCGTTACTTTCCTGGTGACAACGAGACTTGCAGCTATTGGTATGGGGAGGGGAAATGGGCATTAAACTGACGATGGGCAAGACCTCCCATTCTGTAGTCCTATCTTGTTCTGGTGTTACAATTTGGCCAGCCCCAGGTGTTTATTTATCTCATGGGAAGAAGCAGGGTTAATGTGACATTTACTCTCTAGAGCTTGTATTTTAGAAGAGACATGTTGCATGTTTTGGATATCATACATCCTCTCAGTAACACTCCTTTCTCTTTCTCCTTGCCTACCTCTTCCTACCGCCTGTCCTTCAGAAAAAGCCATATGGTGTTGTTGAATCGAATCCACCGATATTTCCAGTAAGTCTGTTAAAGTTTCTTTTATCTTGTAGTTTCATAAAATACAGGCAGTAAAAGGGGTGGCTTGGGGAGAAAAGGTTCAAGATTGTGCAGTAGGTTTGCCAGGATTATGTCTAAAAGGATGTGCTTGGTACTGTGGACAGGCTGTCCTGAATGAGCACTGTGTAGTGATTGCAGGGCTTCTGAGCAGTCCTTGTTTCAGGGGCACCTTCTTTCTGTAACCACAAACTCTATTGCCTGGCTGATGGTGCACAGTGGCCCTGGGCAGAGAAGACAACATTCCCTTGTGTTATGGGATGTCTCATAGTGAATGGTGAAGTACATACAGGGAACGGTAGCTAAAGAGCTTGCTGAAATCCAAAGCTTTCCTATTTGGTTCTCAGATGGTTGCTTGTGCCCAGTTGTATAGAGAGCTGAAGTGCTGAGTCTATAACACTCTCAAGTGCTGGCATATCCTTCAGCTCTGAAAAGGGGCAAGCCCAGCCCGTGTGCCTGCTGTGGACAGACTAACTGCATGGCTTAATTACCATGCAGTAACAGGACCAGTATGAAGGAGTTTGGATGTTTAACGCCTCTGTGGAAATGTGATTATTAATGTATAGAACAATAGAGAGTTACAGAAAAGTGCCTGTGTCTACCTCTCCATGCCGAGTGGTAATTTCAGTAGTCAGGAGGAAGAGGTTGAGTGTTGCCTGCAGCTGTGTGGGCTTCGTCCCAGGCATCCCCAGAAGCCCTCCGTGCTCAGCTGCCCCCAGGCAGAGTTTTGCCACTGATCACTGAGATGGGGGAGTTAATGAGGTCCAGAGTAACTGCTGGGTTGTTGAATCTTAATTGCTGTGGACCTCTCCGAGATGTTTTTCATTGATTGGCATAGTGAGGTGGTGGGTAAATATTTTCGCATAAGTCTAGTTCAGCTATTTCTGCCAGTTTTGCCTTTTTCTTTTTTTGTCTGTAAAACAGATGAGAAGTAATTGTGCTTTATCAAACAACAGTAATGTTCTTAACAACTACATAGCCAAATACTAAAGATGAAACTGTGGGCCTCTCACATCAGCCTAACTACTCGGCTTATGTCAGCTCAGGAGGCCAAGACAGTGCCTGAACTTTTAATAAGGAGAAATTGGGCATCATATTGATTTTGAAAGATTATGTAGCTCTTCAGGTACCACAGAATTTGTGTTTTTCTTTCTTTTTGAGACTTAGCAAAAAGTCATACCTGATTGTATGTGGCTATCAAGTCTTTTAAATCTAACTCTTAAAACATGATAATTAAGTCAGAGCTTTCTTGAAAGAATATACTGTATAAAGGAATACATTTTATTTATGATAAATTACTGACTATGTTCTCTTTGGTTCCATTAGGGGGACAGAATTTTAGAGACAGGAGAAATTATGCCACCACTGAAAGAAGAACCTCATGATCACCACTGATGGTTAAATGCTGATTTTCTTCTTTGGCAACAAAGGCGATAAATGCAGCTGTTATAACTGTTCTATAAATGACTCTTTATTCTGCCTCTGTTCTTTTCCTTTATTTACTTTCCATCTAGTCAGTTTTGTTTCAGTTGCTACTCTCATGAGTTTCCTTTTCCTACAGTGAGTTTTACTGCTAAAACTATAGTTTTACTGCTATACTGATAGTAGTGAGTTTAACTACTAGATCCTACAGCAGGACAGCGTGTGCCTTCCAGTAACAGAAGTGCCACTCTACATCCTACGTGGGTTATGGAATAGTTTGCCCAAAAACAAGGAGGGAAGGCCTAAAGCAGTGTGTGTGCATGTGCACAGACGCAAACACACCAGCTGTCTTCTTCCAGGAAGTCTAGCAGGCCCTTTCATGCCAAGTGTTTTAGAGACCTCCATGTCATCCCATTTTTTTGCCAGTAGAGGATGGTCCTGGAAGTGGACAGTAGGTAGAACGCAGGCAACACCCCTCCTCCCAACATATGAATTAGCCTGATGACAATGTGGTCTCCCTGAAACTGCCTGTTCCCAAGATGAAGAATCCCTCCGCAAGTGAAGTCAGCTCCATCCTTCCCATCGGCCAAATTCCTGGCTTTGCAGGGACCCGCCATCCTGTCTTATGTCCCTCCCAGTGGAGCTGCCCTCCCCCAGCAGAGGCAGCTCTCAGGGCTCCTGGAAGGGCCAGCCATGGCCAGGGCTGTAGGGAGAGCACGAGGCCTTTGTGCAGCTCCATAGGCTCCTACAGAGAAGGGTGGTGCAGGGCACATGGAGAGATTACTGCAGCTGCAAGAGGGACCAACAGTCTTTATTTTGCATTTGCAAAAGACAGTTGTTGATAGATGGTCTCTGGTGTGACCTTCAGGTCTGGGGAGGAAAGGGAAAGCCCTACCATTGGTGCTGAGCTGCTTGAGGGTTGGAAACCTCTCAGGTCCCAATGGGGGGTTGAGGACCCGGTAGTCCACCATCTTTGACACCCTTGCTCAAGCTTGCGCTGCGGCAGGGGCAAAGCCGCTCTGCTGTTCGCCTCTTCTGCAACTCCTGCGCTGCTGCAGCAACTCTAGCGCAGTAGAGCACTGGCAAAAACAGACCCTGGCGTCACTCAGGCCTCGCCACGGAGTCTGTCTGGGGCCTGGTGGGGGCAGGGAGGTGTCACGGTGAGGCGGGTGCCCTGCTGTGACACGCTGCCATGTCACAGAGGTCTGCGACCCCTTTGGCTCATGGGCACGGCCAGGTGTGGGCCCAGTGTGCACAGAGGAGCCAAATGGGGCACTGTAGGATGCTGCCCCCTGCCCTCACCTGCCCCGATGGAGGCCATGGGGCAGGGAGGTCACAAGGGGGTGCCTAGACTTGGGCTGTCCTGGGGAAAGGGACTCTGGAGGTGTCCCCAAATTGGGGACACTGGAGTACAATTGTGGGCAGGTGGAGGAGACTGTGCTGGACTCTGCCCTGAAGGAAGGGGAGGACAGAAGGAGAAGGAAGAGCAGAGCTGCTGCTGCCTCTGGTCAGTCTCTGGGAAGAGCGAGCTCAGGCTCCTTGGCCTTTCCCCAGGCTCTGGGCATGGAGTGAGCCCAGCCGGGGTGGGGGGGGGTGGGGACAGGCAGTCAGGAAAAGGTTCTAGAAGATGTAAGAAAGTCCATAAAAGCCTTGGTGCTTCTCCAGCATGGAGGGCATCCTGGAGAGGTTCCTGCTGCCATGTGCCCTCTCTCCTGTTGCAAGCACTAGCAAATAAAGCTTGTGTTCGGACCATTCACCAAGGAGGCAGGCGTTCTGCAGCACTGTGTGGGGAGTCTTGGGCCTGCGAGGCTCTTGCACTTACATCTCAGCCAGGGCGAGGGCCGAGGGTTCAGAAGGGGAGTGGAGACATCCTGACTTCTCCAGTGTCCTTTCTGGTGATAGAATGATCCCAAGAGTTGTGTTAAGGGCCAGTGAAAAGGCAGACAGCCCTTTATTTCACATTATAGGAAGAG
This sequence comes from Tinamus guttatus, assembly GCF_059628265.1. Classification (NCBI taxonomy): domain Eukaryota; kingdom Metazoa; phylum Chordata; class Aves; order Tinamiformes; family Tinamidae; genus Tinamus; species Tinamus guttatus. Next base: position 5,466,540 of record NW_028288706.1, on the reverse strand, counting down.
ACCAGTGTTCAAAGGCAGCTCGCCTGGCACCAGGTCTCACAACACTGGCTCTCCTGGGTGTGCATCTCCTGAGCCAGTGCTGCATAGACCTCCTCACCCTGCAGCCCATTTGCTGCTGCAGGAAGCCAAGAGCGGGCCTGAGGAGCAGCAAGGTTGATGGTGAAGGCCCCTTGAAGGCCCCATCCCAGCTTCCTAGTCCTCTTGCACTTTCCAGGCTGGACCCCCTTACCCTTGAGTGATGCCACAGCCCCCAGCTCCCCTGTACCGTGGCCTTCCAGTGGAGAAGGGCCCCGGCGCCAGTGCGGCCAATGCCCAATGAGTTCCTGGCTTTGCAGGGACCCTCCGCCCTGTCTTATGTCCCTCCCAGTGGAGCTGCCCTCCCCCAGCAGAGGCAGCTCTCAGGGCTCCTGGAAGGGCCAGCCATGGCCAGGGCTGTAGGGAGAGCACAGGGCCTTTGTGCAGCTCCACGGGCTCCTGCAGAGAAGGGTGTTGCAGGCCGCATGGAGAGATTACTGCAGCTGCAAGAGGGACCAACAGTCTTTATTTTGCATTTGCAGAAAACGGTTGTTGATAGATGGTCCCTGGTGCCACCTTCAGCATCTGCTGCGATGGCTGAAGAGCCACCCTTTGGACTCTCTGAGTCCGGTCATGGCTTCCTGGTATGCCTGGCAGTGCTTGGGCTGTCATGCAACGGTCAAAGAGCGGCTTCTTCTCCCCCTTGCTAGAGAATGCAAAAGAAAGGGCCTCAGCTCTGTGGTGAGGCATGTGGGAGGGAAACGCTGCAGGCCTCCTTCAGGCCCCTGTTCCTGGGTGAGCTACTAGGGCCAGCTCAGTGGCATGTGTGGTGGGCTTTGGGCCCGTGTGTGCAAAACAGGCTACCTGCAGTGCCAGTGAACCAAGCGAAGGCCGAACAGCTGAGCAGTGCTTTCAGCTTCAGCCACCGTGTGCAGGGAGGGGGGGGCACTGAATTGCTTTTCCAAGTGCCAGCCAAGTAGGGCTTGGATGACCATGACACCTCCCTTGTTCAGGGCCAGTTTGCTAACCTGCCTCCAGAGTGATGAAGGCCGTCAAGAAAAGACCCTCTTCCCCAGGGGCTGCTGCCAGTGGCACTGAAGGACATGGCAGGAGAGGGAGGCCGCATGCACATGGGGAGACCCTTACCAGAGCAGCTTCTCCTGCTGTTTTACTGAGTCCCTGTTGAGAGCAGCCTTCCTTGCCCACTCATCCTGCTGTGCTCTGTAGGTCTCCAGCAGCTTCAGGGTGAGGCTGGCTCGTGGGGAATGGAAGCTGCAATGGCAGGGACACGCTCTCTGTCATGCTCTGGCTGGGATGCTGCCCGTGCCTTCCCTTCCCTAAGGCCCCGTGTGTACATGTGTGTACACGCACATATCCAGGCTCATACAGCCGCCACCGTTAGTAGCCACAGTTAGACCTGAGGACAAGTTTCATCCCATTCTGCTGTGACTGCAGCTGCCCCTGGAGGCAGCATCTACTCCAGGCTGTTGCGGTGTCATGAAGAAGCAGACAATGCCAATCCCCGAGCTCAGGGAAGTGTGGACTCTGTGGTGCACGGTCACCCAATGCTTCCAGGCCTCTGCAGGAGCCAGCACAGACTTACTCTTTCTGGGCTCTCTCTGGGAGCCTTGCCCGTTTTCGCGCTTCTGAGGCTCCACGGGGCCCATTCTTTGGCGCTCGCTTTTTCATTTGGTCCTTGAGCTTCTCATCGTACTCCTTTGTGAGCACGTGGGAAGGAGCTCCTGGATCCTTAATCACACAGGGACGGGTGCTCTGCAAAGGCAGATGAGACTTCCCTTAAACACTGCTGCACATAGCTGGGTCTCTTTTCCAAAAGGCAGGCCCAGGAGAATTGGGATGGAGCTGAGGGCGGTGGTGGTGTGGTTCCCCCCTCTTCTGCCCCCTCTCTGGAGATGGGAAGCCCACACAGGGTTGGCAAATGCCTCCCTTGTACCTTTCCTGACGGCTGATCAGCACAAGCAGGGAGTTCAGATTGGGGCTGGACTTCAGGCTTTGGCTGCCAGTCTGTCTTGGAGAGCCTCTCTGGAATTGATGGCAGAAATCTGGAGAGATGGGACAAGGAGAGTCTCAGGGAGCAGAACCTGAGCCCGTTCCTCCGGGCTGGGCTCACAGCCTGTGCCCCGGCTGCTGCAACTCAGGGCAGTGCTGCAGGAAATCCATGTGGCCAGCAAGAGACCAACGGTCCTTGCAATGATCCAGAGCCCTTCAGTGTGATGATGGGCAGCGTGGCCAGAGGAGAGATCTCACTCTCATGACAACAGGAGCACAACGTGTGCTCACCTGCCCTCACAGCCCCGATCCCTGCAGTTTTCTCCAGAAGACTCACCTGACTCTGCCACCTCCAATACCCTTAGATTCCTCTTGGTATTTCACTGCCAATTTGGCCAGAGGAATCTTCTCTCGAGCCAGGAAGACTGGATCCAGCTGGCTGCCTGCAAGCACGAATCAAGAGACTCTTCAGAAATGTGTCTTTGTGCTTGTGCAAGCAAGTGTGAGTGGTGGTACTGCTCGGTTGTGCTGTGCAAGGCTCAGGAGGCTTCTTCCTCTCAGACAGTCTTCCTCCTCAGCTTCCAGCACTTCGCTTCCTTGGCCTTCATCCATTTCTAAAACCCCCTGGCAGACTTTGCCAGTCAAGATGCTGAGGCCTTCTCCTCCACTGTGACTCCTGTTAGTTCAATCCCTACCTCAGATAGAAAAGCAAGTGGCCCTCTACATGAGGGAAGGGGGTCCTCAGGGTAAGGGCAACTCAGAGTATCAACCCTGAGAGCATCAGGCATCAGCTGCCATTGGGAGTGCTGGGAGCATCTACTGGGAAGTCACTGGAGATTTACCAGGATACGTCCATAAAGTCACCCAAATGCTTTCTCGTGTCCCTTGCCCTGGGATATTATGGCCTTGGCTCTTCCTCCCTCGCAAGAATGAAAGGGGAAGGCAAAACACCTAACAGAAGGGGGCTGTGACATTACCTTGGCTCTTACGGCGCTCACCAGGCACCACCTCCTCCCTGGGCTTGACAGACCGTGCATGGAGTGAAGATTTGCCTGGGAACTCAAGGGCAAACCTGGAAAGAAGAGGCTCATTTGAACAAAGGGCAACATGGTCCCTTGGCCGCTTGCACCGATAGCGTCTTTACTGAGAGCTTTTCGAGTTCCTTGTGCACTCATGGAGTAGGTAACAATAGTGGGATCTGAGGGGTGCAGGGAATGACAGCAGAGCCCGGAGGGCCACACCAGTTTCCATCAATCTCTGGCAGTGCTTCCCTTGCTTTGTTGTGAGAGAGCCAGGTCCTTCTACACAAGGGCTCCTTGGTGCCACTGGAGAGCCTCCCATGTCTTGCATTCTGTGTCCACTGAGAACACACCAGCCCCTTTGTCTGCCCTGCCCCGGCTGTGGAGTAGAGAGCACAGAGGCAACTGGAAGCCCTGGCTTGCATAGGGTTGACCTGGAATAGTTGTGTGGGAAGGCAAGTCTTGGCAAGAGGATGTCCCAAGTTTGAGCTGAGAAGCTGCTCTGTGGGGCAGCTGGGGGGGTTGCAGGAATGAGTCTCCTCACCTTGGCAAGACAATGATGCCATCATGACTGAACCGATGGAAGTCGTTTCGCGTATCAAAAGTGATGATGTCCGTCATTTCTGACTCCTACAGCAGGACAGAGACATGGGAGGTGACGTCAGGAACATGTGCTTGTCGCTGCCTGCGCAGCCTCCCTTTCTGCTGCTCAGAGAAGGAGCTGCCTCTCGGAAAGCCTCCTACCACCTTCTCTTCAGCACCGCACAGCCCTTATTTCAACGAGCTGACACACTACTAAGAGCTGCTGTTTCTCATGGAGAGTGTGGCCAGCCGTAGTGGTCTAGACCAGGAGGCACCCACCATTTTGGGAAGCCATTTTGAGGGAGCTTTGATGGACCTTCCAGAGAGCTCCTTGCAGCTCCCTGGAGAAATGACAAACTCACCATGTGAACAGTTGGTACCATGGTGCCTGTGGCATCCACCTCCATGAGATGGTGATCAAAAAATTTCATGGTGACCACTTGTCTCTTTACGGAAAGAACGCCAACATCCTTGAACACCAGTGTGGCATCCTTGCGTTCTGCCAGTGTTCCCGAAAAGTAAAGCAAGGTCTCCTCTATGCAGTGCTTCACGGTTACTGTCGGGAAGCCGGTGTCCTTGGCTATCTGTCTATAGCTTAGCTGCACAACGGGCATCTTGGCTAGGAGACAAGCAGAAAATAACTAGTTGCTCCTACAGTACTGAGCTGATGCAGGCTGAGCATCTGGAGCTCCACGCCCTCCCCTGGCAGTACAGTGCGCGAGACCGGTCCTCTTTAACCCTGACGACATCTGCAGAAGGGAGCTCATGAGGGCTCTTCCTGCACCTAGTTCCAAGGTCTCTGCAAGTGGGGGTGCAAAGGGTCCACAAGGTTTTTTTCAGGACTGAAGGAAGCCTAATGGAACTTTGCTCTCTTGTAAGAACTTGCGGTGTCATTGGGAGCCAGTCCTCTTGGCAAGGACAAGGGGCTGAGCTGCTCTAAGTGCACCAAGCTCAGTGTCATCCAGCTTGGCAGAGCATTGGCTCCTCCACGCGTGAGATGTGTCCCAAGAAGCAACATACCCGGGCTGCACACGGGGAGCAGGATATTTATCTGCCTTCTTACCAGGAATGTCCCTCTGTGCATATCGGAGCGCATAAAACCTCTTCAGAAAACTGCACAGCTGGAACATGGGCCTTAGAACCACCACAGCTTCACCCTTCTCCACAAAGATGTGGTCTTTGAAGACTGCAAATGTCCCAATGCCAATGTTCACTGCCTGGAAAAACAAGCGGAGCACAGGAAGCAAAGTAAGCGCCTTATGGGGGGAAGGCTGCTGTTTCACTTGGGTGACCATGGCATGGTGCTTGGGGCTGTGGCTGCTCTAAGAGATCCAAAGGGCCTTTGAAAGCTCAGGGCAAGGCTCACTGTTGCTGGGTACTTCCCTCCTCTTCCTCATCGCTCTCAGAAGCACTTCTGGGGTATGAAAGGCAGAGCAAATGCTGCCTGGATGGGCAATGAGCTTGGTGGCTGGGTTCAAAGGCCTCAGAATGCCCCAGGGCTTCTGCTGGCACCTTGCCCCTGCGTGAGGGGGGGACAGACGCCTTTTTTCCCGTCTCTTCTCGAGACCGTGTGCTGTGGCAAGTGCCTCAGCGCGTGGGTGCGCCTTGGCTAGGGGTGTGAGGTGGGCTGAGTCTCTTAAGCCTCCTGTCTCTTGTGCTCTTTGAGGAAGGAAAAAAAGGTAGTCTGCACTACAGAGGGGGGCATCAGGGCTCCAGAAGGCCTCCCGGGACCAGGGGATGAGCAGGATGCAAGGCTCACATTCTTCTGTAGAAGCTCTCTTCTGAGGGAGGAGCAGGCACCATCCCAAATTTTAACGATGTCTGCAAGCAAGCAAAAGATCTGTCATGCTCCGAGTGACCCTGCCCTGCAACACCCTCCTAAGCACGGAGTCAAGATAACTCGAGTCCCCCACTGTGGCTGAGGACATGCACATGCATGACTGGAGTGGCATGGCTGAGGTTTTGACAGCCTGGAGGATGCACACACTGAGCTGAGGGAGGAAAGGGAAAGCCCTACCATTGGTGCTGAGCTGCTTGAGGGTTGGAAACCTCTCAGGTCCCAATGGGGGGTTGAGGACCCGGTAGTCCACCATCTTTGACACCCTTGCTCAAGCTTGCGCTGCGGCAGGGGCAAAGCCGCTCTGCTGTTTGCCTCTTCTGCAACTCCTGCACTCCTGCAGCAACTCTGGCGCAGTAGAGCGCTGGCGAAAACAGACCCTGGCGTCACCCAGGCCTTGCCACGGAGTCTGTCCGGGGCCCGGTGGAGACAGGGAGGTGTCACGGTGAGGCGGGTGCCCTGCTGTGACACGCTGCCATGTCACAGAGGTCTGCGACCCCTTTGGCTCGTGGGCACGGCCAGGTGTGGGCCCAGTGTGCACAGAGGAGCCAAATGGGGCACTGTAGGATGCTGCCCCCTGCCCTGATGGAGGCCGTGGGGCCAGGAGGTCACAAGGGGGTGCCTAGACTTGGGCTGTCCTAGGGAAACGGACTCTGGAGGTGTCCCCAAACTGGGGACACTGGAGTACAATTGTGGGCAGGTGAAGGAGTCTGTGCTGGACTCTTTCCTGAAGGAAGGGGAGGACAGAAGGAGAAGGAAGAGCAGAGCTGCTGCTGCCTCTGGTCAGTCTCTGGGAAGAGCGAGCTCAGGCTCCTTGGCCTGTCCCCAGGCCGTGGGCATGGAGCGAGCCCAGCGGGAGGGTGGGGATAGGCGCTCAGAAAGAAGGTTCTAGAAGATGTAAGAAAGTCCATAAAAGCCATGTTGCTTCTCCAGCGTGGAGGGCATCCTGGAGAGGTTCCTGCTGCCATGTGCCCTCTCTCCCATCCTGGAGAGGTTCCTGCTGCAATGTGCCCTCTCTCCTGTTGCAAGCACTCGCAAATAAAGCTTGTGTTCTGACCATTCACCAAGGAGGCAGGCGTTCTGCAGCACTGTGTGGGGAGTCTTGGGCCTGCGAGGCTCTTGCACTTACATCTCAGCCAGGGCGAGGGCCGAGGGTTCAGAAGGGGAGTGGAGACATCCTGACTTCTCCAGTGTCCTTTCTGGTGATAGAATGATCCCAAGAGTTGTGTTAAGGGCCAGTGAAAAGGCAGACAGCCCTTTATTTCACATTATAGGAAGAGACCAGTGTTCAAAGGCAGCTCGCCTGGCACCAGGTCGCACAACACTGGCTCTCCTGGGTGTGCATCTCCTGAGCCAGTGCTGCGTAGACCTCCTCAGCCTGCAGCCCATTTGCTGCTGCAGGAAGCCAAGAGCGGGCCTGAGGAGCAGCAAGGTTGATGGTGACACCCCTTGAAGGCCCCATCCCAGCTTCCTAGTCCTCTTGCACTTTCCAGGCTGGACCCCCTTACCCTTGAGTGATGCCACAGCCCCCAGCTCCCCTGTACCGTGGCCTTCCAGTGGAGAAGGGCCCCAGCGACAGTGCGGCCAATGCCCAATGAGTTCCTGGCTTTGCAGGGACCCTCCGCCCTGTCTTATGTCCCTCCCAGTGGAGCTGCCCTCCCCCAGCAGAGGCAGCTCTCAGGGCTCCTGGAAGGGCCAGCCATGGCCAGGGCTGTAGGGAGAGCACAGGGCCTTTGTGCAGCTCCACGGGCTCCTGCAGAGAAGGGTGTTGCAGGCCGCATGGAGAGATTACTGCAGCTGCAAGAGGGACCAACAGTCTTTATTTTGCATTTGCAGAAAACGGTTGTTGATAGATGGTCCCTGGTGCCACCTTCAGCATCTGCTGCGATGGCTGAAGAGCCACCCTTTGGACTCTCTGAGTCCGGTCATGGCTTCCTGGTATGCCTGGCAGTGCTTGGGCTGTCACGCAACGGTCAAAGAGCGGCTTCTTCTCCCCCTTGCTAGAGAATGCAAAAGAAAGGGCCTCAGCTCTGTGGTGAGGCACGTGAGAGGGAAACGCTGCAGGCCTCCTTCAGGCCCCTGTTCCTGGGTGAGCTGCTGGGGCCAGCTCAGTGGCGTGTGTGGTGGGCTTTGGGCCCGTGTGTGCAAAACAGGCTACCTGCAGTGCCAGTGAACCAAGCGAAGGCCGAACAGCTGAGCAGTGCTTTCAGCTTCAGCCACCGTGTGCAGGGAGGGGGGGCACTGAATTGCTTTTCCAAGTGCCAGCCAAGTAGGGCTTGGATGACCATGACACCTCCCTTGTTCAGGGCCAGTTTGCTAACCTGCCTCCAGAGTGATGAAGGCCGTCAAGAAAAGACCCTCTTCCCCAGGGGCTGCTGCCAGTGGCACTGAAGGACATGGCAGGAGAGGGAGGCCGCATGCACATGGGGAGACCCTTACCAGAGCAGCTTCTCCTGCTGTTTTACTGAGTCCCTGTTGAGAGCAGCCTTCCTTGCCCACTCATCCTGCTGTGCTCTGTAGGTCTCCAGCAGCTTCAGGGTGAGGCTGGCTCGTGGGGAATGGAAGCTGCAATGGCAGGGACACGCTCTCTGTCATGCTCTGGCTGGGATGCTGCCCATGCCTCCCCTTCCCTAAGGCCCCGTGTGTACATGTGCACACATGCACATATCCAGGCTCATACAGCCGTCACTGTTAGTAGCCACAGTTAGACCCGAGGACAAGTTTCATCCCATTCTGCTGTGACTGCAGCTGCCCCTGGAGGCAGCATCTACTCCAGGCCGTTGCGGTGTCATGAAGAAGCGGACAATGCCAATCCCCGAGCTCAGGGAAGTGTGGACTCTGTGGTGCACGGTCACCCAATGCTTCCAGGCCTCTGCAGGAGCCAGCACAGACTTACTCTTTCTGGGCTCTCTCTGGGAGCCTTGCCCGTTTTCGCGCTTCTGAGGCTCCACGGGGCCCATTCTTTGGCGCTCGCTTTTTCATTTGGTCCTTGAGCTTCTCATCGTACTCCTTTGTGAGCATGTGGGAAGGAGCTCCTGGATCCTTAATCACACAGGGACGGGTGCTCTGCAAAGGCAGATGAGACTTCCCTTAAACACTGCTGCACATAGCTGGGTCTCTTTTCCAAAAGGCAGGCCCAGGAGAATTGGGATGGAGCTGAGGGTGGTGGTGGTGTGGTTCCCCCCTCTTCTGCCCCCTCTCTGGAGATGGGAGGCCCACACAGGGTTGGCAAATGCCTCCCTTTTACCTTTCCTGACGGCTGATCAGCACAAGCAGGGAGTTCAGATTGGGGCTGGACTTCAGGCTTTGGCTGCCAGTCTGTCTTGGAGAGCCTCTCCGGAATTGATGGCAGAAATCTGGAGAGACGGGACAAGGAGAGTCTCAGGGAGCAGAACCTGAGCCCGTTCCTCCGGGCTGGGCTCACAGCCTGTGCCCCGGCTGCTGCAACTCAGGGCAGTGCTGCAGGAAATCCATGTGGCCAGCAAGAGACCAACGGTCCTTGCAATGATCCAGAGCCTTTCAGTGTGATGATGGGCAGCGTGGCCAGAGGAGAGATCTCACTCTCATGACAACAGGAGCACAACGTGTGCTCACCTGCCCTCACAGCCCCGATCCCTGCAGTTTTCTCCAGAAGACTCACCTGACTCTGCCACCTCCAATACCCTTAGATTCCTCTTGGTATTTCACTGCCAATTTGGCCAGAGGAATCTTCTCTCGAGCCAGGAAGACTGGATCCAGCTGGCTGCCTGCAAGCATGAATCAAGAGACTCTTCAGAAATGTGTCTTTGTGCTTGTGCAAGCAAGTGTGAGTGGTGGTACTGCTCGGTTGTGCTGTGCAAGGCTCAGGAGGCTTCTTCCTCTCAGACAGTCTTCCTCCTCAGCTTCCAGCACTTCGCTTCCTTGGCCTTCATCCATTTCTAAAACCCCCTGGCAGACTTTGCCAGTCAAGATGCTGAGGCCTTCTCCTCCACTGTGACTCCTGTTAGTTCAATCCCTACCTCAGATAGAAAAGCAAGTGGCCCTCTACATGAGGGAAGGGGGTCCTCAGGGTAAGGGCAACTCAGAGTATCAACCCTGAGAGCATCAGGCATCAGCTGCCATTGGGAGTGCTGGGAGCATCTACTGGGAAGTCACTGGAGATTTACCAGGATACGTCCATAAAGTCACCCAAATGCTTTCTTGTGTCCCTTGCCCTGGGATATTATGGCCTTGGCTCTTCCTCCCTCGCAAGAATGAAAGGGGAAGGCAAAACACCTAACAGAAGGGGGCTGTGACATTACCTTGGCTCTTACGGCGCTCACCAGGCACCACCTCCTCCCTGGGCTTGACAGACCGTGCATGGAGTGAAGATTTGCCTGGGAACTCAAGGGCAAACCTGGAAAGAAGAGGCTCATTTGAACAAAGGGCAACATGGTCCCTTGGCCGCTTGCACCGATAGCGTCTTTACTGAGAGCTTTTCGAGTTCCTTGTGCACTCATGGAGTAGGTAACAATAGTGGGATCTGAGGGGTGCAGGGAATGACAGCAGAGCCCGGAGGGCCACACCAGTTTCCATCAATCTCTGGCAGTGCTTCCCTTGCTTTGTTGTGAGAGAGCCAGTTCCTTCTACACAAGGGCTCCTTGGTGTCACTGGAGCCTCCCATGTCTTGCATTCTGTGTCCACTGAGAACACACCAGCCCCTTTGTCTGCCCTGCCCCGGCTGTGGAGGAGAGAGCACGGAGGCAACTGGAAGCCCTGGCTTGCATAGGGTTGACCTGGAATAGTTGTGTGGGAAGGCAAGTCTTGGCAAGAGGATGTCCCAAGTTTGAGCTGAGAAGCTGCTCTGTGGGGCAGCTGGGGGGGTTGCAGGAATGAGTCTCCTCACCTTGGCAAGACAATGATGCCATCATGACTGAACCGATGGAAGTCGTTTCGCGTATCAAAAGTGATGATGTCCGTCATTTCTGACTCCTACAGCAGGACAGAGCCATGGGAGGTGACATCAGGAACATGTGCTTGTCGCTGCCTGCGCAGCCTCCCTTTCTGCTGCTCAGAGAAGGAGCTGCCTCTCGGAAAGCCTACCATGTTCTCTTCAGCACCACACGGCCCTTATTTCAACGAGCTGACACACTACTAAGAGCTGCTGTTGCTCATGGAGAGTGTGGCCAGCCGTAGTGGTCTAGACCAGGAGGCACCCACCATTTTGGGAAGCCATTTTGAGGGAGCTTTGATGGACCTTCCAGAGAGCTCCTTGCAGCTCCCTGGAGAAATGACAAACTCACCATGTGAACAGTTGGTACCATGGTGCCTGTGGCATCCACCTCCATGAGATGGTGATCAAAAAATTTCATGGTGACCACTTGTCTCTTTACGGAAAGAACGCCAACATCCTTGAACACCAGTGTGGCATCCTTGCGTTCTGCCAGTGTTCCCGAAAAGTAAAGCAAGGTCTCCTCTATGCAGTGCTTCACGGTTCCTGTCGGGAAGCCGGTGTCCTTGGCTATCTGTCTATAGCTTAGCTGCACAACGGGCATCTTGGCTAGGAGACAAGCAGAAAATAACTAGTTGCTCCTACAGTACTGAGCTGATGCAGGCTGAGCATCTGGAGCTCCACGCCCTCCCCTGGCAGTACAGTGCGCGAGACCGGTCCTCTTTAACCCTGACGACATCTGCAGAAGGGAGCTCATGAGGGCTCTTCCTGCATCTAGTTCCAAGGCCTCTGCAAGTGGGGGTGCAAAGGGTCCACAAGGTTTTTTTCAGGACTGAAGGAAGCCTAATGGAACTTTGCTCTCTTGTAAGAACTTGCGGTGTCATTGGGAGCCAGTCCTCTTGGCAAGGACAGGGGGCTGAGCTGCTCTAAGTGCACCAAGCTCAGTGTCATCCAGCTTGGCAGAGCATTGGCTCCTCCATGCGTGAGATGTGTCCCAAGAAGCAACATACCCGGGCTGCACACGGGGAGCAGGATATTTATCTGCCTTCTTACCAGGAATGTCCCTCTGTGCATATCGGAGCGCATAAAACCTCTTCAGAAAACTGCACAGCTGGAACATGGGCCTTAGAACCACCACAGCTTCACCCTTCTCCACAAAGATGTGGTCTTTGAAGACTGCAAATGTTCCAATGCCAATGTTCACTGCCTGGAAAAAACAAGCGGAGCACAGGAAGCAAAGTAAGCGCCTTCTGGGGGGAAGGCTGCTCTCTCACCTGGGTGACCATGGCATGGTGCTTGAGGCCGTGGCTGCTCTAAGAGATCCAAAGGGGCCTTTGAAAGCTCAGGGCAAGACTCACTGTTGCGGGGTACTTCCCTCCTCTTCCTCCTCACTCTCAGAAGCATTTCTGGGGTATGAAAGGCAGAGCAAATGCTGCCTGGCTGGGCAGTGAGCTTGGTGGCTGGGTTCAAAGGCCTCAGAATGCCCCAGGGCTTCTGCTGGCACCTTGCCCCTGCGTGAGGGGGGACAGACGCCTTTTTTCCCGTCTCTTCTCGGGACCGTGGGCTGTGGCAAGTGCCTCAGCGTGTGGGTGCGCCTTGGCTAGGGGTGTGAGGTGGGCTGAGTCTCTTAAGCCTCCTGTCTCTTGTGCTCTTTGAGGAAGGAAAAAAAGGTAGTCCGCACTACAGAGGGGGGCATCAGGGCTCCAGAAGGCCTCCCGGGACCAGTGGATGAGCAGGATGCAAGGCTCACCTTCTTCTGCAGAAGCTCTCTTCTGAGGGAGGAGCAGGCACCATCCCAAATTTTAACGATGTCTGCAAGCAAGCAAAAGATCTGTCATGCTCCGAGTGACCCTGCCCTGCAACACCCTCCTAAGCACGGAGTCAAGATAACTCGAGTCCCCCACTGTGGCTGAGGACATGCACGTGCATGGCTGGGGCGGCATGGCTGAGGTTTTGACAGCCTGGAGGATGCACACACTGACCTGAGGGAGGAAAGGGAAAGCCCTACCGTTGGTGCTGAGCTGCTTGAGGGTTGGAAACCTCTCAGGTCCCAATGGGGGGTTGAGGACCCGGTAGTCCACCATCTCTGACACCCTTGCTCAAGCTTGCGCTGCGGCAGGGGCAAAGCCGCTCTGCTGTTCGCCTCTTCTGCAACTCCTTTGCTGCTGCAGCAACTCTGGCGCAGTAGAGCGCTGGCAAAAACAGACCCTGGCGTCACTCAGGCCTCGCCACGGAGTCTGTCCGGGGCCTGGTGGGGGCAGGGAGGTGTCACGGTGAGGCGGGTGCCCTGCTGTGACACGCTGCCATGTCACAGAGGTCTGCGACCCCTTTGGCTCATGGGCATGGCCAAGTGTGGGCCCAGCCAGGTGTGGGCCCAGTGTGCACAGAGGAGCTGAATGGGGCACTGTAGGATGCTGCCCCCTGCCCTCGCCTGCCCCGATGGAGGCCATGGGGCAGGGAGGTCACAAGGGGGTGCCTAGACTTGGGCTGTCCTGGGGAAAGGGACTCTGGAGGTGTCCCCAAATTGGCGACACTGGAGTACAATTGTGGGCAGGTGAAGGAGTCTGTGCTGGACTCTGCCCTGAAGGAAGGGGAGGACAGAAGGAGAAGGAAGAGCAGGGCTGCTGCTGCCTCTGGTCAGTCTCTGGGAAGAGCGAGCTCAGGCTCCTTGGCCTTTCCCCAGGCTCTGGGCATGGAGTGAGCCCAGCCGGGGCGGGGCGGGGGTGGGGACAGGCACTCAGAAAAAGGTTCTAGAAGATGTAAGAAAGTCCATAAAAGCCCTGTTGCTTCTCCAGCATGGAGGGCATCCTGGAGAGGTTCCTGCTGCCATGTGCCCTCTCTCCTGTTGCAAGCACTGGCAAATAAAGCTTGTGTTCTGACCATTCACCAAGGAGGCAGGCGTTCTGCAGCACTGTGTGGGGAGTCTTGGGCCTGTGAGGCTCTTGCACTTACATCTCAGCCAGGGCGAGGGCCGAGGGTTCAGAAGGGGAGTGGAGACATCCTGACTTCTCCAGTGTCCTTTCTGGTGATAGAATGATCCCAAGAGTTGTGTTAAGGGCCAGTGAAAAGGCAGACAGCCCTTTATTTCACATTATAGGAAGAGACCAGTGTTCAAAGGCAGCTCGCCTGGCACCAGGTCGCACAACACTGGCTCTCCTGGGTGTGCATCTCCTGAGCCAGTGCTGCATAGACCTCCTCAGCCTGCAGCCCATTTGCTGCTGCAGGAAGCCAAGAGTGGGCCTGAGGAGCAGCAGGGTTGATGGTGACACCCCTTGAAGGCCCCATCCCAGCTTCCTAGTCCTCTTGCACTTTCCAGGCTGGTCCCCCCTTACCCTTGAGTGATGCCACAGCCCCCAGCTCCCCTGTACCGTGGCGTTCCAGTGGAGAAGGGCCCCAGCGACAGTGCGGCCAATGCCCAATGAGTTCCTGGCTTTGCAGGGACCCTCCACCCTGTCTTATGTCCCTCCCAGTGGAGCTGCCCTCCCCCAGCAGAGGCAGCTCTCAGGGCTCCTGGAAGGGCCAGCCATGAGGGCTGTAGGGAGAGCACAGGGCCTTTGTGCAGCTCCACGGGCTCCTGCAGAGAAGGGTGTTGCAGGCCGCATGGAGAGATTACTGCAGCTGCAAGAGGGACCAACAGTCTTTATTTTGCATTTGCAGAAAACGGTTGTTGATAGATGGTCCCTGGTGCCACCTTCAGCATCTGCTGCGATGGCTGAAGAGCCACCCTTTGGACTCTCTGAGTCCGGTCATGGCTTCCTGGTATGCCTGGCAGTGCTTGGGCTGTCACGCAACGGTCAAAGAGCGGCTTCTTCTCCCCCTTGCTAGAGAATGCAAAAGAAAGGGCCTCAGCTCTGTGGTGAGGCACGTGAGAGGGAAACGCTGCAGGCCTCCTTCAGGCCCCTGTTCCTGGGTGAGCTGCTGGGGCCAGCTCAGTGGCGTGTGTGGTGGGCTTTGGGCCCGTGTGTGCAAAACAGGCTACCTGCAGTGCCAGTGAACCAAGCGAAGGCCGAACAGCTGAGCAGTGCTTTCAGCTTCAGCCACCGTGTGCAGGGAGGGGGGGCACTGAATTGCTTTTCCAAGTGCCAGCCAAGTAGGGCTTGGATGACCATGACACCTCCCTTGTTCAGGGCCAGTTTGCTAACCTGCCTCCAAAGTGATGAAGGCCATCAAGAAAAGACCCTCTTCCCCAGGGGCTGCTGCCAGTGGCACTGAAGGACATGGCAGGAGAGGGAGGCCGCATGCACATGGGGAGACCCTTACCAGAGCAGCTTCTCCTGCTGTTTTACTGAGTCCCTGTTGAGAGCAGCCTTCCTTGCCCACTCATCCTGCTGTGCTCTGTAGGTCTCCAGCAGCTTCAGGGTGAGGCTGGCTCGTGGGGAATGGAAGCTGCAATGGCAGGGACACGCTCTCTGTCATGCTCTGGCTGGGATGCTGCCCATGCCTCCCCTTCCCTAAGGCCCCGTGTGTACATGTGCACACATGCACATATCCAGGCTCATACAGCCGTCACTGTTAGTAGCCACAGTTAGACCCGAGGACAAGTTTCATCCCATTCTGCTGTGACTGCAGCTGCCCCTGGAGGCAGCATCTACTCCAGGCCGTTGCGGTGTCATGAAGAAGCGGACAATGCCAATCCCCGAGCTCAGGGAAGTGTGGACTCTGTGGTGCACGGTCACCCAATGCTTCCAGGCCTCTGCAGGAGCCAGCACAGACTTACTCTTTCTGGGCTCTCTCTGGGAGCCTTGCCCGTTTTCGCGCTTCTGAGGCTCCACGGGGCCCATTCTTTGGCGCTCGCTTTTTCATTTGGTCCTTGAGCTTCTCATTGTACTCCTTTGTGAGCATGTGGGAAGGAGCTCCTGGATCCTTAATCACACAGGGACGGGTGCTCTGCAAAGGCAGATGAGACTTCCCTTAAACACTGCTGCACATAGCTGGGTCTCTTTTCCAAAAGGCAGGCCCAGGAGAATTGGGATGGAGCTGAGGGTGGTGGTGGTGTGGTTCCCCCCTCTTCTGCCCCCTCTCTGGAGATGGGAGGCCCACACAGGGTTGGCAAATGCCTCCCTTGTACCTTTCCTGACGGCTGATCAGCACAAGCAGGGAGTTCAGATTGGGGCTGGACTTCAGGCTTTGGCTGCCAGTCTGTCTTGGAGAGCCTCTCCGGAATTGATGGCAGAAATCTGGAGAGACGGGACAAGGAGAGTCTCAGGGAGCAGAACCTGAGCCCGTTCCTCCGGGCTGGGCTCACAGCCTGTGCCCCGGCTGCTGCAACTCAGGGCAGTGCTGCAGGAAATCCATGTGGCCAGCAAGAGACCAACGGTCCTTGCAATGATCCAGAGCCTTTCAGTGTGATGATGGGCAGCGTGGCCAGAGGAGAGATCTCACTCTCATGACAACAGGAGCACAACGTGTGCTCACCTGCCCTCACAGCCCCGATCCCTGCAGTTTTCTCCAGAAGACTCACCTGACTCTGCCACCTCCAATACCCTTAGATTCCTCTTGGTATTTCACTGCCAATTTGGCCAGAGGAATCTTCTCTCGAGCCAGGAAGACTGGATCCAGCTGGCTGCCTGCAAGCATGAATCAAGAGACTCTTCAGAAATGTGTCTTTGTGCTTGTGCAAGCAAGTGTGAGTGGTGGTACTGCTCGGTTGTGCTGTGCAAGGCTCAGGAGGCTTCTTCCTCTCAGACAGTCTTCCTCCTCAGCTTCCAGCACTTCGCTTCCTTGGCCTTCATCCATTTCTAAAACCCCCTGGCAGACTTTGCCAGTCAAGATGCTGAGGCCTTCTCCTCCACTGTGACTCCTGTTAGTTCAATCCCTACCTCAGATAGAAAAGCAAGTGGCCCTCTACATGAGGGAAGGGGGTCCTCAGGGTAAGGGCAACTCAGAGTATCAACCCTGAGAGCATCAGGCATCAGCTGCCATTGGGAGTGCTGGGAGCATCTACTGGGAAGTCACTGGAGATTTACCAGGATACGTCCATAAAGTCACCCAAATGCTTTCTCGTGTCCCTTGCCCTGGGATATTATGGCCTTGGCTCTTCCTCCCTCGCAAGAATGAAAGGGGAAGGCAAAACACCTAACAGAAGGGGGCTGTGACATTACCTTGGCTCTTACGGCGCTCACCAGGCACCACCTCCTCCCTGGGCTTGACAGACCGTGCATGGAGTGAAGATTTGCCTGGGAACTCAAGGGCAAACCTGGAAAGAAGAGGCTCATTTGAACAAAGGGCAACATGGTCCCTTGGCCGCTTGCACCGATAGCGTCTTTACTGAGAGCTTTTCGAGTTCCTTGTGCACTCATGGAGTAGGTAACAATAGTGGGATCTGAGGGGTGCAGGGAATGACAGCAGAGCCCGGAGGGCCACACCAGTTTCCATCAATCTCTGGCAGTGCTTCCCTTGCTTTGTTGTGAGAGAGCCAGTTCCTTCTACACAAGGGCTCCTTGGTGTCACTGGAGCCTCCCATGTCTTGCATTCTGTGTCCACTGAGAACACATCAGCCCCTTTGTCTGCCCTGCCCCGGCTGTGGAGGAGAGAGCACGGAGGCAACTGGAAGCCCTGGCTTGCATAGGGTTGACCTGGAATAGTTGTGTGGGAAGGCAAGTCTTGGCAAGAGGATGTCCCAAGTTTGAGCTGAGAAGCTGCTCTGTGGGGCAGCTGGGGGGGTTGCAGGAATGAGTCTCCTCACCTTGGCAAGACAATGATGCCATCATGACTGAACCGATGGAAGTCGTTTCGCGTATCAAAAGTGATGATGTCCGTCATTTCTGACTCCTACAGCAGGACAGAGCCATGGGAGGTGACATCAGGAACATGTGCTTGTCGCTGCCTGCGCAGCCTCCCTTTCTGCTGCTCAGAGAAGGAGCTGCCTCTCGGAAAGCCTACCATGTTCTCTTCAGCACCACACGGCCCTTATTTCAACGAGCTGACACACTACTAAGAGCTGCTGTTGCTCATGGAGAGTGTGGCCAGCCGTAGTGGTCTAGACCAGGAGGCACCCACCATTTTGGGAAGCCATTTTGAGGGAGCTTTGATGGACCTTCCAGAGAGCTCCTTGCAGCTCCCTGGAGAAATGACAAACTCACCATGTGAACAGTTGGTACCATGGTGCCTGTGGCATCCACCTCCATGAGATGGTGATCAAAAAATTTCATGGTGACCACTTGTCTCTTTACGGAAAGAACGCCAACATCCTTGAACACCAGTGTGGCATCCTTGCGTTCTGCCAGTGTTCCCGAAAAGTAAAGCAAGGTCTCCTCTATGCAGTGCTTCACGGTTCCTGTCGGGAAGCCGGTGTCCTTGGCTATCTGTCTATAGCTTAGCTGCACAACGGGCATCTTGGCTAGGAGACAAGCAGAAAATAACTAGTTGCTCCTACAGTACTGAGCTGATGCAGGCTGAGCATCTGGAGCTCCACGCCCTCCCCTGGCAGTACAGTGCGCGAGACCGGTCCTCTTTAACCCTGACGACATCTGCAGAAGGGAGCTCATGAGGGCTCTTCCTGCATCTAGTTCCAAGGCCTCTGCAAGTGGGGGTGCAAAGGGTCCACAAGGTTTTTTTCAGGACTGAAGGAAGCCTAATGGAACTTTGCTCTCTTGTAAGAACTTGCGGTGTCATTGGGAGCCAGTCCTCTTGGCAAGGACAGGGGGCTGAGCTGCTCTAAGTGCACCAAGCTCAGTGTCATCCAGCTTGGCAGTGCATTGGCTCCTCCATGCGTGGGATGTGTCCCAAGAAGCAACATACCCGGGCTGCACACGGGGAGCAGGATATTTATCTGCCTTCTTACCAGGAATGTCCCTCTGTGCATATCGGAGCGCATAAAACCTCTTCAGAAAACTGCACAGCTGGAACATGGGCCTTAGAACCACCACAGCTTCACCCTTCTCCACAAAGATGTGGTCTTTGAAGACTGCAAATGTTCCAATGCCAATGTTCACTGCCTGGAAAAAACAAGCGGAGCACAGGAAGCAAAGTAAGCGCCTTCTGGGGGGAAGGCTGCTCTCTCACCTGGGTGACCATGGCATGGTGCTTGAGGCCGTGGCTGCTCTAAGAGATCCAAAGGGGCCTTTGAAAGCTCAGGGCAAGACTCACTGTTGCGAGGTACTTCCCTCCTCTTCCTCCTCACTCTCAGAAGCATTTCTGGGGTATGAAAGGCAGAGCAAATGCTGCCTGGCTGGGCAGTGAGCTTGGTGGCTGGGTTCAAAGGCCTCAGAATGCCCCAGGGCTTCTGCTGGCACCTTGCCCCTGCGTGAGGGGGGACAGACGCCTTTTTTCCCGTCTCTTCTCGAGACCGTGTGCTGTGGCAAGTGCCTCAGCGTGTGGGTGCGCCTTGGCTAGGGGTGTGAGGTGGGCTGAGTCTCTTAAGCCTCCTGTCTCTTGTGCTCTTTGAGGAAGGAAAAAAAGGTAGTCCGCACTACAGAGGGGGGCATCAGGGCTCCAGAAGGCCTCCCGGGACCAGTGGATGAGCAGGATGCAAGGCTCACCTTCTTCTGCAGAAGCTCTCTTCTGAGGGAGGAGCAGGCACCATCCCAAATTTTAACGATGTCTGCAAGCAAGCAAAAGATCTGTCATGCTCCGAGTGACCCTGCCCTGCAACACCCTCCTAAGCACGGAGTCAAGATAACTCGAGTCCCCCACTGTGGCTGAGGACATGCACGTGCATGGCTGGGGCGGCATGGCTGAGGTTTTGACAGCCTGGAGGATGCACACACTGAGCTGAGGGAGGAAAGGGAAAGCCCTACCGTTGGTGCTGAGCTGCTTGAGGGTTGGAAACCTCTCAGGTCCCAATGGGGGGTTGAGGACCCGGTAGTCCACCATCTCTGACACCCTTGCTCAAGCTTGCGCTGCGGCAGGGGCAAAGCCGCTCTGCTGTTCGCCTCTTCTGCAACTCCTTTGCTGCTGCAGCAACTCTGGCGCAGTAGAGCGCTGGCAAAAACAGACCCTGGCGTCACTCAGGCCTCGCCACGGAGTCTGTCCGGGGCCTGGTGGGGGCAGGGAGGTGTCACGGTGAGGCGGGTGCCCTGCTGTGACACGCTGCCATGTCACAGAGGTCTGCGACCCCTTTGGCTCATGGGCATGGCCAAGTGTGGGCCCAGCCAGGTGTGGGCCCAGTGTGCACAGAGGAGCTGAATGGGGCACTGTAGGATGCTGCCCCCTGCCCTCGCCTGCCCCGATGGAGGCCATGGGGCAGGGAGGTCACAAGGGGGTGCCTAGACTTGGGCTGTCCTGGGGAAAGGGACTCTGGAGGTGTCCCCAAATTGGCGACACTGGAGTACAATTGTGGGCAGGTGAAGGAGTCTGTGCTGGACTCTGCCCTGAAGGAAGGGGAGGACAGAAGGAGAAGGAAGAGCAGGGCTGCTGCTGCCTCTGGTCAGTCTCTGGGAAGAGCGAGCTCAGGCTCCTTGGCCTTTCCCCAGGCTCTGGGCATGGAGTGAGCCCAGCCGGGGCGGGGCGGGGGTGGGGACAGGCACTCAGAAAAAGGTTCTAGAAGATGTAAGAAAGTCCATAAAAGCCCTGTTGCTTCTCCAGCATGGAGGGCATCCTGGAGAGGTTCCTGCTGCCATGTGCCCTCTCTCCTGTTGCAAGCACTGGCAAATAAAGCTTGTGTTCTGACCATTCACCAAGGAGGCAGGCGTTCTGCAGCACTGTGTGGGGAGTCTTGGGCCTGTGAGGCTCTTGCACTTACATCTCAGCCAGGGCGAGGGCCGAGGGTTCAGAAGGGGAGTGGAGACATCCTGACTTCTCCAGTGTCCTTTCTGGTGATAGAATGATCCCAAGAGTTGTGTTAAGGGCCAGTGAAAAGGCAGACAGCCCTTTATTTCACATTATAGGAAGAGACCAGTGTTCAAAGGCAGCTCGCCTGGCACCAGGTCGCACAACAGTGGCTCTCCTGGGTGTGCATCTCCTGAGCCAGTGCTGCATAGACCTCCTCAGCCTGCAGCCCATTTGCTGCTGCAGGAAGCCAAGAGCGGGCCTGAGGAGCAGCAGGGTTGATGGTGACACCCCTTGAAGGCCCCATCCCAGCTTCCTAGTCCTCTTGCACTTTCCAGGCTGGTCCCCCCTTACCCTTGAGTGATGCCACAGCCCCCAGCTCCCCTGTACCGTGGCGTTCCAGTGGAGAAGGGCCCCAGCGACAGTGCGGCCAATGCCCAATGAGTTCCTGGCTTTGCAGGGACCCTCCACCCTGTCTTATGTCCCTCCCAGTGGAGCTGCCCTCCCCCAGCAGAGGCAGCTCTCAGGGCTCCTGGAAGGGCCAGCCATGAGGGCTGTAGGGAGAGCACAGGGCCTTTGTGCAGCTCCACGGGCTCCTGCAGAGAAGGGTGTTGCAGGCCGCATGGAGAGATTACTGCAGCTGCAAGAGGGACCAACAGTCTTTATTTTGCATTTGCAGAAAACGGTTGTTGATAGATGGTCCCTGGTGCCACCTTCAGCATCTGCTGCGATGGCTGAAGAGCCACCCTTTGGACTCTCTGAGTCCGGTCATGGCTTCCTGGTATGCCTGGCAGTGCTTGGGCTGTCATGCAACGGTCAAAGAGCGGCTTCTTCTCCCCCTTGCTAGAGAATGCAAAAGAAAGGGCCTCAGCTCTGTGGTGAGGCACGTGAGAGGGAAACGCTGCAGGCCTCCTTCAGGCCCCTGTTCCTGGGTGAGCTGCTGGGGCCAGCTCAGTGGCGTGTGTGGTGGGCTTTGGGCCCGTGTGTGCAAAACAGGCTACCTGCAGTGCCAGTGAACCAAGCGAAGGCCGAACAGCTGAGCAGTGCTTTCAGCTTCAGCCACCGTGTGCAGGGAGGGGGGGCACTGAATTGCTTTTCCAAGTGCCAGCCAAGTAGGGCTTGGATGACCATGACACCTCCCTTGTTCAGGGCCAGTTTGCTAACCTGCCTCCAAAGTGATGAAGGCCATCAAGAAAAGACCCTCTTCCCCAGGGGCTGCTGCCAGTGGCACTGAAGGACATGGCAGGAGAGGGAGGCCGCATGCACATGGGGAGACCCTTACCAGAGCAGCTTCTCCTGCTGTTTTACTGAGTCCCTGTTGAGAGCAGCCTTCCTTGCCCACTCATCCTGCTGTGCTCTGTAGGTCTCCAGCAGCTTCAGGGTGAGGCTGGCTCGTGGGGAATGGAAGCTGCAATGGCAGGGACACGCTCTCTGTCATGCTCTGGCTGGGATGCTGCCCATGCCTCCCCTTCCCTAAGGCCCCGTGTGTACATGTGCACACATGCACATATCCAGGCTCATACAGCCGTCACTGTTAGTAGCCACAGTTAGACCCGAGGACAAGTTTCATCCCATTCTGCTGTGACTGCAGCTGCCCCTGGAGGCAGCATCTACTCCAGGCCGTTGCGGTGTCATGAAGAAGCGGACAATGCCAATCCCCGAGTTCAGGGAAGTGTGGACTCTGTGGTGCACGGTCACCCAATGCTTCCAGGCCTCTGCAGGAGCCAGCACAGACTTACTCTTTCTGGGCTCTCTCTGGGAGCCTTGCCCGTTTTCGCGCTTCTGAGGCTCCACGGGGCCCATTCTTTGGCGCTCGCTTTTTCATTTGGTCCTTGAGCTTCTCATCGTACTCCTTTGTGAGCATGTGGGAAGGAGCTCCTGGATCCTTAATCACACAGGGACGGGTGCTCTGCAAAGGCAGATGAGACTTCCCTTAAACACTGCTGCACATAGCTGGGTCTCTTTTCCAAAAGGCAGGCCCAGGAGAATTGGGATGGAGCTGAGGGTGGTGGTGGTGTGGTTCCCCCCTCTTCTGCCCCCTCTCTGGAGATGGGAGGCCCACACAGGGTTGGCAAATGCCTCCCTTGTACCTTTCCTGACGGCTGATCAGCACAAGCAGGGAGTTCAGATTGGGGCTGGACTTCAGGCTTTGGCTGCCAGTCTGTCTTGGAGAGCCTCTCCGGAATTGATGGCAGAAATCTGGAGAGACGGGACAAGGAGAGTCTCAGGGAGCAGAACCTGAGCCCGTTCCTCCGGGCTGGGCTCACAGCCTGTGCCCCGGCTGCTGCAACTCAGGGCAGTGCTGCAGGAAATCCATGTGGCCAGCAAGAGACCAACGGTCCTTGCAATGATCCAGAGCCTTTCAGTGTGATGATGGGCAGCGTGGCCAGAGGAGAGATCTCACTCTCATGACAACAGGAGCACAACGTGTGCTCACCTGCCCTCACAGCCCCGATCCCTGCAGTTTTCTCCAGAAGACTCACCTGACTCTGCCACCTCCAATACCCTTAGATTCCTCTTGGTATTTCACTGCCAATTTGGCCAGAGGAATCTTCTCTCGAGCCAGGAAGACTGGATCCAGCTGGCTGCCTGCAAGCACGAATCAAGAGACTCTTCAGAAATGTGTCTTTGTGCTTGTGCAAGCAAGTGTGAGTGGTGGTACTGCTCGGTTGTGCTGTGCAAGGCTCAGGAGGCTTCTTCCTCTCAGACAGTCTTCCTCCTCAGCTTCCAGCACTTCGCTTCCTTGGCCTTCATCCATTTCTAAAACCCCCTGGCAGACTTTGCCAGTCAAGATGCTGAGGCCTTCTCCTCCACTGTGACTCCTGTTAGTTCAATCCCTACCTCAGATAGAAAAGCAAGTGGCCCTCTACATGAGGGAAGGGGGTCCTCAGGGTAAGGGCAACTCAGAGTATCAACCCTGAGAGCATCAGGCATCAGCTGCCATTGGGAGTGCTGGGAGCATCTACTGGGAAGTCACTGGAGATTTACCAGGATACGTCCATAAAGTCACCCAAATGCTTTCTCGTGTCCCTTGCCCTGGGATATTATGGCCTTGGCTCTTCCTCCCTCGCAAGAATGAAAGGGGAAGGCAAAACACCTAACAGAAGGGGGCTGTGACATTACCTTGGCTCTTACGGCGCTCACCAGGCACCACCTCCTCCCTGGGCTTGACAGACCGTGCATGGAGTGAAGATTTGCCTGGGAACTCAAGGGCAAACCTGGAAAGAAGAGGCTCATTTGAACAAAGGGCAACATGGTCCCTTGGCCGCTTGCACCGATAGCGTCTTTACTGAGAGCTTTTCGAGTTCCTTGTGCACTCATGGAGTAGGTAACAATAGTGGGATCTGAGGGGTGCAGGGAATGACAGCAGAGCCCGGAGGGCCACACCAGTTTCCATCAATCTCTGGCAGTGCTTCCCTTGCTTTGTTGTGAGAAAGCCAGTTCCTTCTACACAAGGGCTCCTTGGTGTCACTGGAGCCTCCCATGTCTTGCATTCTGTGTCCACTGAGAACACACCAGCCCCTTTGTCTGCCCTGCCCCGGCTGTGGAGGAGAGAGCATGGAGGCAACTGGAAGCCCTGGCTTGCATAGGGTTGACCTGGAATAGTTGTGTGGGAAGGCAAGTCTTGGCAAGAGGATGTCCCAAGTTTGAGCTGAGAAGCTGCTCTGTGGGGCAGCTGGGGGGGGTTGCAGGAATGAGTCTCCTCACCTTGGCAAGACAATGATGCCATCATGACTGAACCGATGGAAGTCGTTTCGCGTATCAAAAGTGATGATGTCCGTCATTTCTGACTCCTACAGCAGGACAGAGACATGGGAGGTGACATCAGGAACATGTGCTTGTCGCTGCCTGCGCAGCCTCCCTTTCTGCTGCTCAGAGAAGGAGCTGCCTCTCGGAAAGCCTCCTACCATGTTCTCTTCAGCACCACACGGCCCTTATTTCAACGAGCTGACACACTACTAAGAGCTGCTGTTGCTCATGGAGAGTGTGGCCAGCCGTAGTGGTCTAGACCAGGAGGCACCCACCATTTTGGGAAGCCATTTTGAGGGAGCTTTGATGGACCTTCCAGAGAGCTCCTTGCAGCTCCCTGGAGAAATGACAAACTCACCATGTGAACAGTTGGTACCATGGTGCCTGTGGCATCCACCTCCATGAGATGGTGATCAAAAAATTTCATGGTGACCACTTGTCTCTTTACGGAAAGAACGCCAACATCCTTGAACACCAGTGTGGCATCCTTGCGTTCTGCCAGTGTTCCCGAAAAGAAAAGCAAGGTCTCCTCTATGCAGTGCTTCACGGTTCCTGTCGGGAAGCCGGTGTCCTTGGCTATCTGTCTATAGCTTAGCTGCACAACGGGCATCTTGGCTAGGAGACAAGCAGAAAATAACTAGTTGCTCCTACAGTACTGAGCTGATGCAGGCTGAGCATCTGGAGCTCCAGGCCCTCCCCTGGCAGTACAGTGCGCGAGACCGGTCCTCTTTAACCCTGACGACATCTGCAGAAGGGAGCTCATGAGGGCTCTTCCTGCATCTAGTTCCAAGGCCTCTGCAAGTGGGGGTGCAAAGGGTCCACAAGGTTTTTTTCAGGACTGAAGGAAGCCTAATGGAACTTTGCTCTCTTGTAAGAACTTGCGGTGTCATTGGGAGCCAGTCCTCTTGGCAAGGACAGGGGGCTGAGCTGCTCTAAGTGCACCAAGCTCAGTGTCATCCAGCTTGGCAGAGCATTGGCTCCTCCATGCGTGAGATGTGTGCCAAGAAGCAACATACCCGGGCTGCACACGGGGAGCAGGATATTTATCTGCCTTCTTACCAGGAATGTCCCTCTGTGCATATCGGAGCGCATAAAACCTCTTCAGAAAACTGCACAGCTGGAACATGGGCCTTAGAACCACCACAGCTTCACCCTTCTCCACAAAGATGTGGTCTTTGAAGACTGCAAATGTTCCAATGCCAATGTTCACTGCCTGGAAAAAACAAGCGGAGCACAGGAAGCAAAGTAAGCGCCTTCTGGGGGGAAGGCTGCTCTCTCACCTGGGTGACCATGGCATGGTGCTTGAGGCCGTGGCTGCTCTAAGAGATCCAAAGGGGCCTTTGAAAGCTCAGGGCAAGACTCACTGTTGCGGGGTACTTCCCTCCTCTTCCTCCTCACTCTCAGAAGCATTTCTGGGGTATGAAAGGCAGAGCAAATGCTGCCTGGCTGGGCAGTGAGCTTGGTGGCTGGGTTCAAAGGCCTCAGAATGCCCCAGGGCTTCTGCTGGCACCTTGCCCCTGCGTGAGGGGGGACAGACGCCTTTTTTCCCGTCTCTTGTCGAGACCGTGTGCTGTGGCAAGTGCCTCAGCGTGTGGGTGCGCCTTGGCTAGGGGTGTGAGGTGGGCTGAGTCTCTTAAGCCTCCTGTCTCTTGTGCTCTTTGAGGAAGGAAAAAAAGGTAGTCCGCACTACAGAGGAGGGCATCAGGGCTCCAGAAGGCCTCCCGGGACCAGTGGATGAGCAGGATGCAAGGCTCACCTTCTTCTGCAGAAGCTCTCTTCTGAGGGAGGAGCAGGCACCATCCCAAATTTTAATGATGTCTGCAAGCAAGCAAAAGATCTGTCATGCTCCGAGTGACCCTGCCCTGCAACACCCTCCTAAGCACGGAGTCAAGATAACTCGAGTCCCCCACTGTGGCTGAGGACATGCACGTGCATGGCTGGGGCGGCATGGCTGAGGTTTTGACAGCCTGGAGGATGCACACACTGAGCTGAGGGAGGAAAGGGAAAGCCCTACCGTTGGTGCTGAGCTGCTTGAGGGTCGGAAACCTCTCAGGTCCCAATGGGGGGTTGAGGACCCGGTAGTCCACCATCTCTGACACCCTTGCTCAAGCTTGCGCTGCGGCAGGGGCAAAGCCGCTCTGCTGTTCGCCTCTTCTGCAACTCCTGTGCTGCTGCAGCAACTCTGGCGCAGTAGAGCGCTGGCAAAAACAGACCCTGGCGTCACTCAGGCCTCGCCACGGAGTCTGTCCGGGGCCTGGTGGGGACAGGGAGGTGTCACGGTGAGGCGGGTGCCCTGCTGTGACACGCTGCCATGTCACAGAGGTCTGCGACCCCTTTGGCTCATGGGCACGGCCAGGTGTGGGCCCAGCCAGGTGTGGGCCCAGTGTGCGCAGAGGAGCCAAATGGGGCACTGTAGGATGCTGCCCCCTGCCCTCGCCTGCCCCGATGGAGGCCATGGGGCAGGGAGGTCACAAGGGGGTGCCTAGACTTGGGCTGTCCTGGGGAAAGGGACTCTGGAGGTGTCCCCAAATTGGGGACACTGGAGTACAATTGTGGGCAGGTGAAGGAGTCTGTGCTGGACTCTGCCCTGAAGGAAGGGGAGGACAGAAGGAGAAGGAAGAGCAGGGCTGCTGCTGCCTCTGGTCAGTCTCTGGGAAGAGCAAGCTCAGGCTCCTTGGCCTTTCCCCAGGCTCTGGGCATGGAGTGAGCCCAGCCGGGGTGGGGGGGGGTGGGGACAGGCAGTCAGGAAAAGGTTCTAGAAGATGTAAGAAAGTCCATAAAAGCCCTGTTGCTTCTCCAGCATGGAGGGCATCCTGGAGAGGTTCCTGCTGCAATGTGCCCTCTCTCCTGTTGCAAGCACTCGCAAATAAAGCTTGTGTTCTGACCATTCACCAAGGAGGCAGGCGTTCTGCAGCACTGTGTGGGGAGTCTTGGGCCTGTGAGGCTCTTGCACTTACATCTCAGCCAGGGCGAGGGCCGAGGGTTCAGAAGGGGAGTGGAGACATCCTGACTTCTCCAGTGTCCTTTCTGGTGATAGAATGATCCCAAGAGTTGTGTTAAGGGCCAGTGAAAAGGCAGACAGCCCTTTATTTCACATTATAGGAAGAGACCAGTGTTCAAAGGCAGCTCGCCTGGCACCAGGTCTCACAACACTGGCTCTCCTGGGTGTGCATCTCCTGAGCCAGTGCTGCATAGACCTCCTCAGCCTGCAGCCCATTTGCTGCTGCAGGAAGCCAAGAGCGGGCCTGAGGAGCAGCAGGGTTGATGGTGACACCCCTTGAAGGCCCCATCCCAGCTTCCTAGTCCTCTTGCACTTTCCAGGCTGGTCCCCCCTTACCCTTGAGTGATGCCAAAGCCCCCAGCTCCCCTGTACCGTGGCCTTCCAGTGGAGAAGGGCCCCAGCGACAGTGCGGCCAATGCCCAATGAGTTCCTGGCTTTGCAGGGACCCTCCACCCTGTCTTATGTCCCTCCCAGTGGAGCTGCCCTCCCCCAGCAGAGGCAGCTCTCAGGGCTCCTGGAAGGGCCAGCCATGGCCAGGGCTGTAGGGAGAGCACAGGGCCTTTGTGCAGCTCCACGGGCTCCTGCAGAGAAGGGTGTTGCAGGCCGCATGGAGAGATTACTGCAACTGCAAGAGGGACCAACAGTCTTTATTTTGCATTTGCAGAAAACGGTTGTTGATAGATGGTCCCTGGTGCCACCTTCAGCATCTGCTGCGATGGCTGAAGAGCCACCCTTTGGACTCTCTGAGTCCGGTCATGGCTTCCTGGTATGCCTGGCAGTGCTTGGGCTGTCACGCAACGGTCAAAGAGCGGCTTCTTCTCCCCCTTGCTAGAGAATGCAAAAGAAAGGGCCTCAGCTCTGTGGTGAGGCACGTGGGAGGGAAACGCTGCAGGCCTCCTTCAGGCCCCTGTTCCTGGGTGAGCTGCTGGGGCCAGCTCAGTGGCGTGTGTGGTGGGCTTTGGGCCCGTGTGTGCAAAACAGGCTACCTGCAGTGCCAGTGAACCAAGCGAAGGCCGAACAGCTGAGCAGTGCTTTCAGCTTCAGCCACCGTGTGCAGGGAGGGGGGGCACTGAATTGCTTTTCCAAGTGCCAGCCAAGTAGGGCTTGGATGACCATGACACCTCCCTTGTTCAGGGCCAGTTTGCTAACCTGCCTCCAGAGTGATGAAGGCCGTCAAGAAAAGACCCTCTTCCCCAGGGGCTGCTGCCAGTGGCACTGAAGGACATGGCAGGAGAGGGAGGCCGCATGCACATGGGGAGACCCTTACCAGAGCAGCTTCTCCTGCTGTTTTACTGAGTCCCTGTTGAGAGCAGCCTTCCTTGCCCACTCATCCTGCTGTGCTCTGTAGGTCTCCAGCAGCTTCAGGGTGAGGCTGGCTCGTGGGGAATGGAAGCTGCAATGGCAGGGACACGCTCTCTGTCATGCTCTGGCTGGGATGCTGCCCGTGCCTTCCCTTCCCTAAGGCCCCGTGTGTACATGTGCGCACATGCACATATCCAGGCTCAAACAGCCGTCACCGTTAGTAGCCACAGTTAGACCTGAGGACAAGTTTCATCCCATTCTGCTGTGACTGCAGCTGCCCCTGGAGGCAGCATCTACTCCAGGCTGTTGCGGTGTCATGAAGAAGCAGACAATGCCAATCCCCGAGCTCAGGGAAGTGTGGACTCTGTGGTGCACGGTCACCCAATGCTTCCAGGCCTCTGCAGGAGCCAGCACAGACTTACTCTTTCTGGGCTCTCTCTGGGAGCCTTGCCCGTTTTCGCGCTTCTGAGGCTCCACGGGGCCCATTCTTTGGCGCTCGCTTTTTCATTTGGTCCTTGAGCTTCTCATCGTACTCCTTTGTGAGCATGTGGGAAGGAGCTCCTGGATCCTTAATCACACAGGGACGGGTGCTCTGCAAAGGCAGATGAGACTTCCCTTAAACACTGCTGCACATAGCTGGGTCTCTTTTCCAAAAGGCAGGCCCAGGAGAATTGGGATGGAGCTGAGGGTGGTGGTGGTGTGGTTCCCCCCTCTTCTGCCCCCTCTCTGGAGATGGGAGGCCCACACAGGGTTGGCAAATGCCTCCCTTGTACCTTTCCTGACGGCTGATCAGCACAAGCAGGGAGTTCAGATTGGGGCTGGACTTCAGGCTTTGGCTGCCAGTCTGTCTTGGAGAGCCTCTCCGGAATTGATGGCAGAAATCTGGAGAGACGGGACAAGGAGAGTCTCAGGGAGCAGAACCTGAGCCCGTTCCTCCGGGCTGGGCTCACAGCCTGTGCCCCGGCTGCTGCAACTCAGGGCAGTGCTGCAGGAAATCCATGTGGCCAGCAAGAGACCAACGGTCCTTGCAATGATCCAGAGCCTTTCAGTGTGATGATGGGCAGCGTGGCCAGAGGAGAGATCTCACTCTCATGACAACAGGAGCACAACGTGTGCTCACCTGCCCTCACAGCCCCGATCCCTGCAGTTTTCTCCAGAAGACTCACCTGACTCTGCCACCTCCAATACCCTTAGATTCCTCTTGGTATTTCACTGCCAATTTGGCCAGAGGAATCTTCTCTCGAGCCAGGAAGACTGGATCCAGCTGGCTGCCTGCAAGCACGAATCAAGAGACTCTTCAGAAATGTGTCTTTGTGCTTGTGCAAGCAAGTGTGAGTGGTGGTACTGCTCGGTTGTGCTGTGCAAGGCTCAGGAGGCTTCTTCCTCTCAGACAGTCTTCCTCCTCAGCTTCCAGCACTTCGCTTCCTTGGCCTTCATCCATTTCTAAAACCCCCTGGCAGACTTTGCCAGTCAAGATGCTGAGGCCTTCTCCTCCACTGTGACTCCTGTTAGTTCAATCCCTACCTCAGATAGAAAAGCAAGTGGCCCTCTACATGAGGGAAGGGGGTCCTCAGGGTAAGGGCAACTCAGAGTATCAACCCTGAGAGCATCAGGCATCAGCTGCCATTGGGAGTGCTGGGAGCATCTACTGGGAAGTCACTGGAGATTTACCAGGATACGTCCATAAAGTCACCCAAATGCTTTCTCGTGTCCCTTGCCCTGGGATATTATGGCCTTGGCTCTTCCTCCCTCGCAAGAATGAAAGGGGAAGGCAAAACACCTAACAGAAGGGGGCTGTGACATTACCTTGGCTCTTACGGCGCTCACCAGGCACCACCTCCTCCCTGGGCTTGACAGACCGTGCATGGAGTGAAGATTTGCCTGGGAACTCAAGGGCAAACCTGGAAAGAAGAGGCTCATTTGAACAAAGGGCAACATGGTCCCTTGGCCGCTTGCACCGATAGCGTCTTTACTGAGAGCTTTTCGAGTTCCTTGTGCACTCATGGAGTAGGTAACAATAGTGGGATCTGAGGGGTGCAGGGAATGACAGCAGAGCCCGGAGGGCCACACCAGTTTCCATCAATCTCTGGCAGTGCTTCCCTTGCTTTGTTGTGAGAGAGCCAGGTCCTTCTACACAAGGGCTCCTTGGTGCCACTGGAGAGCCTCCCATGTCTTGCATTCTGTGTCCACTGAGAACACACCAGCCCCTTTGTCTGCCCTGCCCCGGCTGTGGAGTAGAGAGCACAGAGGCAACTGGAAGCCCTGGCTTGCATAGGGTTGACCTGGAATAGTTGTGTGGGAAGGCAAGTCTTGGCAAGAGGATGTCCCAAGTTTGAGCTGAGAAGCTGCTCTGTGGGGCACCTGGGGGGGTTGCAGGAATGAGTCTCCTCACCTTGGCAAGACAATGATGCCATCATGACTGAACCGATGGAAGTCGTTTCGCGTATCAAAAGTGATGATGTCCGTCATTTCTGACTCCTACAGCAGGACAGAGACATGGGAGGTGACGTCAGGAACATGTGCTTGTCGCTGCCTGCGCAGCCTCCCTTTCTGCTGCTCAGAGAAGGAGCTGCCTCTCGGAAAGCCTCCTACCACCTTCTCTTCAGCACCGCACAGCCCTTATTTCAACGAGCTGACACACTACTAAGAGCTGCTGTTTCTCATGGAGAGTGTGGCCAGCCGTAGTGGTCTAGACCAGGAGGCACCCACCATTTTGGGAAGCCATTTTGAGGGAGCTTTGATGGACCTTCCAGAGAGCTCCTTGCAGCTCCCTGGAGAAATGACAAACTCACCATGTGAACAGTTGGTACCATGGTGCCTGTGGCATCCACCTCCATGAGATGGTGATCAAAAAATTTCATGGTGACCACTTGTCTCTTTACGGAAAGAACGCCAACATCCTTGAACACCAGTGTGACATCCTTGCCTTCTGCCAGTGTTCCCGAAAAGAAAAGCAAGGTCTCCTCTATGCAGTGCTTCACGGTTACTGTCGGGAAGCCGGTGTCCTTGGCTATCTGTCTATAGCTTAGCTGCACAACGGGCATCTTGGCTAGGAGACAAGCAGAAAATAACTAGTTGCTCCTACAGTACTGAGCTGATGCAGGCTGAGCATCTGGAGCTCCACGCCCTCCCCTGGCAGTACAGTGCGCGAGACCGGTCCTCTTTAACCCTGACGACATCTGCAGAAGTGAGCTCTTGAGGGCTCTTCCTGCATCTAGTTCCAAGGCCTCTGCAAGTGGGGGTGCAAAGGGTCCACAAGGTTTTTTTCAGGACTGAAGGAAGCCTAATGGAACTTTGCTCTCTTGTAAGAACTTGCGGAGTCATTGGGAGCCAGTCCTCTTGGCAAGGACAGGGGGCTGAGCTGCTCTAAGTGCACCAAGCTCAGTGTCATCCAGCTTGGCAGAGCATTGGCTCCTCCATGCGTGAGATGTGTCCCAAGAAGCAACATACCCGGGCTGCACACGGGGAGCAGGATATTTATCTGCCTTCTTACCAGGAATGTCCCTCTGTGCATATCGGAGCGCATAAAACCTCTTCAGAAAACTGCACAGCTGGAACATGGGCCTTAGAACCATCACAGCTTCACCCTTCTCCACAAAGATGTGGTCTTTGAAGACTGCAAATGTTCCAATGCCAATGTTCACTGCCTGGAAAAAACAAGCGGAGCACAGGAAGCAAAGTAAGCGCCTTCTGAGGGGAAGGCTGCTCTCTCACCTGGGTGACCATGGCATGGTGCTTGGGGCCGTGGCTGCTCTAAGAGATCCAAAGGGGCGTTTGAAAGCTCAGGGCAAGACTCACTGTTGCGGGGTACTTCCCTCCTCTTCCTCCTCACTCTCAGAAGCACTTCTGGGGTATGAAAGGCAGAGCAAATGCTGCCTGGCTGGGCAGTGAGCTTGGTGGCTGGGTTCAAAGGCCTCAGAATGCCTCAGGGCTTCTCTTGGCACCTTGCCCCTGCGTGAGGGGGGACAGACGCCTTTTTTCCCGTCTCTTCTCGAGACCGTGTGCTGTGGCAAGTGCCTCAGCGCATGGGTGCGCCTTGGCTAGGGGTGTGAGGTGGGCTGAGTCTCTTAAGCCTCCTGTCTCTTGTGCTCTTTGAGGAAGGAAAAAAAGGTAGTCCGCACTACAGAGGGGGGCATCAGGGCTCCAGAAGGCCTCCCGGGACCAGTGGATGAGCAGGATGCAAGGCTCACCTTCTTCTGCAGAAGCTCTCTTCTGAGGGAGGAGCAGGCACCATCCCAAATTTTAATGATGTCTGCAAGCAAGCAAAAGATCTGTCACGCTCCGAGTGACCCTGCCCTGCAACACCCTCCTAAGCACGGAGTCAAGATAACTCGAGTCCCCCACTGTGGCTGAGGACATGCACATGCATGGCTGGGGCGGCATGGCTGAGGTTTTGACAGCCTGGAGGATGCACACACTGAGCTGAGGGAGGAAAGGGAAAGCCCTACCATTGGTGCTGAGCTGCTTGAGGGTTGGAAACCTCGCAGGTCCCAATGGGGGGTTGAGGACCCGGTAGTCCACCATCTTTGACACCCTTGCTCAAGCTTGCGCTGCGGCAGGGGCAAAGCCGCTCTGCAGTTCGCCTCTTCTGCAACTCCTGTGCTGCTGCAGCAACTCTGGCGCAGTAGAGCGCTGGCAAAAACAGACCCTGGCGTCACTCAGGCCTCGCCACGGAGTCTGTCCGGGGCCTGGTGGGGACAGGGAGGTGTCACGGTGAGGCGGGTGCCCTGCTGTGACACGCTGCCATGTCACAGAGGTCTGCGACCCCTTTGGCTCATGGGCACGGCCAGGTGTGGGCCCAGCCAGGTGTGGGCCCAGTGTGCGCAGAGGAGCCAAATGGGGCACTGTAGGATGCTGCCCCCTGCCCTCGCCTGCCCCGATGGAGGCCATGGGGCAGGGAGGTCACAAGGGGGTGCCTAGACTTGGGCTGTCCTGGGGAAAGGGACTCTGGAGGTATCTCCAAATTGGGGACACTGGAGTACAATTGTGGGCAGGTGGGGGAGACTGTGCTGGACTCTGCCCTGAAGGAAGGGGAGGACAGAAGGAGAAGGAAGAGCAGGGCTGCTGCTGCCTCTGGTCAGTTTCTGGGAAGAGCAAGCTCAGGCTCCTTGGCCTTTCCCCAGGCTCTGGGCATGGAGTGAGCCCAGCCGGGGTGGGGGGGGGTGGGGTGGGGACAGGCAGTCAGGAAAAGGTTCTAGAAGATGTAAGAAAGTCCATAAAAGCCCTGTTGCTTCTCCAGCATGGAGGGCATCCTGGAGAGGTTCCTGCTGCCATGTGTCCTCTCTCCTGTTGCAAGCACTAGCAAATAAAGCTTGTGTTCTGACCATTCACCAAGGAGGCAGGCGTTCTGCAGCACTGTGTGGGGAGTCTTGGGCCTGCGAGGCTCTTGCACTTACATCTCAGCCAGGGCGAGGGCCGAGGGTTCAGAAGGGGAGTGGAGACATCCTGACTTCTCCAGTGTCCTTTCTGGTGATAGAATGATCCCAAGAGTTGTGTTAAGGGCCAGTGAAAAGGCAAGACAGCCCTTTATTTCACATTATAGGAAGAGACCAGTGTTCAAAGGCAGCTCGCCTGGCACCAGGTCGCACAACACTGGCTCTCCTGGGTGTGCATCTCCTGAGCCAGTGCTGCATAGACCTCCTCAGCCTGCAGCCCATTTGCTGCTGCAGGAAGCCAAGAGCGGGCCTGAGGAGCAGCAGGGTTGATGGTGACACCCCTTGAAGGCCCCATCCCAGCTTCCTAGTCCTCTTGCACTTTCCAGGCTGGTCCCCCCTTACCCTTGAGTGATGCCAAAGCCCCCAGCTCCCCTGTACCGTGGCCTTCCAGTGGAGAAGGGCCCCAGCGACAGTGCGGCCAATGCCCAATGAGTTCCTGGCTTTGCAGGGACCCTCCACCCTGTCTTATGTCCCTCCCAGTGGAGCTGCCCTCCCCCAGCAGAGGCAGCTCTCAGGGCTCCTGGAAGGGCCAGCCATGAGGGCTGTAGGGAGAGCACAGGGCCTTTGTGCAGCTCCACGGGCTCCTGCAGAGAAGGGTGTTGCAGGCCGCATGGAGAGATTACTGCAGCTGCAAGAGGGACCAACAGTCTTTATTTTGCATTTGCAGAAAACGGTTGTTGATAGATGGTCCCTGGTGCCACCTTCAGCATCTGCTGCGATGGCTGAAGAGCCACCCTTTGGACTCTCTGAGTCCGGTCATGGCTTCCTGGTATGCCTGGCAGTGCTTGGGCTGTCACGCAACGGTC
The DNA here is from genome assembly GCF_059628265.1 of Tinamus guttatus. Lineage (NCBI taxonomy): Eukaryota > Metazoa > Chordata > Aves > Tinamiformes > Tinamidae > Tinamus > Tinamus guttatus. The sequence goes on along the minus strand of NW_028288706.1, from coordinate 5,432,166 downwards.
AAAGAGCGGCTTCTTCTCCCCCTTGCTAGAGAATGCAAAAGAAAGGGCCTCAGCTCTGTGGTGAGGCACGTGAGAGGGAAACGCTGCAGGCCTCCTTCAGGCCCCTGTTCCTGGGTGAGCTGCTGGGGCCAGCTCAGTGGCGTGTGTGGTGGGCTTTGGGCCCGTGTGTGCAAAACAGGCTACCTGCAGTGCCAGTGAACCAAGCGAAGGCCGAACAGCTGAGCAGTGCTTTCAGCTTCAGCCACCGTGTGCAGGGAGGGGGGGCACTGAATTGCTTTTCCAAGTGCCAGCCAAGTAGGGCTTGGATGACCATGACACCTCCCTTGTTCAGGGCCAGTTTGCTAACCTGCCTCCAGAGTGATGAAGGCCGTCAAGAAAAGACCCTCTTCCCCAGGGGCTGCTGCCAGTGGCACTGAAGGACATGGCAGGAGAGGGAGGCCGCATGCACATGGGGAGACCCTTACCAGAGCAGCTTCTCCTGCTGTTTTACTGAGTCCCTGTTGAGAGCAGCCTTCCTTGCCCACTCATCCTGCTGTGCTCTGTAGGTCTCCAGCAGCTTCAGGGTGAGGCTGGCTCGTGGGGAATGGAAGCTGCAATGGCAGGGACACGCTCTCTGTCATGCTCTGGCTGGGATGCTGCCCATGCCTTCCCTTCCCTAAGGCCCTGTGTGTACATGTGTGTACACGCACATATCCAGGCTCATACAGCCGCCACCGTTAGTAGCCACAGTTAGACCCGAGGACAAGTTTCATCCCATTCTGCTGTGACTGCAGCTGCCCCTGGAGGCAGCATCTACTCCAGGCCGTTGCGGTGTCATGAAGAAGCAGACAATGCCAATCCCCGAGCTCAGGGAAGTGTGGACTCTATGGTGCACGGTCACCCAATGCTTCCAGGCCTCTGCAGGAGCCAGCACAGACTTACTCTTTCTGGGCTCTCTCTGGGAGCCTTGCCCGTTTTCGCGCTTCTGAGGCTCCACGGGGCCCATTCTTTGGCGCTCGCTTTTTCATTTGGTCCTTGAGCTTCTCATTGTACTCCTTTGTGAGCATGTGGGAAGGAGCTCCTGGATCCTTAATCACACAGGGACGGGTGCTCTGCAAAGGCAGATGAGACTTCCCTTAAACACTGCTGCACATAGCTGGGTCTCTTTTCCAAAAGGCAGGCCCAGGGGAATTGGGATGGAGCTGAGGGTGGTGGTGGTGTGGTTCCCCCCTCTTCTGCCCCCTCTCTGGAGATGGGAAGTCCACACAGGGTTGGCAAATGCCTCCCTTGTACCTTTCCTGACGGCTGATCAGCACAAGCAGGGAGTTCAGATTGGGGCTGGACTTCAGGCTTTGGCTGCCAGTCTGTCTTGGAGAGCCTCTCCGGAATTGATGGCAGAAATCTGGAGAGACGGGACAAGGAGAGTCTCAGGGAGCAGAACCTGAGCCCGTTCCTCCGGGCTGGGCTCACAGCCTGTGCCCCGGCTGCTGCAACTCAGGGCAGTGCTACAGGAAATCCATGTGGCCAGCAAGAGACCAACGGTCCTTGCAATGATCCAGAGCCTTTCAGTGTGATGATGGGCAGCGTGGCCAGAGGAGAGATCTCACTCTCATGACAACAGGAGCACAACGTGTGCTCACCTGCCCTCACAGCCCCGATCCCTGCAGTTTTCTCCAGAAGACTCACCTGACTCTGCCACCTCCAATACCCTTAGATTCCTCTTGGTATTTCACTGCCAATTTGGCCAGAGGAATCTTCTCTCGAGCCAGGAAGATTGGATCCAGCTGGCTGCCTGCAAGCACGAATCAAGAGACTCTTCAGAAATGTGTCTTTGTGCTTGTGCAAGCAAGTGTGAGTGGTGGTACTGCTCGGTTGTGCTGTGCAAGGCTCAGGAGGCTTCTTCCTCTCAGACAGTCTTCCTCCTCAGCTTCCAGCACTTCGCTTCCTTGGCCTTCATCCATTTCTAAAACCCCCTGGCAGACTTTGCCAGTCAAGATGCTGAGGCCTTCTCCTCCACTGTGACTCCTGTTAGTTCAATCCCTACCTCAGATAGAAAAGCAAGTGGCCCTCTACATGAGGGAAGGGGGTCCTCAGGGTAAGGGCAACTCAGAGTATCAACCCTGAGAGCATCCGGCATCAGCTGCCATTGGGAGTGCTGGGAGCATCTACTGGGAAGTCACTGGAGATTTACCAGGATACGTCCATAAAGTCACCCAAATGCTTTCTCGTGTCCCTTGCCCTGGGATATTATGGCCTTGGCTCTTCCTCCCTCGCAAGAATGAAAGGGGAAGGCAAAACACCTAACAGAAGGGGGCTGTGACATTACCTTGGCTCTTACGGCGCTCACCAGGCACTACCTCCTCCCTGGGCTTGACAGAACGTGCATGGAGTGAAGATTTGCCTGGGAACTCAAGGGCAAACCTGGAAAGAAGAGGCTCATTTGAACAAAGGGCAACATGGTCCCTTGGCCGCTTGCACCGATAGCATCTTTACTGAGAGCTTTTCGAGTTCCTTGTGCACTCATGGAGTAGGTAACAATAGTGGGATCTGAGGGGTGCAGGGAATGACAGCAGAGCCCGAAGGGCCACACCAGTTTCCATCAATCTCTGGCAGTGCTTCCCTCGCTTTGTTGTGAGAGAGCCAGGTCCTTCTACACAAGGGCTCCTTGGTGCCACTGGAGAGCCTCCCATGTCTTGCATTCTGTGTCCATTGAGAACACACCAGCCCCTTTGTCTGCCCTGCCCCGGCTGTGGAGGAGAGAGCACGGAGGCAATTGGAAGCCCTGGCTTGCCTAGGGTTGACCTGGAATAGTTGTGTGGGAAGGCAAGTCTTGGCAAGAGGATGTCCCAAGTTTGAGCTGAGAAGCTGCTCTGTGGGGCAGCTGGGGGGGGTTGCAGGAATGAGTCTCCTCACCTTGGCAAGACAATGATGCCATCATGACTGAACCGATGGAAGTCGTTTCGCGTATCAAAAGTGATGATGTCCGTCATTTCTGACTCCTACAGCAGGACAGAGCCATGGGAGGTGACATCAGGAACATGTGCTTGTCGCTGCCTGCGCAGCCTCCCTTTCTGCTTCTCAGAGAAGGAGCTGCCTCTCGGAAAGCCTCCTACCATGTTCTCTTCAGCACCACACGGCCCTTATTTCAACGAGCTGACACACTACTAAGAGCTGCTGTTGCTCATGGAAAGTGTGGCCAGCCGTAGTGGTCTAGACCAGGAGGCACCCACCATTTTGGGAAGCCATTTTGAGGGAGCTTTGATGGACCTTCCAGAGAGCTCCTTGCAGCTCCCTGGAGAAATGACAAACTCACCATGTGAACAGTTGGTACCATGGTGCCTGTGGCATCCACCTCCATGAGATGGTGATCAAAAAATTTCATGGTGACCACTTGTCTCTTTACGGAAAGAACGCCAACATCCTTGAACACCAGTGTGGCATCCTTGCGTTCTGCCAGTGTTCCCGAAAAGTAAAGCAAGGTCTCCTCTATGCAGTGCTTCACGGTTACTGTCGGGAAGCCGGTGTCCTTGGCTATCTGTCTATAGCTTAGCTGCACAACGGGCATCTTGGCTAGGAGACAAGCAGAAAATAACTAGTTGCTCCTACAGTACTGAGCTGATGCAGGCTGAGCATCTGGAGCTCCACGCCCTCCCCTGGCAGTACAGTGCGCGAGACCGGTCCTCTTTAACCCTGACGACATCTGCAGAAGGGAGCTCATGAGGGCTCTTCCTGCATCTAGTTCCAAGGCCTCTGCAAGTGGGGGTGCAAAGGGTCCACAAGGTTTTTTTCAGGACTGAAGGAAGCCTAATGGAACTTTGCTCTCTTGTAAGAACTTGCGGTGTCATTGGGAGCCAGTCCTCTTGGCAAGGACAGGGGGCTGAGCTGCTCTAAGTGCACCAAGCTCAGTGTCATCCAGCTTGGCAGAGCATTGGCTCCTCCATGCGTGAGATGTGTGCCAAGAAGCAACATACACGGGCTGCACACGGGGAGCAGGATATTTATCTGCCTTCTTACCAGGAATGTCCCTCTGTGCATATCGGAGCGCATAAAACCTCTTCAGAAAACTGCACAGCTGGAACATGGGCCTTAGAACCACCACAGCTTCACCCTTCTCCACAAAGATGTGGTCTTTGAAGACTGCAAATGTTCCAATGCCAATGTTCACTGCCTGGAAAAAACAAGCGGAGCACAGGAAGCAAAGTAAGCGCCTTCTGGGGGGAAGGCTGCTCTCTCACCTGGGTGACCATGGCATGGTGCTTGAGGCCGTGGCTGCTCTAAGAGATCCAAAGGGGCCTTTGAAAGCTCAGGGCAAGACTCACTGTTGCGGGGTACTTCCCTCCTCTTCCTCCTCACTCTCAGAAGCATTTCTGGGGTATGAAAGGCAGAGCAAATGCTGCCTGGCTGGGCAGTGAGCTTGGTGGCTGGGTTCAAAGGCCTCAGAATGCCCCAGGGCTTCTGCTGGCACCTTGCCCCTGCGTGAGGGGGGACAGACGCCTTTTTTCCCGTCTCTTGTCGAGACCGTGTGCTGTGGCAAGTGCCTCAGCGTGTGGGTGCGCCTTGGCTAGGGGTGTGAGGTGGGCTGAGTCTCTTAAGCCTCCTGTCTCTTGTGCTCTTTGAGGAAGGAAAAAAAGGTAGTCCGCACTACAGAGGGGGACATCAGGGCTCCAGAAGGCCTCCCGGGACCAGTGGATGAGCAGGATGCAAGGCTCACCTTCTTCTGCAGAAGCTCTCTTCTGAGGGAGGAGCAGGCACCATCCCAAATTTTAACGATGTCTGCAAGCAAGCAAAAGATCTGTCATGCTCCGAGTGACCCTGCCCTGCAACACCCTCCTAAGCACGGAGTCAAGATAACTCGAGTCCCCCACTGTGGCTGAGGACATGCACGTGCATGGCTGGGGCGGCATGGCTGAGGTTTTGACAGCCTGGAGGATGCACACACTGAGCTGAGGGAGGAAAGGGAAAGCCCTACCGTTGGTGCTGAGCTGCTTGAGGGTTGGAAACCTCTCAGGTCCCAATGGGGGGTTGAGGACCCGGTAGTCCACCATCTCTGACACCCTTCCTCAAGCTTGCGCTGCGGCAGGGGCAAAGCCGCTCTGCTGTTCGCCTCTTCTGCAACTCCTGTGCTGCTGCAGCAACTCTGGCGCAGTAGAGCACTGGCGAAAACAGACCCTGGCGTCACTCAGGCCTCGCCACGGAGTCTGTCCGGGGCCTGGTGGGGCAGGGAGGTGTCACGGTGAGGCGGGTGCCCTGCTGTGACACGCTGCCATGTCACAGAGGTCTGCGACCCCTTTGGCTCATGGGCACGGCCAAGTGTGGGCCCAGCCAGGTGTGGGCCCAGTGTGCACAGAGGAGCTGAATGGGGCACTGTAGGATGCTGCCCCCTGCCCTCGCCTGCCCCGATGGAGGCCATGGGGCAGGGAGGTCACAAGGGGGTGCCTAGACTTGGGCTGTCCTGGGGAAAGGGACTCTGGAGGTGTCCCCAAATTGGGGACACTGGAGTACAATTGTGGGCAGGTGGGGGAGACTGTGCTGGACTCTGCCCTGAAGGAAGGGGAGGACAGAAGGAGAAGGAAGAGCAGGGCTGCTGCTGCCTCTGGTCAGTTTCTGGGAAGAGCAAGCTCAGGGTCCTTGGCCTTTCCCCAGGCTCTGGGCATGGAGTGAGCCCAGCCGGGGTGGGGGGGGGTGGGGTGGGGACAGGCAGTCAGGAAAAGGTTCTAGAAGATGTAAGAAAGTCCATAAAAGCCCTGTTGCTTCTCCAGCATGGAGGGCATCCTGGAGAGGTTCCTGCTGCCATGTGCCCTCTCTCCTGTTGCAAGCACTAGCAAATAAAGCTTGTGTTCTGACCATTCACCAAGGAGGCAGGCGTTCTGCAGCACTGTGTGGGGAGTCTTGGGCCTGCGAGGCTCTTGCACTTACATCTCAGCCAGGGCGAGGGCCGAGGGTTCAGAAGGGGAGTGGAGACATCCTGACTTCTCCAGTGTCCTTTCTGGTGATAGAATGATCCCAAGAGTTGTGTTAAGGGCCAGTGAAAAGGCAAGACAGCCCTTTATTTCACATTATAGGAAGAGACCAGTGTTCAAAGGCAGCTCGCCTGGCACCAGGTCGCACAACAGTGGCTCTCCTGGGTGTGCATCTCCTGAGCCAGTGCTGCATAGACCTCCTCAGCCTGCAGCCCATTTGCTGCTGCAGGAAGCCAAGAGCGGGCCTGAGGAGCAGCAGGGTTGATGGTGACACCCCTTGAAGGCCCCATCCCAGCTTCCTAGTCCTCTTGCACTTTCCAGGCTGGTCCCCCCTTACCCTTGAGTGATGCCAAAGCCCCCAGCTCCCCTGTACCGTGGCGTTCCAGTGGAGAAGGGCCCCAGCGACAGTGCGGCCAATGCCCAATGAGTTCCTGGCTTTGCAGGGACCCTCCACCCTGTCTTATGTCCCTCCCAGTGGAGCTGCCCTCCCCCAGCAGAGGCAGCTCTCAGGGCTCCTGGAAGGGCCAGCCATGGCCAGGGCTGTAGGGAGAGCACAGGGCCTTTGTGCAGCTCCACGGGCTCCTGCAGAGAAGGGTGTTGCAGGCCGCATGGAGAGATTACTGCAGCTGCAAGAGGGACCAACAGTCTTTATTTTGCATTTGCAGAAAACGGTTGTTGATAGATGGTCCCTGGTGCCACCTTCAGCATCTGCTGCGATGGCTGAAGAGCCACCCTTTGGACTCTCTGAGTCCGGTCATGGCTTCCTGGTATGCCTGGCAGTGCTTGGGCTGTCACGCAACGGTCAAAGAGCGGCTTCTTCTCCCCCTTGCTAGAGAATGCAAAAGAAAGGGCCTCAGCTCTGTGGTGAGGCACGTGAGAGGGAAACGCTGCAGGCCTCCTTCAGGCCCCTGTTCCTGGGTGAGCTGCTGGGGCCAGCTCAGTGGCGTGTGTGGTGGGCTTTGGGCCCGTGTGTGCAAAACAGGCTACCTGCAGTGCCAGTGAACCAAGCGAAGGCCGAACAGCTGAGCAGTGCTTTCAGCTTCAGCCACCGTGTGCAGGGAGGGGGGGCACTGAATTGCTTTTCCAAGTGCCAGCCAAGTAGGGCTTGGATGACCATGACACCTCCCTTGTTCAGGGCCAGTTTGCTAACCTGCCTCCAGAGTGATGAAGGCCGTCAAGAAAAGACCCTCTTCCCCAGGGGCTGCTGCCAGTGGCACTGAAGGACATGGCAGGAGAGGGAGGCCGCATGCACATGGGGAGACCCTTACCAGAGCAGCTTCTCCTGCTGTTTTACTGAGTCCCTGTTGAGAGCAGCCTTCCTTGCCCACTCATCCTGCTGTGCTCTGTAGGTCTCCAGCAGCTTCAGGGTGAGGCTGGCTCGTGGGGAATGGAAGCTGCAATGGCAGGGACACGCTCTCTGTCATGCTCTGGCTGGGATGCTGCCCGTGCCTTCCCTTCCCTAAGGCCCCGTGTGTACATGTGTGTACACGCACATATCCAGGCTCATACAGCCGCCACCGTTAGTAGCCACAGTTAGACCCGAGGACAAGTTTCATCCCATTCTGCTGTGACTGCAGCTGCCCCTGGAGGCAGCATCTACTCCAGGCCGTTGCGGTGTCATGAAGAAGCAGACAATGCCAATCCCCGAGCTCAGGGAAGTGTGGACTCTATGGTGCACGGTCACCCAATGCTTCCAGGCCTCTGCAGGAGCCAGCACAGACTTACTCTTTCTGGGCTCTCTCTGGGAGCCTTGCCCGTTTTCGCGCTTCTGAGGCTCCACGGGGCCCATTCTTTGGCGCTCGCTTTTTCATTTGGTCCTTGAGCTTCTCATTGTACTCCTTTGTGAGCATGTGGGAAGGAGCTCCTGGATCCTTAATCACACAGGGACGGGTGCTCTGCAAAGGCAGATGAGACTTCCCTTAAACACTGCTGCACATAGCTGGGTCTCTTTTCCAAAAGGCAGGCCCAGGGGAATTGGGATGGAGCTGAGGGTGGTGGTGGTGTGGTTCCCCCCTCTTCTGCCCCCTCTCTGGAGATGGGAAGTCCACACAGGGTTGGCAAATGCCTCCCTTGTACCTTTCCTGACGGCTGATCAGCACAAGCAGGGAGTTCAGATTGGGGCTGGACTTCAGGCTTTGGCTGCCAGTCTGTCTTGGAGAGCCTCTCCGGAATTGATGGCAGAAATCTGGAGAGACGGGACAAGGAGAGTCTCAGGGAGCAGAACCTGAGCCCGTTCCTCCGGGCTGGGCTCACAGCCTGTGCCCCGGCTGCTGCAACTCAGGGCAGTGCTACAGGAAATCCATGTGGCCAGCAAGAGACCAACGGTCCTTGCAATGATCCAGAGCCTTTCAGTGTGATGATGGGCAGCGTGGCCAGAGGAGAGATCTCACTCTCATGACAACAGGAGCACAACGTGTGCTCACCTGCCCTCACAGCCCCGATCCCTGCAGTTTTCTCCAGAAGACTCACCTGACTCTGCCACCTCCAATACCCTTAGATTCCTCTTGGTATTTCACTGCCAATTTGGCCAGAGGAATCTTCTCTCGAGCCAGGAAGACTGGATCCAGCTGGCTGCCTGCAAGCACGAATCAAGAGACTCTTCAGAAATGTGTCTTTGTGCTTGTGCAAGCAAGTGTGAGTGGTGGTACTGCTCGGTTGTGCTGTGCAAGGCTCAGGAGGCTTCTTCCTCTCAGACAGTCTTCCTCCTCAGCTTCCAGCACTTCGCTTCCTTGGCCTTCATCCATTTCTAAAACCCCCTGGCAGACTTTGCCAGTCAAGATGCTGAGGCCTTCTCCTCCACTGTGACTCCTGTTAGTTCAATCCCTACCTCAGATAGAAAAGCAAGTGGCCCTCTACATGAGGGAAGGGGGTCCTCAGGGTAAGGGCAACTCAGAGTATCAACCCTGAGAGCATCCGGCATCAGCTGCCATTGGGAGTGCTGGGAGCATCTACTGGGAAGTCACTGGAGATTTACCAGGATACGTCCATAAAGTCACCCAAATGCTTTCTCGTGTCCCTTGCCCTGGGATATTATGGCCTTGGCTCTTCCTCCCTCGCAAGAATGAAAGGGGAAGGCAAAACACCTAACAGAAGGGGGCTGTGACATTACCTTGGCTCTTACGGCGCTCACCAGGCACTACCTCCTCCCTGGGCTTGACAGAACGTGCATGGAGTGAAGATTTGCCTGGGAACTCAAGGGCAAACCTGGAAAGAAGAGGCTCATTTGAACAAAGGGCAACATGGTCCCTTGGCCGCTTGCACCGATAGCATCTTTACTGAGAGCTTTTCGAGTTCCTTGTGCACTCATGGAGTAGGTAACAATAGTGGGATCTGAGGGGTGCAGGGAATGACAGCAGAGCCCGAAGGGCCACACCAGTTTCCATCAATCTCTGGCAGTGCTTCCCTCGCTTTGTTGTGAGAGAGCCAGGTCCTTCTACACAAGGGCTCCTTGGTGCCACTGGAGAGCCTCCCATGTCTTGCATTCTGTGTCCATTGAGAACACACCAGCCCCTTTGTCTGCCCTGCCCCGGCTGTGGAGGAGAGAGCACGGAGGCAATTGGAAGCCCTGGCTTGCCTAGGGTTGACCTGGAATAGTTGTGTGGGAAGGCAAGTCTTGGCAAGAGGATGTCCCAAGTTTGAGCTGAGAAGCTGCTCTGTGGGGCAGCTGGGGGGGTTGCAGGAATGAGTCTCCTCACCTTGGCAAGACAATGATGCCATCATGACTGAACCGATGGAAGTCGTTTCGCGTATCAAAAGTGATGATGTCCGTCATTTCTGACTCCTACAGCAGGACAGAGCCATGGGAGGTGACATCAGGAACATGTGCTTGTCGCTGCCTGCGCAGCCTCCCTTTCTGCTTCTCAGAGAAGGAGCTGCCTCTCGGAAAGCCTCCTACCATGTTCTCTTCAGCACCACACGGCCCTTATTTCAACGAGCTGACACACTACTAAGAGCTGCTGTTGCTCATGGAAAGTGTGGCCAGCCGTAGTGGTCTAGACCAGGAGGCACCCACCATTTTGGGAAGCCATTTTGAGGGAGCTTTGATGGACCTTCCAGAGAGCTCCTTGCACCTCCCTGGAGAAATGACAAACTCACCATGTGAACAGTTGGTACCATGGTGCCTGTGGCATCCACCTCCATGAGATGGTGATCAAAAAATTTCATGGTGACCACTTGTCTCTTTACGGAAAGAACGCCAACATCCTTGAACACCAGTGTGGCATCCTTGCGTTCTGCCAGTGTTCCCGAAAAGTAAAGCAAGGTCTCCTCTATGCAGTGCTTCACGGTTACTGTCGGGAAGCCGGTGTCCTTGGCTATCTGTCTATAGCTTAGCTGCACAACGGGCATCTTGGCTAGGAGACAAGCAGAAAATAACTAGTTGCTCCTACAGTACTGAGCTGATGCAGGCTGAGCATCTGGAGCTCCAGGCCCTCCCCTGGCAGTACAGTGCGCGAGACCGGTCCTCTTTAACCCTGACGACATCTGCAGAAGGGAGCTCATGAGGGCTCTTCCTGCATCTAGTTCCAAGGCCTCTGCAAGTGGGGGTGCAAAGGGTCCACAAGGTTTTTTTCAGGACTGAAGGAAGCCTAATGGAACTTTGCTCTCTTGTAAGAACTTGCGGTGTCATTGGGAGCCAGTCCTCTTGGCAAGGACAGGGGGCTGAGCTGCTCTAAGTGCACCAAGCTCAGTGTCATCCAGCTTGGCAGAGCATTGGCTCCTCCATGCGTGAGATGTGTCCCAAGAAGCAACATACCCGGGCTGCACACGGGGAGCAGGATATTTATCTGCCTTCTTACCAGGAATGTCCCTCTGTGCATATCGGAGCGCATAAAACCTCTTCAGAAAACTGCACAGCTGGAACATGGGCCTTAGAACCACCACAGCTTCACCCTTCTCCACAAAGATGTGGTCTTTGAAGACTGCAAATGTTCCAATGCCAATGTTCACTGCCTGGAAAAAACAAGCGGAGCACAGGAAGCAAAGTAAGCGCCTTCTGGGGGGAAGGCTGCTCTCTCACCTGGGTGACCATGGCATGGTGCTTGGGGCCGTGGCTGCTCTAAGAGATCCAAAGGGGCGTTTGAAACCTCAGGGCAAGACTCACTGTTGCCGGGTACTTCCCTCCTCTTCCTCCTCACTCTCAGAAGCATTTCTGGGGTATGAAAGGCAGAGCAAATGCTGCCTGGCTGGGCAATGAGCTTGGTGGCTGGGTTCAAAGGCCTCAGAATGCCCCAGGGCTTCTGCTGGCACCTTGCCCCTGCGTGAGGGGGGACAGACGCCTTTTTTCCCGTCTCTTCTCGAGACCGTGTGCTGTGGCAAGTGCCTCAGCGTGTGGGTGCGCCTTGGCTAGGGGTGTGAGGTGGGCTGAGTCTCTTAAGCCTCCTGTCTCTTGTGCTCTTTGAGGAAGGAAAAAAAGGTAGTCCGCACTACAGAGGGGGGCATCAGGGCTCCAGAAGGCCTCCCGGGACCAGTGGATGAGCAGGATGCAAGGCTCACCTTCTTCTGCAGAAGCTCTCTTCTGAGGGAGGAGCAGGCACCATCCCAAATTTTAACGATGTCTGCAAGCAAGCAAAAGATCTGTCATGCTCCGAGTGACCCTGCCCTGCAACACCCTCCTAAGCACGGAGTCAAGATAACTCGAGTCCCCCACTGTGGCTGAGGACATGCACATGCATGGCTGGGGCGGCATGGCTGAGGTTTTGACAGCCTGGAGGATGCACACACTGAGCTGAGGGAGGAAAGGGAAAGCCCTACCGTTGGTGCTGAGCTGCTTGAGGGTTGGAAACCTCTCAGGTCCCAATGGGGGGTTGAGGACCCGGTAGTCCACCATCTTTGACACCCTTGCTCAAGCTTGCGCTGCGGCAGGGGCAAAGCCGCTCTGCTGTTCGCCTCTTCTGCAACTCCTGTGCTGCTGCAGCAACTCTGGCGCAGTAGAGCGCTGGCAAAAACAGACCCTGGCGTCACTCAGGCCTCGCCACGGAGTCTGTCCGGGGCCTGGTGGGGGCAGGGAGGTGTCACGGTGAGGCGGGTGCCCTGCTGTGACACGCTGCCATGTCACAGAGGTCTGCGACCCCTTTGGCTCATGGGCACGGCCAGGTGTGGGCCCAGCCAGGTGTGGGCCCAGTGTGCACAGAGGAGCCAAATGGGGCACTGTAGGATGCTGCCCCCTGCCCTCGCCTGCCCCGATGGAGGCCATGGGGCAGGGAGGTCACAAGGGGGTGCCTAGACTTGGGCTGTCCTGGGGAAAGGGACTCTGGAGGTGTCCCCAAATTGGGGACACTGGAGTACAATTGTGGGCAGGTGGAGGAGTCTTGTGCTGGACTCTGCCCTGAAGGAAGGGGAGGACAGAAGGAGAAGGAAGAGCAGGGCTGCTGCTGCCTCTGGTCAGTCTCTGGGAAGAGCAAGCTCAGGGTCCTTGGCCTTTCCCCAGGCTCTGGGCATGGAGTGAGCCCAGCCGGGGCGGGGGGGGTGGGGACAGGCACTCAGAAAAAGGTTCTAGAAGATGTAAGAAAGTCCATAAAAGCCCTGTTGCTTCTCCAGCATGGAGGGCATCCTGGAGAGGTTCCTGCTGCCATGTGCCCTCTCTCCTGTTGCAAGCACTAGCAAATAAAGCTTGTGTTCTGACCATTCACCAAGGAGGCAGGCGTTCTGCAGCACTGTGTGGAGAGTCTTGGGCCTGTGAGGTTCTTGCACTTACATCTCAGCCAGGGCGAGGGCTGAGGGTTCAGAAGGGGAGTGGAGACATCCTGACTTCTCCAGTGTCCTTTCTGGTGATAGAATGATCCCAAGAGTTGTGTTAAGGGGCAGTGAAAAGGCAGACAGCCCTTTATTTCACATTATAGGAAGAGACCAGTGTTCAAAGGCAGCTCACCTGGCACCAGGTCGCACAACACTGGCTCTCCTGGGTGTGCATCTCCTGAGCCAGTGCTGCATAGACCTCCTCAGCCTGCAGCCCATTTGCTGCTGCAGGAAGCCAAGAGTGGGCCTGAGGAGCAGCAGGGTTGATGGTGACACCCCTTGAAGGCCCCATCCCAGCTTCCTAGTCCTCTTGCACTTTCCAGGCTGGTCCCCCCTTACCCTTGAGTGATGCCACAGCCCCCAGCTCCCCTGTACCGTGGCCTTCCAGTGGAGAAGGGCCCCGGCGACAGTGCGGCCAATGCCCAATGAGTTCCTGGCTTTGCAGGGACCCTCCACCCTGTCTTATGTCCCTCCCAGTGGAGCTGCCCTCCCCCAGCAGAGGCAGCTCTCAGGGCTCCTGGAAGGGCCAGCCATGGCCAGGGCTGTAGGGAGAGCACAGGGCCTTTGTGCAGCTCCACGGGCTCCTGCAGAGAAGGGTGTTGCAGGCCGCATGGAGAGATTACTGCAGCTGCAAGAGGGACCAACAGTCTTTATTTTGCATTTGCAGAAAACGGTTGTTGATAGATGGTCCCTGGTGCCACCTTCAGCATCTGCTGCGATGGCTGAAGAGCCACCCTTTGGACTCTCTGAGTCCGGTCATGGCTTCCTGGTATGCCTGGCAGTGCTTGGGCTGTCACGCAACGGTCAAAGAGCGGCTTCTTCTCCCCCTTGCTAGAGAATGCAAAAGAAAGGGCCTCAGCTCTGTGGTGAGGCACGTGAGAGGGAAACGCTGCAGGCCTCCTTCAGGCCCCTGTTCCTGGGTGAGCTGCTGGGGCCAGCTCAGTGGCGTGTGTGGTGGGCTTTGGGCCCGTGTGTGCAAAACAGGCTACCTGCAGTGCCAGTGAACCAAGCGAAGGCCGAACAGCTGAGCAGTGCTTTCAGCTTCAGCCACCGTGTGCAGGGAGGGGGGGCACTGAATTGCTTTTCCAAGTGCCAGCCAAGTAGGGCTTGGATGACCATGACACCTCCCTTGTTCAGGGCCAGTTTGCTAACCTGCCTCCAAAGTGATGAAGGCCATCAAGAAAAGACCCTCTTCCCCAGGGGCTGCTGCCAGTGGCACTGAAGGACATGGCAGGAGAGGGAGGCCGCATGCACATGGGGAGACCCTTACCAGAGCAGCTTCTCCTGCTGTTTTACTGAGTCCCTGTTGAGAGCAGCCTTCCTTGCCCACTCATCCTGCTGTGCTCTGTAGGTCTCCAGCAGCTTCAGGGTGAGGCTGGCTCGTGGGGAATGGAAGCTGCAATGGCAGGGACACGCTCTCTGTCATGCTCTGGCTGGGATGCTGCCCATGCCTCCCCTTCCCTAAGGCCCCGTGTGTACATGTGCACATATGCACATATCCAGGCTCATACAGCCGTCACTGTTAGTAGCCACAGTTAGACCCGAGGACAAGTTTCATCCCATTCTGCTGTGACTGCAGCTGCCCCTGGAGGCAGCATCTACTCCAGGCCGTTGCGGTGTCATGAAGAAGCGGACAATGCCAATCCCCGAGCTCAGGGAAGTGTGGACTCTGTGGTGCACGGTCACCCAATGCTTCCAGGCCTCTGCAGGAGCCAGCACAGACTTACTCTTTCTGGGCTCTCTCTGGGAGCCTTGCCCGTTTTCGCGCTTCTGAGGCTCCACGGGGCCCATTCTTTGGCGCTCGCTTTTTCATTTGGTCCTTGAGCTTCTCATCGTACTCCTTTGTGAGCATGTGGGAAGGAGCTCCTGGATCCTTAATCACACAGGGACGGGTGCTCTGCAAAGGCAGATGAGACTTCCCTTAAACACTGCTGCACATAGCTGGGTCTCTTTTCCAAAAGGCAGGCCCAGGAGAATTGGGATGGAGCTGAGGGTGGTGGTGGTGTGGTTCCCCCCTCTTCTGCCCCCTCTCTGGAGATGGGAGGCCCACACAGGGTTGGCAAATGCCTCCCTTTTACCTTTCCTGACGGCTGATCAGCACAAGCAGGGAGTTCAGATTGGGGCTGGACTTCAGGCTTTGGCTGCCAGTCTGTCTTGGAGAGCCTCTCCGGAATTGATGGCAGAAATCTGGAGAGACGGGACAAGGAGAGTCTCAGGGAGCAGAACCTGAGCCCGTTCCTCCGGGCTGGGCTCACAGCCTGTGCCCCGGCTGCTGCAACTCAGGGCAGTGCTGCAGGAAATCCATGTGGCCAGCAAGAGACCAACGGTCCTTGCAATGATCCAGAGCCTTTCAGTGTGATGATGGGCAGCGTGGCCAGAGGAGAGATCTCACTCTCATGACAACAGGAGCACAACGTGTGCTCACCTGCCCTCACAGCCCCAATCCCTGCAGTTTTCTCCAGAAGACTCACCTGACTCTGCCACCTCCAATACCCTTAGATTCCTCTTGGTATTTCACTGCCAATTTGGCCAGAGGAATCTTCTCTCGAGCCAGGAAGACTGGATCCAGCTGGCTGCCTGCAAGCATGAATCAAGAGACTCTTCAGAAATGTGTCTTTGTGCTTGTGCAAGCAAGTGTGAGTGGTGGTACTGCTCGGTTGTGCTGTGCAAGGCTCAGGAGGCTTCTTCCTCTCAGACAGTCTTCCTCCTCAGCTTCCAGCACTTCGCTTCCTTGGCCTTCATCCATTTCTAAAACCCCCTGGCAGACTTTGCCAGTCAAGATGCTGAGGCCTTCTCCTCCACTGTGACTCCTGTTAGTTCAATCCCTACCTCAGATAGAAAAGCAAGTGGCCCTCTACATGAGGGAAGGGGGTCCTCAGGGTAAGGGCAACTCAGAGTATCAACCCTGAGAGCATCAGGCATCAGCTGCCATTGGGAGTGCTGGGAGCATCTACTGGGAAGTCACTGGAGATTTACCAGGATACGTCCATAAAGTCACCCAAATGCTTTCTCGTGTCCCTTGCCCTGGGATATTATGGCCTTGGCTCTTCCTCCCTCGCAAGAATGAAAGGGGAAGGCAAAACACCTAACAGAAGGGGGCTGTGACATTACCTTGGCTCTTACGGCGCTCACCAGGCACCACCTCCTCCCTGGGCTTGACAGACCGTGCATGGAGTGAAGATTTGCCTGGGAACTCAAGGGCAAACCTGGAAAGAAGAGGCTCATTTGAACAAAGGGCAACATGGTCCCTTGGCCGCTTGCACCGATAGCGTCTTTACTGAGAGCTTTTCGAGTTCCTTGTGCACTCATGGAGTAGGTAACAATAGTGGGATCTGAGGGGTGCAGGGAATGACAGCAGAGCCCGGAGGGCCACACCAGTTTCCATCAATCTCTGGCAGTGCTTCCCTTGCTTTGTTGTGAGAGAGCCAGGTCCTTCTACACAAGGGCTCCTTGGTGCCACTGGAGAGCCTCCCATGTCTTGCATTCTGTGTCCACTGAGAACACACCAGCCCCTTTGTCTGCCCTGCCCCGGCTGTGGAGTAGAGAGCACAGAGGCAACTGGAAGCCCTGGCTTGCATAGGGTTGACCTGGAATAGTTGTGTGGGAAGGCAAGTCTTGGCAAGAGGATGTCCCAAGTTTGAGCTGAGAAGCTGCTCTGTGGGGCAGCTGGGGGGGTTGCAGGAATGAGTCTCCTCACCTTGGCAAGACAATGATGCCATCATGACTGAACCGATGGAAGTCGTTTCGCGTATCAAAAGTGATGATGTCCGTCATTTCTGACTCCTACAGCAGGACAGAGCCATGGGAGGTGACATCAGGAACATGTGCTTGTCGCTGCCTGCGCAGCCTCCCTTTCTGCTGCTCAGAGAAGGAGCTGCCTCTCGGAAAGCCTCCTACCATGTTCTCTTCAGCACCACACGGCCCTTATTTCAACGAGCTGACACACTACTAAGAGCTGCTGTTGCTCATGGAGAGTGTGGCCAGCCGTAGTGGTCTAGACCAGGAGGCACCCACCATTTTGGGAAGCCATTTTGAGGGAGCTTTGATGGACCTTCCAGAGAGCTCCTTGCAGCTCCCTGGAGAAATGACAAACTCACCATGTGAACAGTTGGTACCATGGTGCCTGTGGCATCCACCTCCATGAGATGGTGATCAAAAAATTTCATGGTGACCACTTGTCTCTTTACGGAAAGAACGCCAACATCCTTGAACACCAGTGTGGCATCCTTGCGTTCTGCCAGTGTTCCCGAAAAGTAAAGCAAGGTCTCCTCTATGCAGTGCTTCACGGTTCCTGTCGGGAAGCCGGTGTCCTTGGCTATCTGTCTATAGCTTAGCTGCACAACGGGCATCTTGGCTAGGAGACAAGCAGAAAATAACTAGTTGCTCCTACAGTACTGAGCTGATGCAGGCTGAGCATCTGGAGCTCCACGCCCTCCCCTGGCAGTACAGTGCGCGAGACCGGTCCTCTTTAACCCTGACGACATCTGCAGAAGGGAGCTCATGAGGGCTCTTCCTGCATCTAGTTCCAAGGCCTCTGCAAGTGGGGGTGCAAAGGGTCCACAAGGTTTTTTTCAGGACTGAAGGAAGCCTAATGGAACTTTGCTCTCTTGTAAGAACTTGCGGTGTCATTGGGAGCCAGTCCTCTTGGCAAGGACAGGGGGCTGAGCTGCTCTAAGTGCACCAAGCTCAGTGTCATCCAGCTTGGCAGAGCATTGGCTCCTCCATGCGTGAGATGTGTCCCAAGAAGCAACATACCCGGGCTGCACACGGGGAGCAGGATATTTATCTGCCTTCTTACCAGGAATGTCCCTCTGTGCATATCGGAGCGCATAAAACCTCTTCAGAAAACTGCACAGCTGGAACATGGGCCTTAGAACCACCACAGCTTCACCCTTCTCCACAAAGATGTGGTCTTTGAAGACTGCAAATGTTCCAATGCCAATGTTCACTGCCTGGAAAAAACAAGCGGAGCACAGGAAGCAAAGTAAGCGCCTTCTGGGGGGAAGGCTGCTCTCTCACCTGGGTGACCATGGCATGGTGCTTGAGGCCGTGGCTGCTCTAAGAGATCCAAAGGGGCCTTTGAAAGCTCAGGGCAAGACTCACTGTTGCGAGGTACTTCCCTCCTCTTCCTCCTCACTCTCAGAAGCATTTCTGGGGTATGAAAGGCAGAGCAAATGCTGCCTGGCTGGGCAGTGAGCTTGGTGGCTGGGTTCAAAGGCCTCAGAATGCCCCAGGGCTTCTGCTGGCACCTTGCCCCTGCGTGAGGGGGGACAGACGCCTTTTTTCCCGTCTCTTCTCGAGACCGTGTGCTGTGGCAAGTGCCTCAGCGTGTGGGTGCGCCTTGGCTAGGGGTGTGAGGTGGGCTGAGTCTCTTAAGCCTCCTGTCTCTTGTGCTCTTTGAGGAAGGAAAAAAAGGTAGTCCGCACTACAGAGGGGGGCATCAGGGCTCCAGAAGGCCTCCCGGGACCAGTGGATGAGCAGGATGCAAGGCTCACCTTCTTCTGCAGAAGCTCTCTTCTGAGGGAGGAGCAGGCACCATCCCAAATTTTAACGATGTCTGCAAGCAAGCAAAAGATCTGTCATGCTCCGAGTGACCCTGCCCTGCAACACCCTCCTAAGCACGGAGTCAAGATAACTCGAGTCCCCCACTGTGGCTGAGGACATGCACATGCATGGCTGGGGCGGCATGGCTGAGGTTTTGACAGCCTGGAGGATGCACACACTGAGCTGAGGGAGGAAAGGGAAAGCCCTACCGTTGGTGCTGAGCTGCTTGAGGGTTGGAAACCTCTCAGGTCCCAATGGGGGGTTGAGGACCCGGTAGTCCACCATCTCTGACACCCTTGCTCAAGCTTGCGCTGCGGCAGGGGCAAAGCCGCTCTGCTGTTCGCCTCTTCTGCAACTCCTGTGCTGCTGCAGCAACTCTGGCGCAGTAGAGCGCTGGCAAAAACAGACCCTGGCGTCACTCAGGCCTCGCCACGGAGTCTGTCCGGGGCCTGGTGGGGGCAGGGAGGTGTCACGGTGAGGCGGGTGCCCTGCTGTGACACGCTGCCATGTCACAGAGGTCTGCGACCCCTTTGGCTCATGGGCATGGCCAAGTGTGGGCCCAGCCAGGTGTGGGCCCAGTGTGCACAGAGGAGCTGAATGGGGCACTGTAGGATGCTGCCCCCTGCCCTCGCCTGCCCCGATGGAGGCCATGGGGCAGGGAGGTCACAAGGGGGTGCCTAGACTTGGGCTGTCCTGGGGAAAGGGACTCTGGAGGTGTCCCCAAATTGGCGACACTGGAGTACAATTGTGGGCAGGTGAAGGAGTCTGTGCTGGACTCTGCCCTGAAGGAAGGGGAGGACAGAAGGAGAAGGAAGAGCAGGGCTGCTGCTGCCTCTGGTCAGTCTCTGGGAAGAGCGAGCTCAGGCTCCTTGGCCTTTCCCCAGGCTCTGGGCATGGAGTGAGCCCAGCCGGGGTGGGGGTGGGGTGGGGACAGGCAGTCAGGAAAAGGTTCTAGAAGATGTAAGAAAGTCCATAAAAGCCCTGTTGCTTCTCCAGCATGGAGGGCATCCTGGAGAGGTTCCTGCTGCCATGTGCCCTCTCTCCTGTTGCAAGCACTGGCAAATAAAGCTTGTGTTCTGACCATTCACCAAGGAGGCAGGCGTTCTGCAGCACTGTGTGGGGAGTCTTGGGCCTGTGAGGCTCTTGCACTTACATCTCAGCCAGGGCGAGGGCCGAGGGTTCAGAAGGGGAGTGGAGACATCCTGACTTCTCCAGTGTCCTTTCTGGTGATAGAATGATCCCAAGAGTTGTGTTAAGGGCCAGTGAAAAGGCAGACAGCCCTTTATTTCACATTATAGGAAGAGACCAGTGTTCAAAGGCAGCTCGCCTGGCACCAGGTCGCACAACAGTGGCTCTCCTGGGTGTGCATCTCCTGAGCCAGTGCTGCATAGACCTCCTCAGCCTGCAGCCCATTTGCTGCTGCAGGAAGCCAAGAGCGGGCCTGAGGAGCAGCAGGGTTGATGGTGACACCCCTTGAAGGCCCCATCCCAGCTTCCTAGTCCTCTTGCACTTTCCAGGCTGGTCCCCCCTTACCCTTGAGTGATGCCACAGCCCCCAGCTCCCCTGTACCGTGGCGTTCCAGTGGAGAAGGGCCCCAGCGACAGTGCGGCCAATGCCCAATGAGTTCCTGGCTTTGCAGGGACCCTCCACCCTGTCTTATGTCCCTCCCAGTGGAGCTGCCCTCCCCAGCAGAGGCAGCTCTCAGGGCTCCTGGAAGGGCCAGCCATGAGGGCTGTAGGGAGAGCACAGGGCCTTTGTGCAGCTCCACGGGCTCCTGCAGAGAAGGGTGTTGCAGGCCGCATGAAGAGATTACTGCAGCTGCAAGAGGGACCAACAGTCTTTATTTTGCATTTGCAGAAAACGGTTGTTGATAGATGGTCCCTGGTGCCACCTTCAGCATCTGCTGCGATGGCTGAAGAGCCACCCTTTGGACTCTCTGAGTCCGGTCATGGCTTCCTGGTATGCCTGGCAGTGCTTGGGCTGTCACGCAACGGTCAAAGAGCGGCTTCTTCTCCCCCTTGCTAGAGAATGCAAAAGAAAGGGCCTCAGCTCTGTGGTGAGGCACGTGAGAGGGAAACGCTGCAGGCCTCCTTCAGGCCCCTGTTCCTGGGTGAGCTGCTGGGGCCAGCTCAGTGGCGTGTGTGGTGGGCTTTGGGCCCGTGTGTGCAAAACAGGCTACCTGCAAGTGCCAGTGAACCAAGCGAAGGCCGAACAGCTGAGCAGTGCTTTCAGCTTCAGCCACCGTGTGCAGGGAGGGGGGGCACTGAATTGCTTTTCCAAGTGCCAGCCAAGTAGGGCTTGGATGACCATGACACCTCCCTTGTTCAGGGCCAGTTTGCTAACCTGCCTCCAAAGTGATGAAGGCCATCAAGAAAAGACCCTCTTCCCCAGGGGCTGCTGCCAGTGGCACTGAAGGACATGGCAGGAGAGGGAGGCCGCATGCACATGGGGAGACCCTTACCAGAGCAGCTTCTCCTGCTGTTTTACTGAGTCCCTGTTGAGAGCAGCCTTCCTTGCCCACTCATCCTGCTGTGCTCTGTAGGTCTCCAGCAGCTTCAGGGTGAGGCTGGCTCGTGGGGAATGGAAGCTGCAATGGCAGGGACACGCTCTCTGTCATGCTCTGGCTGGGATGCTGCCCATGCCTCCCCTTCCCTAAGGCCCCGTGTGTACATGTGCACACATGCACATATCCAGGCTCATACAGCCGTCACTGTTAGTAGCCACAGTTAGACCCGAGGACAAGTTTCATCCCATTCTGCTGTGACTGCAGCTGCCCCTGGAGGCAGCATCTACTCCAGGCCGTTGCGGTGTCATGAAGAAGCGGACAATGCCAATCCCCGAGCTCAGGGAAGTGTGGACTCTGTGGTGCACGGTCACCCAATGCTTCCAGGCCTCTGCAGGAGCCAGCACAGACTTACTCTTTCTGGGCTCTCTCTGGGAGCCTTGCCCGTTTTCGCGCTTCTGAGGCTCCACGGGGCCCATTCTTTGGCGCTCGCTTTTTCATTTGGTCCTTGAGCTTCTCATCGTACTCCTTTGTGAGCATGTGGGAAGGAGCTCCTGGATCCTTAATCACACAGGGACGGGTGCTCTGCAAAGGCAGATGAGACTTCCCTTAAACACTGCTGCACATAGCTGGGTCTCTTTTCCAAAAGGCAGGCCCAGGAGAATTGGGATGGAGCTGAGGGTGGTGGTGGTGTGGTTCCCCCCTCTTCTGCCCCCTCTCTGGAGATGGGAGGCCCACACAGGGTTGGCAAATGCCTCCCTTTTACCTTTCCTGACGGCTGATCAGCACAAGCAGGGAGTTCAGATTGGGGCTGGACTTCAGGCTTTGGCTGCCAGTCTGTCTTGGAGAGCCTCTCCGGAATTGATGGCAGAAATCTGGAGAGACGGGACAAGGAGAGTCTCAGGGAGCAGAACCTGAGCCCGTTCCTCCGGGCTGGGCTCACAGCCTGTGCCCCGGCTGCTGCAA
This sequence comes from Tinamus guttatus, assembly GCF_059628265.1. Classification (NCBI taxonomy): domain Eukaryota; kingdom Metazoa; phylum Chordata; class Aves; order Tinamiformes; family Tinamidae; genus Tinamus; species Tinamus guttatus. Next base: position 5,410,479 of record NW_028288706.1, on the reverse strand, counting down.
CTCAGGGCAGTGCTGCAGGAAATCCATGTGGCCAGCAAGAGACCAACGGTCCTTGCAATGATCCAGAGCCTTTCAGTGTGATGATGGGCAGCGTGGCCAGAGGAGAGATCTCACTCTCATGACAACAGGAGCACAACGTGTGCTCACCTGCCCTCACAGCCCCGATCCCTGCAGTTTTCTCCAGAAGACTCACCTGACTCTGCCACCTCCAATACCCTTAGATTCCTCTTGGTATTTCACTGCCAATTTGGCCAGAGGAATCTTCTCTCGAGCCAGGAAGACTGGATCCAGCTGGCTGCCTGCAAGCATGAATCAAGAGACTCTTCAGAAATGTGTCTTTGTGCTTGTGCAAGCAAGTGTGAGTGGTGGTACTGCTCGGTTGTGCTGTGCAAGGCTCAGGAGGCTTCTTCCTCTCAGACAGTCTTCCTCCTCAGCTTCCAGCACTTCGCTTCCTTGGCCTTCATCCATTTCTAAAACCCCCTGGCAGACTTTGCCAGTCAAGATGCTGAGGCCTTCTCCTCCACTGTGACTCCTGTTAGTTCAATCCCTACCTCAGATAGAAAAGCAAGTGGCCCTCTACATGAGGGAAGGGGGTCCTCAGGGTAAGGGCAACTCAGAGTATCAACCCTGAGAGCATCAGGCATCAGCTGCCATTGGGAGTGCTGGGAGCATCTACTGGGAAGTCACTGGAGATTTACCAGGATACGTCCATAAAGTCACCCAAATGCTTTCTTGTGTCCCTTGCCCTGGGATATTATGGCCTTGGCTCTTCCTCCCTCGCAAGAATGAAAGGGGAAGGCAAAACACCTAACAGAAGGGGGCTGTGACATTACCTTGGCTCTTACGGCGCTCACCAGGCACCACCTCCTCCCTGGGCTTGACAGACCGTGCATGGAGTGAAGATTTGCCTGGGAACTCAAGGGCAAACCTGGAAAGAAGAGGCTCATTTGAACAAAGGGCAACATGGTCCCTTGGCCGCTTGCACCGATAGCGTCTTTACTGAGAGCTTTTCGAGTTCCTTGTGCACTCATGGAGTAGGTAACAATAGTGGGATCTGAGGGGTGCAGGGAATGACAGCAGAGCCCGGAGGGCCACACCAGTTTCCATCAATCTCTGGCAGTGCTTCCCTTGCTTTGTTGTGAGAGAGCCAGTTCCTTCTACACAAGGGCTCCTTGGTGTCACTGGAGCCTCCCATGTCTTGCATTCTGTGTCCACTGAGAACACACCAGCCCCTTTGTCTGCCCTGCCCCGGCTGTGGAGGAGAGAGCACGGAGGCAACTGGAAGCCCTGGCTTGCATAGGGTTGACCTGGAATAGTTGTGTGGGAAGGCAAGTCTTGGCAAGAGGATGTCCCAAGTTTGAGCTGAGAAGCTGCTCTGTGGGGCAGCTGGGGGGGTTGCAGGAATGAGTCTCCTCACCTTGGCAAGACAATGATGCCATCATGACTGAACCGATGGAAGTTGTTTCGCGTATCAAAAGTGATGATGTCCGTCATTTCTGACTCCTACAGCAGGACAGAGCCATGGGAGGTGACATCAGGAACATGTGCTTGTCGCTGCCTGCGCAGCCTCCCTTTCTGCTGCTCAGAGAAGGAGCTGCCTCTCGGAAAGCCTACCATGTTCTCTTCAGCACCACACGGCCCTTATTTCAACGAGCTGACACACTACTAAGAGCTGCTGTTGCTCATGGAGAGTGTGGCCAGCCGTAGTGGTCTAGACCAGGAGGCACCCACCATTTTGGGAAGCCATTTTGAGGGAGCTTTGATGGACCTTCCAGAGAGCTCCTTGCAGCTCCCTGGAGAAATGACAAACTCACCATGTGAACAGTTGGTACCATGGTGCCTGTGGCATCCACCTCCATGAGATGGTGATCAAAAAATTTCATGGTGACCACTTGTCTCTTTACGGAAAGAACGCCAACATCCTTGAACACCAGTGTGGCATCCTTGCGTTCTGCCAGTGTTCCCGAAAAGTAAAGCAAGGTCTCCTCTATGCAGTGCTTCACGGTTACTGTCGGGAAGCCGGTGTCCTTGGCTATCTGTCTATAGCTTAGCTGCACAACGGGCATCTTGGCTAGGAGACAAGCAGAAAATAACTAGTTGCTCCTACAGTACTGAGCTGATGCAGGCTGAGCATCTGGAGCTCCACGCCCTCCCCTGGCAGTACAGTGCGCGAGACCGGTCCTCTTTAACCCTGACGACATCTGCAGAAGGGAGCTCATGAGGGCTCTTCCTGCATCTAGTTCCAAGGCCTCTGCAAGTGGGGGTGCAAAGGGTCCACAAGGTTTTTTTCAGGACTGAAGGAAGCCTAATGGAACTTTGCTCTCTTGTAAGAACTTGCGGTGTCATTGGGAGCCAGTCCTCTTGGCAAGGACAGGGGGCTGAGCTGCTCTAAGTGCACCAAGCTCAGTGTCATCCAGCTTGGCAGAGCATTGGCTCCTCCATGCGTGAGATGTGTCCCAAGAAGCAACATACCCGGGCTGCACACGGGGAGCAGGATATTTATCTGCCTTCTTACCAGGAATGTCCCTCTGTGCATATCGGAGCGCATAAAACCTCTTCAGAAAACTGCACAGCTGGAACATGGGCCTTAGAACCACCACAGCTTCACCCTTCTCCACAAAGATGTGGTCTTTGAAGACTGCAAATGTTCCAATGCCAATGTTCACTGCCTGGAAAAAACAAGCGGAGCACAGGAAGCAAAGTAAGCGCCTTCTGGGGGGAAGGCTGCTCTCTCACCTGGGTGACCATGGCATGGTGCTTGAGGCCGTGGCTGCTCTAAGAGATCCAAAGGGGCCTTTGAAAGCTCAGGGCAAGACTCACTGTTGCGGGGTACTTCCCTCCTCTTCCTCCTCACTCTCAGAAGCATTTCTGGGGTATGAAAGGCAGAGCAAATGCTGCCTGGCTGGGCAGTGAGCTTGGTGGCTGGGTTCAAAGGCCTCAGAATGCCCCAGGGCTTCTGCTGGCACCTTGCCCCTGCGTGAGGGGGGACAGACGCCTTTTTTCCCGTCTCTTCTCGAGACCGTGTGCTGTGGCAAGTGCCTCAGCGTGTGGGTGCGCCTTGGCTAGGGGTGTGAGGTGGGCTGAGTCTCTTAAGCCTCCTGTCTCTTGTGCTCTTTGAGGAAGGAAAAAAAGGTAGTCCGCACTACAGAGGGGGGCATCAGGGCTCCAGAAGGCCTCCCGGGACCAGTGGATGAGCAGGATGCAAGGCTCACCTTCTTCTGCAGAAGCTCTCTTCTGAGGGAGGAGCAGGCACCATCCCAAATTTTAACGATGTCTGCAAGCAAGCAAAAGATCTGTCATGCTCCGAGTGACCCTGCCCTGCAACACCCTCCTAAGCACGGAGTCAAGATAACTCGAGTCCCCCACTGTGGCTGAGGACATGCACGTGCATGGCTGGGGCGGCATGGCTGAGGTTTTGACAGCCTGGAGGATGCACACACTGACCTGAGGGAGGAAAGGGAAAGCCCTACCGTTGGTGCTGAGCTGCTTGAGGGTTGGAAACCTCTCAGGTCCCAATGGGGGGTTGAGGACCCGGTAGTCCACCATCTCTGACACCCTTGCTCAAGCTTGCGCTGCGGCAGGGGCAAAGCCGCTCTGCTGTTCGCCTCTTCTGCAACTCCTTTGCTGCTGCAGCAACTCTGGCGCAGTAGAGCGCTGGCAAAAACAGACCCTGGCGTCACTCAGGCCTCGCCACGGAGTCTGTCCGGGGCCTGGTGGGGGCAGGGAGGTGTCACGGTGAGGCGGGTGCCCTGCTGTGACACGCTGCCATGTCACAGAGGTCTGCGACCCCTTTGGCTCATGGGCATGGCCAAGTGTGGGCCCAGCCAGGTGTGGGCCCAGTGTGCACAGAGGAGCTGAATGGGGCACTGTAGGATGCTGCCCCCTGCCCTCGCCTGCCCCGATGGAGGCCATGGGGCAGGGAGGTCACAAGGGGGTGCCTAGACTTGGGCTGTCCTGGGGAAAGGGACTCTGGAGGTGTCCCCAAATTGGCGACACTGGAGTACAATTGTGGGCAGGTGAAGGAGTCTGTGCTGGACTCTGCCCTGAAGGAAGGGGAGGACAGAAGGAGAAGGAAGAGCAGGGCTGCTGCTGCCTCTGGTCAGTCTCTGGGAAGAGCGAGCTCAGGCTCCTTGGCCTTTCCCCAGGCTCTGGGCATGGAGTGAGCCTAGCCGGGGCGGGGGAGGTGGGGACAGGCACTCAGAAAAAGGTTCTAGAAGATGTAAGAAAGTCCATAAAAGCCCTGTTGCTTCTCCAGCATGGAGGGCATCCTGGAGAGGTTCCTGTTGCCATGTGCCCTCTCTCCTGTTGCAAGCACTAGCAAATAAAGCTTGTGTTCTGACCATTCACCAAGGAGGCAGGCGTTCTGCAGCACTGTGTGGGGAGTCTTGGGCCTGTGAGGCTTTTGCACTTACATCTCAGCCAGGGCGAGGGCCGAGGGTTCAGAAGGGGAGTGGAGACATCCTGACTTCTCCAGTGTCCTTTCTGGTGATAGAATGATCCCAAGAGTTGTGTTAAGGGCCAGTGAAAAGGCAAGACAGCCCTTTATTTCACATTATAGGAAGAGACCAGTGTTCAAAGGCAGCTCGCCTGGCACCAGGTCGCACAACACTGGCTCTCCTGGGTGTGCATCTCCTGAGCCAGTGCTGCATAGACCTCCTCAGCCTGCAGCCCATTTGCTGCTGCAGGAAGCCAAGAGCGGGCCTGAGGAGCAGCAGGGTTGATGGTGACACCCCTTGAAGGCCCCATCCCAGCTTCCTAGTCCTCTTGCACTTTCCAGGCTGGTCCCCCCTTACCCTTGAGTGATGCCACAGCCCCCAGCTCCCCTGTACCGTGGCCTTCCAGTGGAGAAGGGCCCCGGCGACAGTGCGGCCAATGCCCAATGAGTTCCTGGCTTTGCAGGGACCCTCCACCCTGTCTTATGTCCCTCCCAGTGGAGCTGCCCTCCCCCAGCAGAGGCAGCTTTCAGGGCTCCTGGAAGGGCCAGCCATGGCCAGGGCTGTAGGGAGAGCACAGGGCCTTTGTGCAGCTCCACGGGCTCCTGCAGAGAAGGGTGTTGCAGGCCGCCTGGAGAGATTACTGCAGCTGCAAGAGGGACCAACAGTCTTTATTTTGCATTTGCAGAAAACGGTTGTTGATAGATGGTCCCTGGTGCCACCTTCAGCATCTGCTGCGATGGCTGAAGAGCCACCCTTTGGACTCTCTGAGTCCGGTCATGGCTTCCTGGTATGCCTGGCAGTGCTTGGGCTGTCACGCAACGGTCAAAGAGCGGCTTCTTCTCCCCCTTGCTAGAGAATGCAAAAGAAAGGGCCTCAGCTCTGTGGTGAGGCACGTGGGAGGGAAACGCTGCAGGCCTCCTTCAGGCCCCTGTTCCTGGGTGAGCTACTAGGGCCAGCTCAGTGGCGTGTGTGGTGGGCTTTGGGCCCGTGTGTGCAAAACAGGCTACCTGCAGTGCCAGTGAACCAAGCGAAGGCCGAACAGCTGAGCAGTGCTTTCAGATTCAGCCACCGTGTGCAGGGAGGGGGGGCACTGAATTGCTTTTCCAAGTGCCAGCCAAGTAGGGCTTGGATGACCATGACACCTCCCTTGTTCAGGGCCAGTTTGCTAACCTGCCTCCAGAGTGATGAAGGCCGTCAAGAAAAGACCCTCTTCCCCAGGGGCTGCTGCCAGTGGCACTGAAGGACATGGCAGGAGAGGGAGGCCGCATACACATGGGGAGACCCTTACCAGAGCAGCTTCTCCTGCTGTTTTACTGTGTCCCTGTTGAGAGCAGCCTTCCTTGCCCACTCATCCTGCTGTGCTCTGTAGGTCTCCAGCAGCTTCAGGGTGAGGCTGGCTCGTGGGGAATGGAAGCTGCAATGGCAGGGACACGCTCTCTGTCATGCTCTGGCTGGGATGCTGCCCGTGCCTCCCCTTCCCTAAGGCCCCGTGTGTACATGTGCGCACATGCACATATCCAGGCTCAAACAGCCGTCACCGTTAGTAGCCACAGTTAGACCCGAGGACAAGTTTCATCCCATTCTGCTGTGACTGCAGCTGCCCCTGGCGGCAGCATCTACTCCAGGCCGTTGCGGTGTCATGAAGAAGCGGACAATGCCAATCCCCGAGCTCAGGGAAGTGTGGACTCTGTGGTGCACGGTCACCCAATGCTTCCAGGCCTCTGCAGGAGCCAGCACAGACTTACTCTTTCTGGGCTCTCTCTGGGAGCCTTGCCCGTTTTCGCGCTTCTGAGGCTCCACGGGGCCCATTCTTTGGCGCTCGCTTTTTCATTTGGTCCTTGAGCTTCTCATTGTACTCCTTTGTGAGCACGTGGGAAGGAGCTCCTGGATCCTTAATCACACAGGGACGGGTGCTCTGCAAAGGCAGATGAGACTTCCCTTAAGCACTGCTGCACATAGCTGGGTCTCTTTTCAAAAAGGCAGGCCCAGGGGAATTGGCATGGAGCTGAGGGTGGTGGTGGTGTGGTTCCCCCCTCTTCTGCCCCCTCTCTGGAGATGGGAAGTCCACACAGGGTTGGCAAATGCCTCCCTTTTACCTTTCCTGACGGCTGATCAGCACAAGCAGGGAGTTCAGATTGGGGCTGGACTTCAGGCTTTGGCTGCCAGTCTGTCTTGGAGAGCCTCTCCGGAATTGATGGCAGAAATCTGGAGAGACGGGACAAGGAGAGTCTCAGGGAGCAGAACCTGAGCCCGTTCCTCCGGGCTGGGCTCACAGCCTGTGCCCCTGCTGCTGCAACTCAGGGCAGTGCTGCAGGAAATCCATGTGGCCAGCAAGAGACCAACGGTCCTTGCAATGATCCAGAGCCCTTCAGTGTGATGATGGGCAGCGTGGCCAGAGGAGAGATCTCACTCTCATGACAACAGGAGCACAACGTGTGCTCACCTGCCCTCACAGCCCCGATCCCTGCAGTTTTCTCCAGAAGACTCACCTGACTCTGCCACCTCCAATACCCTTAGATTCCTCTTGGTATTTCACTGCCAATTTGGCCAGAGGAATCTTCTCTCGAGCCAGGAAGACTGGATCCAGCTGGCTGCCTGCAAGCACGAATCAAGAGACTCTTCAGAAATGTGTCTTTGTGCTTGTGCAAGCAAGTGTGAGTGGTGGTACTGCTCGGTTGTGCTGTGCAAGGCTCAGGAGGCTTCTTCCTCTCAGACAGTCTTCCTCCTCAGCTTCCAGCACTTCGCTTCCTTGGCCTTCATCCATTTCTAAAACCCCCTGGCAGACTTTGCCAGTCAAGATGCTGAGGCCTTCTCCTCCACTGTGACTCCTGTTAGTTCAATCCCTACCTCAGATAGAAAAGCAAGTGGCCCTCTACATGAGGGAAGGGGGTCCTCAGGGTAAGGGCAACTCAGAGTATCAACCCTGAGAGCATCAGGCATCAGCTGCCATTGGGAGTGCTGGGAGCATCTACTGGGAAGTCACTGGAGATTTACCAGGATACGTCCATAAAGTCACCCAAACGCTTTCTCGTGTCCCTTGCCCTGGGATATTATGGCCTTGGCTCTTCCTCCCTCGCAAGAATGAAAGGGGAAAGCAAAACACCTAACAGAAGGGGGCTGTGACATTACCTTGGCTCTTACGGCGCTCACCAGGCACCACCTCCTCCCTGGGCTTGACAGACCGTGCATGGAGTGAAGATTTGCCTGGGAACTCAAGGGCAAACCTGGAAAGAAGAGGCTCATTTGAACAAAGGGCAACATGGTCCCTTGGCCGCTTGCACCGATAGCGTCTTTACTGAGAGCTTTTCGAGTTCCTTGTGCACTCATGGAGTAGGTAACAATAGTGGGATCTGAGGGGTGCAGGGAATGACAGCAGAGCCCGGAGGGCCACACCAGTTTCCATCAATCTCTGGCAGTGCTTCCCTTGCTTTGTTGCGAGAGAGCCAGTTCCTTCTACACAAGGGCTCCTTGGTGCCACTGGAGCCTCCCATGTCTTGCATTCTGTGTCCACTGAGAACACACCAGCCCCTTCGTCTGCCCTGCCCCGGCTGTGGAGGAGAGAGCACGGAGGCAACTGGAAGCCCTGGCTTGCATAGGTTTGACCTGGAATAGTTGTGTGGGAAGGCAAGTCTTGGCAAGAGGATGTCCCAAATTTGAGCTGAGAAGCTGCTCTGTGGGGCACCTGGGGGGGTTGCAGGAATGAGTCTCCTCACCTTGGCAAGACAATGATGCCATCATGACTGAACCGATGGAAGTCGTTTCGCGTATCAAAAGTGATGATGTCCGTCATTTCTGACTCCTACAGCAGGACAGAGCCATGGGAGGTGACATCAGGAACATGTGCTTGTCGCTGCCTGCGCAGCCTCCCTTTCTGCTGCTCAGAGAAGGAGCTGCCTCTCGGAAAGCCTCCTACCATGTTCTCTTCAGCACCACACGGCCCTTATTTGAACGAGCTGACACACTACTAAGAGCTGCTGTTGCTCATGGAGAGTGTGGCCAGCCGTAGTGGTCTAGACCAGGAGGCACCCACCATTTTGGGAAGCCATTTTGAGGGAGCTTTGATGGACCTTCCAGAGAGCTCCTTGCAGCTCCCTGGAGAAATGACAAACTCACCATGTGAACAGTTGGTACCATGGTGCCTGTGGCATCCACCTCCATGAGATGGTGATCAAAAAATTTCATGGTGACCACTTGTCTCTTTACGGAAAGAACGCCAACATCCTTGAACACCAGTGTGGCATCCTTGCGTTCTGCCAGTGTTCCCGAAAAGTAAAGCAAGGTCTCCTCTATGCAGTGCTTCACGGTTACTGTCGGGAAGCCGGTGTCCTTGGCTATCTGTCTATAGCTTAGCTGCACAACGGGCATCTTGGCTAGGAGACAAGCAGAAAATAACTAGTTGCTCCTACAGTACTGAGCTGATGCAGGCTGAGCATCTGGAGCTCCAGGCCCTCCCCTGGCAGTACAGTGCGCGAGACCGGTCCTCTTTAACCCTGACGACATCTGCAGAAGGGAGCTCATGAGGGCTCTTCCTGCATCTAGTTCCAAGGCCTCTGCAAGTGGGGGTGCAAAGGGTCCACAAGGTTTTTTTCAGGACTGAAGGAAGCCTAATGGAACTTTGCTCTCTTGTAAGAACTTGCGGTGTCATTGGGAGCCAGTCCTCTTGGCAAGGACAGGGGGCTGAGCTGCTCTAAGTGCACCAAGCTCAGTGTCATCCAGCTTGGCAGAGCATTGGCTCCTCCATGCGTGAGATGTGTCCCAAGAAGCAACATACCCGGGCTGCACACGGGGAGCAGGATATTTATCTGCCTTCTTACCAGGAATGTCCCTCTGTGCATATCGGAGCGCATAAAACCTCTTCAGAAAACTGCACAGCTGGAACATGGGCCTTAGAACCACCACAGCTTCACCCTTCTCCACAAAGATGTGGTCTTTGAAGACTGCAAATGTTCCAATGCCAATGTTCACTGCCTGGAAAAAACAAGCGGAGCACAGGAAGCAAAGTAAGCGCCTTCTGGGGGGAAGGCTGCTCTCTCACCTGGGTGACCATGGCATGGTGCTTGGGGCCGTGGCTGCTCTAAGAGATCCAAAGGGGCGTTTGAAAGCTCAGGGCAAGACTCACTGTTGCGGGGTACTTCCCTCCTCTTCCTCCTCACTCTCAGAAGCATTTCTGGGGTATGAAAGGCAGAGCAAATGCTGCCTGGCTGGGCAATGAGCTTGGTGGCTGGGTTCAAAGGCCTCAGAATGCCCCAGGGCTTCTGCTGGCACCTTGCCCCTGCGTGAGGGGGGACAGACGCCTTTTTTCCCGTCTCTTCTCGAGACCGTGTGCTGTGGCAAGTGCCTCAGCGTGTGGGTGCGCCTTGGCTAGGGGTGTGAGGTGGGCTGAGTCTCTTAAGCCTCCTGTCTCTTGTGCTCTTTGAGGAAGGAAAAAAAGGTAGTCCGCACTACAGAGGGGGGCATCAGGGCTCCAGAAGGCCTCCCGGGACCAGTGGATGAGCAGGATGCAAGGCTCACCTTCTTCTGCAGAAGCTCTCTTCTGAGGGAGGAGCAGGCACCATCCCAAATTTTAACGATGTCTGCAAGCAAGCAAAAGATCTGTCATGCTCCGAGTGACCCTGCCCTGCAACACCCTCCTAAGCACGGAGTCAAGATAACTCGAGTCCCCCACTGTGGCTGAGGACATGCACATGCATGGCTGGGGCGGCATGGTTGAGGTTTTGACAGCCTGGAGGATGCACACACTGAGCTGAGGGAGGAAAGGGAAAGCCCTACCGTTGGTGCTGAGCTGCTTGAGGGTTGGAAACCTCTCAGGTCCCAATGGGGGGTTGAGGACCCGGTAGTCCACCATCTTTGACACCCTTGCTCAAGCTTGCGCTGCGGCAGGGGCAAAGCCGCTCTGCTGTTCGCCTCTTCTGCAACTCCTGTGCTGCTGCAGCAACTCTGGCGCAGTAGAGCGCTGGCAAAAACAGACCCTGGCGTCACTCAGGCCTCGCCACGGAGTCTGTCCGGGGCCTGGTGGGGGCAGGGAGGTGTCACGGTGAGGCGGGTGCCCTGCTGTGACACGCTGCCATGTCACAGAGGTCTGCGACCCCTTTGGCTCATGGGCACGGCCAAGTGTGGGCCCAGCCAGGTGTGGGCCCAGTGTGCACAGAGGAGCCAAATGGGGCACTGTAGGATGCTGCCCCCTGCCCTCGCCTGCCCCGATGGAGGCCATGGGGCAGGGAGGTCACAAGGGGGTGCCTAGACTTGGGCTGTCCTGGGGAAAGGGACTCTGGAGGTATCCCCAAATTGGGGACACTGGAGTACAATTGTGGGCAGGTGGAGGAGTCTGTGCTGGACTCTGCCCTGAAGGAAGGGGAGGACAGAAGGAGAAGGAAGAGCAGGGCTGCTGCTGCCTCTGGTCAGTCTCTGGGAAGAGCGAGCTCAGGCTCCTTGGCCTTTCCCCAGGCTCTGGGCATGGAGTGAGCCCAGCCGGGGCGGGGCGGGGGTGGGGACAGGCACTCAGAAAAAGGTTCTAGAAGATGTAAGAAAGTCCATAAAAGCCCTGTTGCTTCTCCAGCATGGAGGGCATCCTGGAGAGGTTCCTGCTGCCATGTGCCCTCTCTCCTGTTGCAAGCACTAGCAAATAAAGCTTGTGTTCTGACCATTCACCAAGGAGGCAGGCGTTCTGCAGCACTGTGTGGAGAGTCTTGGGCCTGTGAGGCTTTTGCACTTACATCTCAGCCAGGGCGAGGGCTGAGGGTTCAGAAGGGGAGTGGAGACATCCTGACTTCTCCAGTGTCCTTTCTGGTGATAGAATGATCCCAAGAGTTGTGTTAAGGGGCAGTGAAAAGGCAAGACAGCCCTTTATTTCACATTATAGGAAGAGACCAGTGTTCAAAGGCAGCTCACCTGGCACCAGGTCGCACAACACTGGCTCTCCTGGGTGTGCATCTCCTGAGCCAGTGCTGCATAGACCTCCTCAGCCTGCAGCCCATTTGCTGCTGCAGGAAGCCAAGAGTGGGCCTGAGGAGCAGCAGGGTTGATGGTGACACCCCTTGAAGGCCCCATCCCAGCTTCCTAGTCCTCTTGCACTTTCCAGGCTGGTCCCCCCTTACCCTTGAGTGATGCCACAGCCCCCAGCTCCCCTGTACCGTGGCCTTCCAGTGGAGAAGGGCCCCGGCGACAGTGCGGCCAATGCCCAATGAGTTCCTGGCTTTGCAGGGACCCTCCACCCTGTCTTATGTCCCTCCCAGTGGAGCTGCCCTCCCCCAGCAGAGGCAGCTCTCAGGGCTCCTGGAAGGGCCAGCCATGGCCAGGGCTGTAGGGAGAGCACAGGGCCTTTGTGCAGCTCCACGGGCTCCTGCAGAGAAGGGTGTTGCAGGCCGCATGGAGAGATTACTGCAGCTGCAAGAGGGACCAACAGTCTTTATTTTGCATTTGCAGAAAACGGTTGTTGATAGATGGTCCCTGGTGCCACCTTCAGCATCTGCTGCGATGGCTGAAGAGCCACCCTTTGGACTCTCTGAGTCCGGTCATGGCTTCCTGGTATGCCTGGCAGTGCTTGGGCTGTCACGCAACGGTCAAAGAGCGGCTTCTTCTCCCCCTTGCTAGAGAATGCAAAAGAAAGGGCCTCAGCTCTGTGGTGAGGCACGTGAGAGGGAAACGCTGCAGGCCTCCTTCAGGCCCCTGTTCCTGGGTGAGCTCCTAGGGCCAGCTCAGTGGCGTGTGTGGTGGGCTTTGGGCCCGTGTGTGCAAAACAGGCTACCTGCAGTGCCAGTGAACCAAGCGAAGGCCGAACAGCTGAGCAGTGCTTTCAGCTTCAGCCACCGTGTGCAGGGAGGGGGGGCACTGAATTGCTTTTCCAAGTGCCAGCCAAGTAGGGCTTGGATGACCATGACACCTCCCTTGTTCAGGGCCAGTTTGCTAACCTGCCTCCAGAGTGATGAAGGCCATCAAGAAAAGACCCTCTTCCCCAGGGGCTGCTGCCAGTGGCACTGAAGGACATGGCAGGAGAGGGAGGCCGCATGCACATGGGGAGACCCTTACCAGAGCAGCTTCTCCTGCTGTTTTACTGTGTCCCTGTTGAGAGCAGCCTTCCTTGCCCACTCATCCTGCTGTGCTCTGTAGGTCTCCAGCAGCTTCAGGGTGAGGCTGGCTCGTGGGGAATGGAAGCTGCAATGGCAGGGACACGCTCTCTGTCATGCTCTGGCTGGGATGCTGCCCGTGCCTCCCCTTCCCTAAGGCCCCGTGTGTACATGTGCGCACATGCACATATCCAGGCTCAAACAGCCGTCACCGTTAGTAGCCACAGTTAGACCTGAGGACAAGTTTCATCCCATTCTGCTGTGACTGCAGCTGCCCCTGGCGGCAGCATCTACTCCAGGCCGTTGCGGTGTCATGAAGAAGCAGACAATGCCAATCCCCGAGCTCAGGGAAGTGTGGACTCTGTGGTGCACGGTCACCCAATGCTTCCAGGCCTCTGCAGGAGCCAGCACAGACTTACTCTTTCTGGGCTCTCTCTGGGAGCCTTGCCCGTTTTCGCGCTTCTGAGGCTCCATGGGGCCCATTCTTTGGCGCTCGCTTTTTCATTTGGTCCTTGAGCTTCTCATCGTACTCCTTTGTGAGCATGTGGGAAGGAGCTCCTGGATCCTTAATCACACAGGGACGGGTGCTCTGCAAAGGCAGATGAGACTTCCCTTAAACACTGCTGCACATAGCTGGGTCTCTTTTCCAAAAGGCAGGCCCAGGAGAATTGGGATGGAGCTGAGGGTGGTGGTGGTGTGGTTCCCCCCTCTTCTGCCCCCTCTCTGGAGATGGGAAGCCCACACAGGGTTGGCAAATGCCTCCCTTGTACCTTTCCTGATGGCTGATCAGCACAAGCAGGGAGTTCAGATTGGGGCTGGACTTCAGGCTTTGGCTGCCAGTCTGTCTTGGAGAGCCTCTCCGGAATTGATGGCAGAAATCTGGAGAGACGGGACAAGGAGAGTCTCAGGGAGCAGAACCTGAGCCCGTTCCTCCGGGCTGGGCTCACAGCCTGTGCCCCGGCTGCTGCAACTCAGGGCAGTGCTGCAGGAAATCCATGTGGCCAGCAAGAGACCAACGGTCCTTGCAATGATCCAGAGCCTTTCAGTGTGATGATGGGCAGCGTGGCCAGAGGAGAGATCTCACTCTCATGACAACAGGAGCACAACGTGTGCTCACCTGCCCTCACAGCCCCGATCCCTGCAGTTTTCTCCAGAAGACTCACCTGACTCTGCCACCTCCAATACCCTTAGATTCCTCTTGGTATTTCACTGCCAATTTGGCCAGAGGAATCTTCTCTCGAGCCAGGAAGACTGGATCCAGCTGGCTGCCTGCAAGCACGAATCAAGAGACTCTTCAGAAATGTGTCTTTGTGCTTGTGCAAGCAAGTGTGAGTGGTGGTACTGCTCGGTTGTGCTGTGCAAGGCTCAGGAGGCTTCTTCCTCTCAGACAGTCTTCCTCCTCAGCTTCCAGCACTTCGCTTCCTTGGCCTTCATCCATTTCTAAAACCCCCTGGCAGACTTTGCCAGTCAAGATGCTGAGGCCTTCTCCTCCACTGTGACTCCTGTTAGTGCAATCCCTGCCTCAGACAGAAAAGCAAGTGGCCCTCTACATGAGGGAAGGGGGTCCTCAGGGTAAGGGCAACTCAGAGTATCAACCCTGAGAGCATCAGGCATCAGCTGCCACTGGGAGTGCTGGGAGCATCTACTGGGAAGTCACTGGAGATTTACCAGGATACGTCCATAAAGTCACCCAAATGCTTTCTCGTGTCCCTTGCCCTGGGATATTATGGCCTTGGCTCTTCCTCCCTCGCAAGAATGAAAGGGGAAAGCAAAACACCTAACAGAAGGGGGCTTTGACATTACCTTGGCTCTTACGGCGCTCACCAGGTACCACCTCCTCCCTGGGCTTGACAGACCGTGCATGGAGTGAAGATTTGCCTGGGAACTCAAGGGCAAACCTGGAAAGAAGAGGCTCATTTGAACAAAGGGCAACATGGTCCCTTGGCCGCTTGCACCGATAGCGTCTTTACTGAGAGCTTTTCGAGTTCCTTGTGCACTCATGGAGTAGGTAACAATAGTGGGATCTGAGGGGTGCAGGGAATGACAGCAGAGCCCGGAGGGCCACACCAGTTTCCATCAATCTCTGGCAGTGCTTCCCTTGCTTTGTTGTGAGAGAGCCAGGTCCTTCTACACAAGGGCTCCTTGGTGCCACTGGAGAGCCTCCCATGTCTTGCATTCTGTGTCCACTGAGAACACACCAGCCCCTTCGTCTGCCCTGCCCCGGCTGTGGAGGAGAGAGCACGGAGGCAACTGGAAGCCCTGGCTTGCATAGGGTTGACCTGGAATAGTTGTGTGGGAAGGCAAGTCTTGGCAAGAGGATGTCCCAAGTTTGAGCTGAGAAGCTGCTCTGTGGGGCAGCTGGGGGGGTTGCAGGAATGAGTCTCCTCACCTTGGCAAGACAATGATGCCATCATGACTGAACCGATGGAAGTCGTTTCGCGTATCAAAAGTGATGATGTCCGTCATTTCTGACTCCTACAGCAGGACAGAGCCATGGGAGGTGACGTCAGGAACATGTGCTTGTCGCTGCCTGTGCAGCCTCCCTTTCTGCTGCTCAGAGAAGGAGCTGCCTCTCGGAAAGCCTCCTACCATGTTCTCTTCAGCACCACACGGCCCTTATTTCAACGAGCTGACACACTACTAAGAGCTGCTGTTTCTCATGGAGAGTGTGGCCAGCCGTAGTGGTCTAGACCAGGAGGCACCCACCATTTTGGGAAGCCATTTTGAGGGAGCTTTGATGGACCTTCCAGAGAGCTCCTTGCAGCTCCCTGGAGAAATGACAAACTCACCATGTGAACAGTTGGTACCATGGTGCCTGTGGCATCCACCTCCATGAGATGGTGATCAAAAAATTTCATGGTGACCACTTGTCTCTTTACGGAAAGAACGCCAACATCCTTGAACACCAGTGTGGCATCCTTGCGTTCTGCCAGTGTTCCCGAAAAGTAAAGCAAGGTCTCCTCTATGCAGTGCTTCACGGTTACTGTCGGGAAGCCGGTGTCCTTGGCTATCTGTCTATAGCTTAGCTGCACAACGGGCATCTTGGCTAGGAGACAAGCAGAAAATAACTAGTTGCTCCTACAGTACTGAGCTGATGCAGGCTGAGCATCTGGAGCTCCACGCCCTCCCCTGGCAGTACAGTGCGCGAGACCGGTCCTCTTTAACCCTGATGACATCTGCAGAAGGGAGCTCATGAGGGCTCTTCCTGCATCTAGTTCCAAGGCCTCTGCAAGGGTCCACAAGGTTTTTTTCAGGACTGAAGGAAGCCTAATGGAACTTTGCTCTCTTGTAAGAACTTGCGGTGTCATTGGGAGCCAGTCCTCTTGGCAAGGACAGGGGGCTGAGCTGCTCTAAGTGCACCAAGCTCAGTGTCATCCAGCTTGGCAGAGCATTGGCTCCTCCATGCGTGAGATGTGTCCCAAGAAGCAACATACCCGGGCTGCACACGGGGAGCAGGATATTTATCTGCCTTCTTACCAGGAATGTCCCTCTGTGCATATCGGAGCGCATAAAACCTCTTCAGAAAACTGCACAGCTGGAACATGGGCCTTAGAACCACCACAGCTTCACCCTTCTCCACAAAGATGTGGTCTTTGAAGACTGCAAATGTTCCAATGCCAATGTTCACTGCCTGGAAAAAACAAGCGGAGCACAGGAAGCAAAGTAAGCGCCTTCTGGGGGGAAGGCTGCTCTCTCACCTGGGTGACCATGGCATGGTGCTTGGGGCCGTGGCTGCTCTAAGAGATCCAAAGGGGCGTTTGAAACCTCAGGGCAAGACTCACTGTTGCCGGGTACTTCCCTCCTCTTCCTCCTCACTCTCAGAAGCACTTCTGGGGCAGGAAAGGCAGAGCAAATGCTGCCTGGCTGGGCAATGAGCTTGGTGGCTGGGTTCAAAGGCCTCAGAATGCCTCAGGGCTTCTGTTGGCACCTTGCCCCTGCGTGAGGGGGGACAGACGCCTTTTTTCCCGTCTCTTCTCGAGACCGTGTGCTGTGGCAAGTGCCTAAGCGTGTGGGTGCGCCTTGGCTAGGGGTGTGAGGTGGGCTGAGTCTCTTAAGCCTCCTGTCTCTTGTGCTCTTTGAGGAAGGAAAAAAAGGTAGTCCGCACTGCAGAGGGGGGCATCAGGGCTCCAGAAGGCCTCCCGGGACCAGTGGATGAGCAGGATGCAAGGCTCACATTCTTCTGCAGAAGCTCTCTTCTGAGAGAGGAGCAGGCACCATCCCAAATTTTAACGATGTCTGCAAAGCAAGCGCAAGTCCCATCATGCTTCGAGTGAGCCCAGCCCTGCCTTGCAGCACTCTCCTAAGCATGGAAGCAAGAGCACGCGAGTCTCCCACTGTGGCTGAGGACACGCACATGCATGTTTGGGTCTTCGTGACCGAGTTCTCACGGCTTGCAGCCTAGATGCCTGCACTGAGCTGAGGGAGGTCCGAGGAGTGTCCACATGTGCTCTGCACAGCCCCATCAGCAGCTGCAGCTTCTTGTGCTGCTGGGGGCGCCCAGTCCACACTGCGGTGCAAGCAGCAAGCCCGTTGACCACACTTCTGCCCAGGAGTGCCCAGGGAGCCAAGGCAGAGTCGGAGGCAGGGCATCATGTCCGAGCTGTCAGCAGGAGCCTTGGGCCAGGAGGCAGTGTCACGAGGGGCTCAGTGCCAGACTCTCCACAGAGTCTGGGTGCCTGAACACTCCTGTAAGGGCTCTTAAGAGCTTTACCATTGGTGCTGAGATGCTTTAGGGTTGGAAACTTTTCAGGTCCCAAAGGGGGGCAGGTGAGGATGAGGTAATTCACCATCTTTGCCACCCTTTTTCTAGCTTCACTGTAGTAGGTGCATAGACACGCTACTGGTTGCGTTCCCCCCCGCCAACTCCTGTGCTGCTGCAGCTCTGCTGGATTAGAGTGCTGGCGAGAACACAGTCCAGTGTCACACAGACCTTGCTGCAGAGTCCATCCAGGGCCTGGAGGGACAGGAAAGTGGTGCTGTGAGACGTGTGCCCTGGTCTGACACTCTGCCATGTCACAGATGGCTACAACCTCTCTGGCTTGTGGTCATGGCCAGGTGTGAGCCCAGCATGTGCAGGAGAACTGAATGGGGCACTGGAGGATGCCCTATCTTGCCTCACTGCTGCCACCGTGGGGCAGGGAGTATGTCCCTAGACTTAAGCTCTTCCAGGGGCACTGACTCCAGAGATGTCCAGAAAGGAGTACCCTGGGGTACAATCATGGGCAGTGGAAGAGTCTGTGCTGAACTCTGCCCTGAAGGAAAGGATTGACAGAAGAAGGAAGGAAGGAGGAGCAGGGCTGCCACTGCTTCTGGTTGGCCTCTGAGGCTCCCTAGCATTTCCTGAGGCCATGAGCATGGTGCCAGCCCAGTCTATGCCATGGGCACACAGCCAGCCCAGCAGGGGCAAGGAACCGAGAAAGAAACTTCTTGAAGACCTAAAGGAAGTCCATAAAAAGCCCCATTGCTTCTTCAGCTTGGAAAGTGTCCTGGGGAAATTCCTGCTGCCCTTGCTGCCATGTGCGCTCTCTACTCTTGACGAGCACTAGCACACGAAGCTTGTGTTCTGACCAACCACCAAGCAGGCAGGCGTTCTTCAGCACTGAATCTCGGCACTAGGACCCTTCTGCAGTTACGGCTCGGCCAGGGCCAAGGGTGCAGAACAGCTACAGACATATCCTGCCTTCTCCAGTGTCCAAATGTTCGCAACAGTTGTGTTAAGGGACACTGAAAGAGAAATTCCAGCAATAACAGATTGCCACCTTTGCCAGAAAAGCAAAGGCTTCTCTCTAATGGCAAAAAGTCCTTTATCCCACATCCTAGGGAGACAATGGTGTTTAAAGGTAGCCTGCCTGCCACCAGGTCACACGGAACAAGGTCTCTCTTGGCTGTGCAGCTCCTGTGCCAGTGCTGTGATGGGCTCCTCAGCCTGCAGCCGATTTCCTGCTGCAGGAACCTCATAGCTGGAAGGCCATGAGGAGGGCTCTGCTGCAAACAACAGCATTGATGGTGGCTCCCCTCAGAAGGACTCATGTTAGCTGCTTGATCCCTTTGCACTTCCCAGCCTGGCCCTTCCCCTCCAGTAAGCCACAACCCCCTGCTCCCTTGCACCGTGGCCTTCCAGTGGAGCAGGGCCCTGGAGACAGCACGGCCAATGCCCAATGAGATCCTGGTTTTGCAGGGATTGCTCCGCCCGGGCTTATGTCCCTCCCAGGGGAGCTGCCCTGCCCCAGCAGAGGCAGCTCTCAGGGCTCCTGAAATAGCCAGCTGAGCACAGGGCCTTTGTGCAGCTCCAGGGGTTCCTGCAGAGAAGGGTGTTGCAGGCCGCATGGAGAGGTCACTGCAGCTGCAAGAGGGACCAACAGTCTTTATTTTGCGCCCAGCAGGAGGCAGATGTTAATACATGGGTAAAGGCCCAGGTGCCACCTTCAGCCTTCAGCATCTGCTGCGATGGCTAAGGAGCCGGCTCGCGGCTTCTTGGTGCAGCTGGCAGTGCACGGGCCATCTCGCGGCGGTCAAAGAGCGGCTTCTTCTCCCCCTTGCTAGAGAATGCAAAAGAAAGGGCCTCAGCTCTGTGGTGAGGCACGTGGGAGGGAAACGCTGCAGGCCTCCTTCAGGCGGCTGTTCCTGGGTGAGCTACTAGGGCCAGCTCAGTGGTGTGTGTGGTGGGCCTTGGGCCCGTGTGTGCAGATCAGGTCACTTAGCGCCAGTGAGTTCAGGGTGAAGTCAGGCAGGGACAAGACCTGGGACCGATGGGGTGTCAAAGATGAGCATCAGGCTCTTCAATACTACTGCTCAGAGGGAAAAAAGCTCCAGTTCTGTGTTTTGGGAACGCTAAGCAGCTGAGTAATGCTTTCAGCTTCAGCCCCTCGTTATCTGGGGGTACCCCACTGAAATGCTCTTCTGGGTGCCCCTCAAGTACCCCTTGAGTGGATGGGACATGTATCTTGTTCAGACAGCTCCTTGGCACTGAGGACTGTCAGGGAAAGACCCTCTTTCCCCAGGGGCTGTTGCCAGTGGAACCGAAGGGCATGGCAGGAGAGGGGAGCTCCATGGGCTTGGGACAACTGTTACCAGATGAGCTCCTGCTTCACTGCGTCCCTGTTCAGAGCAGCATTCCTTGCCCACTCGCCCTGCTGTGCTTTGTAGATCTCCAGCAGCTTCAGGGCTGGGCTTGCTCCTGGCCAAAAAAGGCTGCAAGAGCAGGTAGAGGATCGTTGTCATTCTTGGGCTGGTGTGCACCTGCCTCTTCCCTTCCACAGCCCTCCGCGGTCACACAGGGAAGCGCACACACAAATGAGCACACACATGCATCCACTTACTCTTCTGGGAGGCACAGTTCTTCCCTCCCTTCTGATGTTCTCCTGCTGCTTTTCTTTGAGTCTTGTTCTTTCATTCCCTCTTTGAGCTTCTTGTCATACTCCTTTCTTAGCACATGGGAAGGAGGCTTGGGATCCTCACTCACATAGCGACAGGTGGTCTGCAAAAGCAGAAGAGGTTTCCCTGAAGTACTGCTGCACATAGCTGGGGCTCTTCCCCAAAAGGGAGAACTGGGGGAATTGGGACTGAACAGCAGGGAAGGGGTTGGTGATGGCTTCAGTGGGCAGGATCTGAAGCTTTGGAAGCTCCAGCTGTTGGGAAAAGACCACTTTGCACCATGTGCTGAGCATGGGGGAGGTGATCCTGCCCCTCTACTCAGCCCTGGTGAGGCCGCATCTGGAGTACTGTGTCCAGTTCTGGGCTCCACAGTACAAGAGGGATGTGGAGCTGCTGGAGAGAGTCCAGCGCAGGGCTACAAGGATGATCAGGGGCCTGGAACATCTGCCCTATGAGGAGAGGCTGAGGGAGCTGGGCCTGTTCAGCCTGGAGAAGAGAAGGCTGAGAGGGGATCTAATCAGTGTATATAAATACCTCAAGGGAGGGAGTGCAGAGGACGGGGATGGTCTCTTTTCAGTGGTGGCCACTGATAGGACTAGAGGAAATGGCCGGAAACTGAAACATCAAAAATTCCATAGGAACTTAAGGAAAAATTTCTTAACAGTGAGGGTGACAGAGCACTGGAACAGGCTGCCCAGAGAGGTTGTAGAGTCTCCTTCTCTGGAGATCTTCAAAACCCGTTTGGACGCAGTCCTGTGCCACGTGCTCTAGGTGTCCCTGTGTATGCAGGGGGGTTGGACTAGATGATCTGTAGAGGTCCCTTCCAACCCTAAGCATTCTATGATTCTATGATTCTATGATTCTATGGCTGTGCCAACAGGAGCATTCTGATTCTTAGTCATTTTGTGGGGACTGAGGCCTCATGTTTCAGCTAACAAATGCCATCTAAAAAGACCAGTTTTGGCTCTGGAGTGGGATTCCTAATGCCTCTGAGAGACACAGTGAAGGAGGAGGCTGTAGCGGATGGCTCACTTTGCCTTTGCATGATAGGGGCAGCTCCTCCCTGGCAGCAGGGAGCCTACAAGTGGACAGCGGCCCAGCTATGTGGCTGCCACAATCCTGGTGCTCCTGGCACACTGTTGCTGCTCTGCTGCCAGTCAGTGTCAGGGAAGCAATTTTCCTGAAGGCTCTAAAGTACTTGCTGTACCTGGCCTTGCAGTAATCTTTCCTTCGTTTTGTTGGCATAGTATTCACCCCAGATTTCCCCTTCAATTTCTTTGCGCTTTGCCGCCATCAGCAAATGGAGGCATCTTTCTGCTGGAGCTGTGCAAAGGTAGCAGACTCCCTGGAAGCAAGCAAAACACAATAGCCCTCAGTGTTAGCCTCCAGAAATGCAGGCAGGTGGAGGAGGGCAGGCAAGGTGGTGGTGGTTGTAGTTCCCCCCTCTTCTGTTCCTTCTCTGGAGATGGGAAGTCCACACAGAGGTGGCAAATGACTGCCGTGTACCTTTCCTGACAGCTGATGAACACAAGCAGGGAGTTCAGACTTGAGTCGGGCTTGAGGCTTTGGCTGCTTGTCTGCCTTGGAGGGCTTCTCCGGAACTGATGGCAGAAATCTGAAGAGACGGGACAAGGAGAGTCTCAGGGAGCAGAACCTGAGCCCATTCCTCTGGGCTGGGCTCACAGCCTGTGCCCCTGCTGCTGCAACTTGGGGAAGTGCTGCAGGAAATCCATGTGGCCAGCAAGAGACCAAAGGTCCTTGCGATAATCCAAAGCCTTTCAGTGTGATGATGGGCAGCGTGGCCAGAGGAGAGATCTCACTCTCGCAACGACAGGAGCACAACGTGTGTTCACCTGCCCTCACAGCCCTGATCTCTGCCGTTTTCTTCCAGGATCCTCACCTGCCTTGGCCACCTCCAATTCCCTTAAAGTCGTCGCTTTCCTTCAATGCCAGTTTGGCCAGAGAAATCCTCCGTTGAGCCAGAAGGACTGGATCCAGCAGGCTGACTGCAAACAGGAATCAAGAGACTCTTCAGAAGTGTGTCTTTGTGCCTGTGCAAGCAGGTGTAAGCAATGGAGCTGCTTGGTTGTGCTGCACGAGTCTTCAGAGGCTTCTTCCCCTCAGACTGTCTTCCTCCTCAGCTTCCAGCACCTGGCTTCCTTGAGCTATAGAAACTCCTCCATTTCTAAAACTCCTGGCAGATGTTGCTAGTTAAGATGTTGAGGCCTTCTCCTCCATTTTGACTCCTGTTATTGCAATCACAACCTCAGACAGAAGAGCAGGTGGCCCTCTACATGAGAGAAGGGGGTCCTCAGGGTAAGTGCAACTCAGAGTATCAACACTGAGAGCATCAGGCATCAGCTGCCATTGGGAGTGCTGGACTGTGCCCAGAGCACCTACTGGGAAGAATCATTAGAGATTTACCATGACATGTACACAGAGTCACCCAGGTGCGTTCTTGTGTCCCTTGCCTTGGGAAATTGGAGCCTTGGCTTTTCCTCCCTCGCAAGGATGAAAGGAGAAGGCACAACACCTGACAGAAGGGTGCCGTGACATTACCTTTTCTGTTATGGGGCTCACCAGGCACCACCTCCTCCCTGGGCTTGACAGAACGTGCATGGAGCGAAGATTTGCCTGGGAGCTCAAGGGCAAACCTGGAAAGAAGAGGCTCATTTGAACAAAGGGCAACACGGTCCCTTGGCTGCTTGCACTGATAGCGTCTTTACTGAGAGCCTTTCGAGTTCCTTGTGCACTCGTGGAGTAGGTAACAATAGTGGGATCTGAGGGGTGCAGGGAATGACAGCAGAGCCCGGAGGGCCACACCAGTTTCCATCAATCTCTGGCAGTGCTTCCCCTGCTTTGTTGTGAGAGAGCCAATTCCTTCTACACAAGGGCTCCTTGGTGTCACTGGAGAGCCTCCCATGTCTTGCATTCTGTGTCCATTGAGAACACACCAGCCCCTTTTTCTGCCCTGCCCCGGCTGTGGAGGAGAGAGCATGGAGGCAGCTAGAAGCCTTGTCTTGCATAGAGCTGAACTGGAGTAGTTGTGTGAGAAGGCAAGAGGCAAGTCCTGCCAAGAGGATGTCCCATGTCTGAGCTGAGAAGCTGCACTGTGGGGCAGCTGGGGTTGCAGGAATGAGTCTCCTCACCTTGGCAACACGATGACGCCATCATGACTGACCCGAGGAAAGTCGTTTCGGGTATCAAAGGTGACGACATCCGTCATCTCTGAATCCTACAGCAGGACAGAGCCATGGGAGGTGATGTCAGGAACATGTGCTTGTCGCTGTCAAGGGCGGCCTCCCTTTCTGCTGCTCAGCAAAGGAGCTGCCTCTTGCAAAGCCTCCTACTACCTTCTCTTCAGCACTGCACAGCCCTTACTTGAACGAGCTGACACGCCACCAAGTGGTGGTGTCGCTCATGAAGAGTGTGGCCAGCCCAAGTGTTGAGCTGGATGGTGGCACACCAAGAGAAACCTCTTTAAGGAAGCTTTGTCAGGAGTTTCAGAGAGCTCCCTATACCTCTCAGAGAAATTAGAAACTCACTGCAAGAAGAGCTGGCATCATGTTGCCTGTGGAATCCACCTCCATGAGACAATGATCAAAAAAGTTCATGGTGACCACTTGTCTTCGTACGGCAAGAATGCCAATATCCTTGAACACCAGTTCAACCTCCTTGCCTTCTGCCAATGCTCCAGAAAAGAAAAGCAGAGTCTCTTCTATGCAATGCTGCACTGCTTCTGACAGGAAGCCGGTATCCTTTGCTATCTGCTCATAGTTCAGCTGCACAACCGGGATCTCATCTAAAACACAAGTAGATGGAAACCAGTCACATCCAAATTACTCAGCTGACTCATATGTTCTGGACCTTAGCAGCTCACGGCCATCAATATAGTGCCAGGGAGTCCCATATAATCCTGGGAGACATCTGCAAAAGGGAGCCCATGGGCCCCGATCTCTTGCAATGTGTTCCAAGGTCTCTGCAAATAGTGAAATGAGGCATACATGGGGTGCACAGCGGGGAAAGAGTATTCTTCTGCCTTCTTACCTGGAATGTCCTTCTGAGCATATTTGAGCTGGTAAAATCTCTTCAGAAACCGGCACACCTGGAACAAGGGCCTTTGAACAACCAAAACTTCGTCCTTTCCCACACTGACATGGTCTTTGACAACTGCAAATGTCCCAATTCCGATGCTCACCGCCTGGAAAAACAAGCAGAGTACCCCAAGCAAAGTAAGCACCTTCTGTGGGGGAAGGCTAGTGTCTCCCTTGGGTGACCATGGCATGGTGCTTGGGGCCGTGGCTGCTCTAAGAGATCCAAAGGGCCTTTGAAAGCTCAGGGCAAGACGCACTGTTGCTGGGTACTTCCCTCCTCTTCCTCATCTTCCTCCTCGCTCCCAGAAGCACTGCTGAGGCAGAAAAGGCAGAGCAAGTGTCCCATGGCTAGGTAATGAGCTTGGTGGTTGGGTTCAAAGGACCCAGGGCTTCTGCTGGCATCTTGCCCTTGCATCAGGGGGGACAAACGCCTTTTTTCCCATCTATTCTTGAGACTGTGTGCTGTGGCAAGCGCCTCACTGCGTGGGTGCTCTTTGGCTTGGGGTGTGAGGCAGGCTGGGTCTCTTAAGCCTCCTGTCTCTTGTGCTCTTTGGGGAGGGAAAAGGCAGTGCACGCTACAGAGGTGGGGTGGGCATCAGGGCTCCGGAAGACCTCCTGGGACCAGTGGATGAGCAGGATGCAAGGCTCACATTCTTCCGCAGCAGTTCTATTCTGAGGGAGTAGCACGCACTAGCCCAGATCTTAACGATGTCTGCAAAGCAAACGAAAGACCTGTCATGCTTCGAGTGAGCCCAGCCCTGCCCTGCAGCACTCTCCTAAGGAAGGAGGCAAGAGACAAGAGCACAAGAGTCCCCCACTGTGGCTGAGGACAAGCACATGCATGGCTGGGGCATCGTGGCCAAGCTTTTCACAGCTTGCAACCTAGGGGATGCCCTGCACTGAGCTGAGGGAAGTCTGGGGAGTCCCCACACGCACTCTGCACAGCCCCATCAGCAGCTGCAGCTCCTTGTGCTGCTGGGGGCACCCAGTCCCCACTGCAGTGCAAGCAGCAAGCCCGTCCACCACACTTCTGCCCAGGAGTGCCCAGGGAGCCAGGGCACCATGTCCGAGCTGTCAGCAGGAGCCCTGGGCCAGGAGGCAGTGTCACGAGGGGCTCAGTGCCAGACTCTCCACAGAGTCTGGGTGCCTGAACACTCCTGTAAGGGCTCTTTAGAGCTTTACCATTCGTGCTGAGATGCTTGAGGGTTGGAAACTTTTCAGGCCCCAAGGGCGGATTGAGGACCAGGAAATTGACCATCTTTGCCACCCTCGCTTAAGTTCACAGTGACAGGGGACAAAGACACTCTGCTGGTCCTTCGGGCAACCCCTGCGCTGCTGCAGCGCTGGTGGAGCAGAGCGCTGGTGACAGCAGGCCCTGATGTCACCCAGGCCTTGCTGCGAAGTCTGGCTGGTTCCTGTCGGGGATAGAGAAGTGTCGCTGTGATGTGGGCACCCCACTGTGACACCCACTGTGTCACAGAGGGCTACCAGGACCTGCAGGCTTGCAGACATGGGCAGGTCTGGCCCCTTTGGGCCCACTGGAACAATGGAGAATGTGCCCTCCTGCCCTCACCTTCCCCTACAGAGGCTGTGAGGCAGGGAGTGGGTCCCTAACCTTGGGCTCCCCAGTGATACTGACTCAGTTGTATCTCCAAAGTGGGGCACTGGGCTATGATTATGGGCAATGGGAAGGACAGAAGGAAGGAAGGAGGAGCAAGGCTGCCCCTGACCCTGGTCAGCCTCTGGGGAGGAAGGACTGAAGCTGCTTGGCATTTCCCCAGGCCATGGACATGTAGCCAGGCCAACAGGGAGAGAGAGCAGAGAAAGAAAATTCTTGAAGATAGAAACCCAACACAAATGCTATTAAAAAGAATTAAAAAATCACCAAGCCATATGAAGCATGAATAAACCAAAGCATAAATCTCCCTTATGCCAGCCCAGAGGCACACCATCCTTCACGAGTCCGTTGAGCAAGGTCTGAGGCTACAGCTGTGCTTTGGCAATACTGGGTCACTTGCTTTGTGCTTAGGTGTCTGGAAACACCAGAAGTTAGCCAGCTTGAGGTCTGAGCAGAAACCCGAGCCTTTTCAGCTATATAAACAGAACGAATGAGTTCTGTTTCCACCTTACGAGGAGGAATCGTAGGAATTCCTTCATTTAATACATATACCTGCTAATCCAGGGTAATGCTGTCTAGTTGAGCAGTTGCACAGACCTGTAAAGCAATGCTGGAATTGAATTACCTCGGCACTCCCTGCAACTACACCCTTATAAACAATGCATGGGGCCTTGGTATTGGCACACAAGAAGCATTTGCAATACTCCCTTGAAATCCCCGCTCTGTTCATGTCATGGCTAGCTCAGATGGGGCTCCCTGTCTAGAAAGGGAAAATTCAGAACTGCAAAACAAGGTATGAACGTGGGAAAAGATGACAAGTATGCGCAAAATGTCCCTAAAGGTCGCCTCCTTCTTCCTCTGCACCCTGATTGCACCTAATCTCACAGGTAAATGGTTAAAATATTTCCAGCTGACTCTCAGAAGTGCTAGGAGTTGGGAGGGGGACAAAAAGTGTTTCTTCTTTAATTCTGCATATGCAAACTTAAACCAAATACTTCAAGATCAAGTCATCTTGAATTTTAATTCTTCATTAAAAACTAATATTAGAATAAGCAAATGAGAATCCGTAAGTTGTCTTCTACAAGTCAGTTCTGAAATCTAAAGGAAAAAATGTATTTTAAGGAAATTAACTTACTAATGCTGTTTTTTCCCCTCTGTTCTCTGAGAGGTTGAACTTGCAATTCCTCTTTAAATGCTTATCACTTTAAAAATAGGGGATTCCCTACCTGTGGCATGAATCTAGGGTAAGAAAGGAAGGTTTATAAAGTTTTAGTTATTGTTTCAAAAATATTCACTGGTAGTTATGGTTATGTCTTTCCAAAGGTGCCATCTTAACTCCTGAATTCAGGTTGTCTTGCCGCTTTTTGTTCTCTGCTTCAGAAAAAAACAATATTATAGCTTTTCTGACCAGCAAAACCTTTTAAACAAATGATTTATAGTTCTTAGTTGCTACACAGGCAATCACTGGCTCAGTTTCAATGTTCTCAGAACTGATATTCATCCAACTTTGTCTTCCACACTGTGGCAGACCACAGGAAAGAAAGCTAAGATAACTTTCCAACAAGCCTTCTCCCAGTCCACTCACCTTCACCTGAAACGTGAAGACCTATGTCTCCTTGTCTCCTTCATTAGGGTAAAGAGCATTTTACAGTGGTAGGTTGTCTGTTGTCACCCAGAGCAGATATCAAGCTAGATCACAGTACGGTTCCTGTCAAGCCCGGGCATCTGGGCTTTGTGTCGAGGCTGCTGGAAGGAAAAAGGGGCAGGCCGATATATGCTATGATCTTGCCTATGGAGTCGGTGCTTGCAGCTGGAACATAGGCGATGGTGTTCCCAGAGCCTCAGGGTAAAGGTGGCCAAAGAGCCTTGTTTTAATGCCAGCTAGAGATTAATGGAATGTGGACTTAAAGTGAAATGGATATGATTTTTGAAAAGTTTGAATGAAAAAGGTAATCATCTTTCTTCAACAGACATTATGCTAGAGCAGTTACCTTGTGCCTAGGAAAGTACTGAAATGGCCACTGCTGTCCTAGACTGGTCGGAACCACTGCAATCTTCTCATCTGCTGTCTCTATAGTCTTTTCTACCTTGGGAACTATTCACTGCTGAGCAGAAAGAATGTAATTGTTGTCAGGACCAGCAAGTGGCAGAACAAATAGTAGGCTCCATAGCAGTTTCCATAGGATGCTCACCTGGGGAATCCTCCTTCCACACTCTTACTCCAGAACTCCTAATGTGTTTTTCATTAAGATGTTATAGGATAAAATCCGTAAACCACACTGTAGGCATCATCCCAAACCTAGGAGTCCCTGGTTCCAGAGACTAACATGATAACTTCAGGGATAAATCATTGATTAAGTTTATCCAAGAGACCATTAATAAGTACTTTGATTACAATCTACAAGCACTTACACTATTAGAATTCTGCAACATGAAAAAAAAAAAGTACTTAAGCCAGGATCATCTACAAAGCTGAGTCAAGCTTGGAAAGAAATTGCACATTTTTAACCATGAGATAAATGGTCCATTGGAGCAGTTTATCGTGCACAATAGAGTATCTATTTTATTTGGCTTCATTAAATCAGATTAGATGGCTCGCTAAAAGCTTGACCTTTACACATTCTTTTACTGATACAATAAAAAGTCTGAAGCAATGGAAATGCATGCTTTGCCTTTCTGTAAGCAGTTCTGTGCCTAACTGCTCTGTCATTTGCTTTTTGGCTGTGGAACACAGTTTTGCAGAATTCATTTAAGTTTACATTCTTATACCTTTCTTTTTCTTTCTTTTGCTGGGAATTTGAGATGAAGATGCTTTGCTGCCAGCACCTCAGAATATCTCTATTATTTCTACCAACATGAAACATTTCTTAACTTGGAGTCCTGTGACCATCCGAGGAGAAACCGTGAGATACTCTGTTGAATTTCAGGGGTAACTTTCATCTGCCTTTTTTTTTCCTCCCCCCTCTTTGAACTGTTTAGTTAGACGTGAAATCTTGCATTCCTCATGTCTTGAACACTGCTCAGCTCATAGGTCTAAGTAGTTAGATATTCCATCATTGTCAATCACAAATTGAAAAAACAAACACCTTCTGATGGAATTCCAGGTTCATTTGTGGTCATGCCTTAGCAATAGCTGATTGGTAGTAGATACGCAAATGATCCATTGTGTGCATTAAACCCACATAATGAGGGCTGCCTTTGCCCAAAGTACTCAAACTAAGAGCAATAAGTTACCAAGAGGAAGAGATTTATTCAGTGTTAATCTTTTAATCAGTTTACAGACATGAATATCTCCTAAGAAAATGTGGGAGGTTTGGGATGCATCTTGAGCGATGACTTGGATCACAACATGGCTTCTTTGGGACTCTGGTTTACCAAAGACAACCAAGTCAGCTGAAGGGAGCAAGATCTGGTGCACCAGCCCTGGGTTGAATGTTCCTACTTCCCACAGTAACAGGCTGCATTTGGCTCATGGACAAGCCTGCTCAGGAGATCACCTCTAGATAATGTTTAGAGAGCAGCCATGCTGGTTTCGTATGCTCTTAGTATTTCAGCCCCACTTTATCCCTGTCCTTGTTTAACTGGCAAGCAGTCATAGAGATATCCCTTATCACTATCTTCATTGTCTGCCTGCTCTTTTCCTCTCTGCAGGGAGTATGAACGGGAGTATGCCAACGAGAGCTGGATCCCCATCTGTGAGTGTTCGCTCATTACAGCCACAGTGTGTAACATCACAGAGGATATCTCAGCCACTGTTCCCTATAACCTGCGTGTGAGGGCAGACATTGGCACTCAAAGATCAGAGTGGGGCACCCTCAAAGTTTTCTTCAATCGCATCACAAGTAAGTCCTGCCATTTGAATGATGCTGCATCAGTTGAGTTCATCTGTCCCAGAGCTCTCTTGAGGCATTGCACATGTTTATCGCTGCAAGGTGCGCATGTGACTTCAAGACTATAAATGCACGGTGTGCCCTACACACACTATTTCTGTCATCCTCATGTTGAGTTGGCGTATTTCAGACTGCTTCACTCTGTTCTCAGATACAAGCTTCATCCTTCCACAAACTTCAAAAA
Source organism: Tinamus guttatus (assembly GCF_059628265.1). Taxonomy (NCBI): domain Eukaryota; kingdom Metazoa; phylum Chordata; class Aves; order Tinamiformes; family Tinamidae; genus Tinamus; species Tinamus guttatus. The sequence goes on along the minus strand of NW_028288706.1, from coordinate 5,380,820 downwards.
AAGGTGGGAACACCCTAGGCACTTCTCTCAGCAAGTTGACTAGTCTTGCTCCTGATTTCGAGGACTCCTCATCAATTAGGATTGCTATGAATGCTCTAAGTCTCTTCTGAGGAAGAAATAAAAACCTCACATGACCCTGGGTCCAGGATTCCTTGGGAAACTCTAGAAAACAGTCACATCTTCCTCAGTCTGTCTCATGCTGTCCCCAAAATGTAGCTCCCTTCTTGAAATGATTCCCTCCTCTTATGTCATTGGCTATATGAAGTAACCTCAAAAGAAAGAGATAAGCCACCTCATTGCAGAAATCCTAACAATAGAGATTATACAACAACAAACACCTCTCCTGAGGTCACTGTTAGTGATTTGCAGATCTTAGTCTGGGAAGCAGTCATCAGTTTCAGCCAGCTGCATCGAAGGCCAAAGCAGACCCCATCTGAAACCCTCATGGGTCACTTGTAGTTACCTAGTGACTCATAAGCCACTATTTGGAGCTGAGGGAGTCTGATGTCTTGCCTCTTTCTCTGCAAGCATGGTCACTGTTTGCCTGCAAGTTACAGCATTGCTGAAGAACAAGCAGCAGATTGTGGAAGAACTTTCATATAGGACATGCCATTTTCCAACTGCTTGAAACCATCAACATCTTCAAAGAGTTGAATTGTAGCTTTGAGCAGTTCTCATCCTGGTCACCAAAAGAAAGCTGGTGGGTTGCATGTATGTGCAGTGTCCCAGCTTATCACTCAAGTTGTTCTCCAGCTTAGGCTCACAAGTCATTTCCTTCAGCTTGTGCCCTTGTTACCTCTGTTGTAGTCTGATCCTAACTCTACCTGGCAACCTGTGTTAAGTCAGCACTGAGGAAGATGCATGGCAAAGTGAGGCACCTTCTTTCCTGAACAAAATTTCAGTCCTCCCCTCACTTTGAGGGCAGGCTATCCAGAATCCACCTGCTTTAGGACTATAGCAAACTCAGACCCTCGCTGCTAGCTCCTAGATAGTTATTGCCAACATTCCCATGAAGGAGCAGTAGTTTTCACAGGCCCTAGTCCATGTCTTAGAGTAAGCTTATGCCTAGGAGCAGAGCTGCCTAATCCAGTGTCTCAGCTTCTGGTGGCCCAACTGGTTCTGCTGCTATAGGTCACATGGGGCTCATGGGCCAGACACCTTCCTCCACTGGAAGAAATTCAAAACCTCTCAAGTCTGTGCAGCTCAGCTATTGTCAAACATCACAGCACAATCATGGTGGTCCTCCTGTTCAGTACCTAGTGATTCTGAGAAGGCAGGGAAATTTCTGCCCTGGAGCAATCAACTGTTATCTCAGACCAATGTGCTTATGACAGTGAAAGGACAGTAACAGCAAGTACTTCCCTCCCTCTCTTAGCCAGGAAAAGGAAGATTTTTTCTTTTTAGAGTTGCCTCTGACATGACATGGTGTTTTCTATGTTGACAGCTTACCTGACCCCACCTCTGATGAAGATCATAGCAGATGGGTATCATTTACTAGTGGAGCTGGAAGACATGGGGCCAGCCTTTCAGTTCCGTGTTCTCTATTGGAGGAAGGGCCAGGAGAGTAGGGTGAGTTTTACCCTTGGGTTTTGGGTGAAGATGGAGACCCCACAGGACTTGCAGTGAGACCACACAGACACTGTCCAGGGGCCATTTTCTATTCCATGCTACAACAAGTGGGTCATGCCAGTCACTGCTACATGAGGCTGGAGGACCTGCACAGAGTCAGTGTCTGCAGTATTCCTCTGTACTCACTGTTTTGTTCTTCTCATTCCTCTGGAGAAGTCTGTCTGCTCTTTCCATAATCTGTCTTCCTGGAAAGGGAATTCCACCAGGAACCTCAACAATTAAAATAAACCAAAAGAAAAATCACGGACTGAAGGCTTGCCTTCTTAACATCCTTTGGTTTACTTGGACCTAGAATTAAGGTGTCACATTGGAAGCACTACACAGGTTTCTCAGGAGTCTCTTGTAAAGTAGATCTGCCAAATGAACTTTAATGTGCTTAGCTGAGGGTTCTGATTATACCTGGGTAATAATGAAAACTGACAGGTGGCTTTCCATTCAGGTACTTATGTTTGTTAGCCACCAAGAACTCTTCTCTTGGGAGCATCATGTTTCCCTAGCACAAGAGGGCCTAAAAATATAAACACGGCCATATCAAATCAGATCACAGGTGCATTCAGTCAAATACTTTCTTTCTTACAATGGCTAATGGAGATGATCAGGAAAGCAAATAAAAACAGGATCTGTATACAATCAATCTTAATTTCTCAAGCTTCAGAGAGACATCTGCAGGGAATTCCTGATCCAAAACTGCTGCTTTAATGGTCTGGTTTTGAAGCCATGTAAACTTAGCACACCCAGATTCCTGTAGTGAGGAGTTTGACAGCTTAAATTCTTCTGAATGAAGATTCATGTGCCACAGTGAGGAAGTTACTCCTGTTCACTTTCCTCACCACAGCAATTCTTTTGTATTGACTGCTGACTTTCTCTTCCCAAGCTGAGAACTAGACTGTTGAGTTGTACCCTTCCTATACTTGCAGTTCTTCTTGCTATACTTCTATGCCTTTACAAATGTGGCAAGGGACTACACTCAAGCTCCTGTTCCTACTGAATGCTCCACTGATGCCCACTATCTGAAAGTGAGGAAGAAAAAAATCGTGGGAACATCATTTTGCATTTATCTGTGCTGAATCTCACTTATTTTATTGTATGGTCCTTCTGCAGTTATTCATAGTTAATGGGCCTCTGTGTCTTCACCTGTATTTTAACTAGCAGTTTAACCATGCAAAAGACTTACTTTTGTCAGGGAGCAGCAGGGTTGTTCCCTAAGGGTCAGAAAACCAGGATCCAAGGGGGGAACCAGCACAGGCAATGCCCTCCTTAATGGGGTGCAGACCAACAAGGTCCAACCACAGCAGAGAGAATCAGAGGCTCCTAACAGAATCCATCGACCATCCAGAGAGGGGAAGCAATGCGGCAGGCCCAGGGCCCATATAGAGAGCCCAGTCAGAAGCAAGAAGATTCAGGGGCAGGGACAGGACCAAAGTCAGAGAACAACATACATGCCGGGGCTTATCCAGGAGACCATTTGTCTGCAGCATAGATCCAAGGTCCATCAGGAAGGCAGTACTGGAGACCAGCAGTCCTACAGCATAGCTCAGAAAAAGTCTAAGGCTCCTGGGCTGAGCTTAAATAGCGGCCCTGGGCCATTGGCAGTGTGGTGGTGGTAGTAGTGGGGCAGCCCAGGTGAGGCTGGTCAGGGCAATCACAGCCTGATCAGTGCACATGGGGCCTGATGCCTTCTTACCCCATGGCTACTAACTTAACAGCCTTTGGAAGGGGCTTTTTTTTTTTTTTTGTATAGATCCAAGTAAACTGTATCGACCAGGTGTCTCCTGTCCATGTGCTCTAGAAGGAATCCTACTGACTTGTAACTGACTTCTTTTTACAAATGCCTATTACCTTTTTCTCAATATGTGATATTTATCCCCATTTATACACTGCTTATGGTGCACTGGAGCATACACAGTTGCACATGCCAGATTCTGAGAGGTGAGAGTGAGGGAATGTGTATTAAGGACATCATCCACATGAGAGAAGCTTCCTTATACTTCCTTCACACTCTGTCAGGAACCAGATGTGTGAGGAAATCATAAATGAGGGACAGAGAAAATACACTGTGGGACATGGCTACATTGTACAGATGAACAGATGGAAAGGCTTCAAATACCTGCAACAGCAGGACACTGAGGGTGCAAAAATCTGACATGGTACTGAGATCTACTTGCTGCTCTCCCTTGCTCCTCTTTAGTCCATCCCTTTCCCTTTTTGTGCTGCAAAATTGCAGAAAGGCCTTAGCATCCCTAGAACAGCAGCACTAGTATCACGGGCAGGATACTGGCATCCCAACAGAAACTCTGATCCCAGCCCTTTCAGTAGGTCATGGTCCAATATTGTGGGCCAACACCATCATGAAGCCTCTTTGGTTCCTGCTTCTTTCTTTCCATCCCCTCCTGCCCTTCCAGACAAGGGTGGTCGCTTTGCTCTACTGTGCTTTCTTGCCTGCTGCTTTTCCTTTCTCTTCTGTTAACACAATCTGCCCTGACAGCTGCTGCTTCTATTACTTTCCTATCTTTTCTCCTAGAATGTCTAAGCTATTGTTAATGGTGAGACCCCTGTGCTCAATTAGCCTCTGAAGTTCAGATGCTCTTTCTCTTGAGCCTGTTGCAGATACAGCAGAAGATGGTAAAAGAGATCAGCTCCACACTTCACCTGGACACCATGGAGGCAGGAACTGAATATTGTGTAAAAGCTCAGACATATGTAGAGGCCATCAACAGAAGCAGCAACTTCAGCGAGATGCAGTGTGTGAGGGCACAAGGTAACAGCCACCTTTCCTTTCTGTTCTCCCAGAGCAGTCACACCCTAGCAGCTCAGTGATTTTCATTTTGTTTCCTCCTAATGTCTCCTGTCTTGTTTGCAAGTGTGTTGTCCCATTTGTTCCTTGAGGAAGGTAAAAAAGGTGCCCTGGCACTGATGTCCTTCCGTGGTGTGTGTGCAGTGAATGTCACCAGAGTTAGTGGGAAGAGCGGATCAGAGGGACCAGAGGGATCAGTCTGAGAGTACTGAGTGGTTTGTCCTTGCAGATTCTCTAAGAAGTTTTTCTCCTTGTCTCTAGGTGACAGATCCACGTGGCTTGTTACTGCCCTCATCTCCTCTGCCAGCTTTGCTGTGGTTGCTTTGACCCTTCCTTTCCTTGCCTGGAAAACAAGCAAAATCTTTCAGTATTCCTGCTGCCCCATTGCTGTCTTGCCAGACACACTGGTAACTTTTTTGATTTTCCCATTGCTACTAGGGGCTTGGATCCTGGGCACCAGTTCTTGGGGCAGTTATGGCAGGCAAGATGGGAGGAACAGTTTTTGGAGGGGAGGTAGAAGGCAGACAGACAAGCTTGCCAATCTGAGAGTGACTGAATATGAGTACACTTGTTTTACAGAAAGTATCAGAGCCCTCCACACAGCTGATACTGTGTGGGAGTGAAGCAGTTGAACACTGTGATCTGATGGTGCATGTGATGCCCTCAGAAGATGTTCTCCGACTGTGGATTCAAGAAACACTTTAGAGCAGATAAGGAAAAAAAAAAGGTACTGTGGAAACACATCTTCTAAACAGGCCTGGCAGATTGTGCCCCACCAGTTTTCCTCACAGTACCAATAAGGAATGTCTGTTTTCTTTGTGTTTAAAATATGCTGAAAACTAGAGGTGTTGTGTATGAGCATGTGGTTTTGGTTGCTATTGTTCTCTTTGTAACATCCTCATCTATCAACAAAAGCGAGTAAAGACTACAGATACCAACTGCTGGTTTGTGTACTTTCCCTCCACATCCATAGTGATGGCAGACATGTTCTGAGTGTTGTCACTGGTCAAGATGAGTGTTAGGATCTTTTGTCCCTTGTCTGAGGACACATATCCTGAGCTTCCCCATGCATCCCAAAAGGGATGGATGACAGGAGGAAGGCTGGGGAGATGGGTATTTTTGTCCTGTCCACATTTAATTTCTGAGGTTTGGAACCTTGTGCCATCTCTTTGTTCTATTCACTGCCCCCCTGCCTCCTAACTCAGAACCTGCTGCTAGGGCTGCAGTCAAGAAGCCTCAGCCCTGGCCTGAGGTTCCGCACTTTGAAAAGGATGTGGAAAATTCCTGAACGTGACCTGAGAACTGGCTGGATGTGGCAGACAGCAGCGGAAGGTGCCAGTAGAAATTACAGACAACCTGGACAATGGCAGAATTTCACCAGTGCTTCAGGGGGAGCGATGTGAGACACTGTCAAACCTCGCAGATAGTTGCAGGGACCATTGAGGCCTTTGTGTAGAGCAGAGCCTTGCAGAGCAGCACTGGTTCTGCCATATGGGTCTGAGAGCACACAGGCAGCAGTACCAGCAGTACCAGACTTGAGGTTGGATTTAGCAGAACTAGGACCAAGGGGTAAAGATAATTAGAGGAGGAGAAGGGCAGAGAAAGGGATGCTTAAAAAAGGGGAAACGGGATAAAGGAGTGTGCAAACCATATGGTCAGGGCTGCCAGGGCACCTGTGACACAGTGGATAGTGGATCCTGCAGCTGAGACAGGACAATAAACCAGACCTTGTGTTTTGACCACGCTGCACAAGGTGATCTGCAGGGTGGACAGTAGGCAGAGCACTGTCCGTGGCTAGCAGGCAAATGCCTGGGCAGAAGGTTCAAGTGTCCCTGCATCAGTGCTGTTTCTGCTGACAGCATCATAGCTTTCCACGTACCCTAGCATCATCCTAATGTGTGAGGTCTGAAGAGAAGGAAAATTCTTGCCAAGTACAAGCAAGACACAGCTGTTCTGCATGTATAGCAATTCGTTTGTCATTTGTAAGAACAGTCATTTAGCTCTGTGGAGAAGAAAGCAGTGTTAGCAGGACATAAAATGACATGAAAAGCTTTTTTTAAAGTGATTGGTGGCTCTAATGAAAGCGAACAGATATTTCCCTTACGGAATATGTCTTTTTAAAGAATTTCATTCTTGCAATCTTACCTCAGGCCACCAGATGTCAACAAAGCTCTGTGCAAAAAAAAAAGAAAAAAAAAAAAAAAGAGAGAAAAGTTACTTTGGGCTCAGTTGGCCCCTCTGTGTTCTGCTCTGGACAAGGCAGTTCTCCATCACCCGTCTGATTACCGGGGAAGGGCTTATTGCACATACTTGTGCCATGGTGCTCCCGGACAAGGAGAGGACCTGGGAGAGAAGATCCCTGTGCCTGGGCTGCCGTGACAAATGCAGAGGTCTGGGGTGGGAAGCAGCTGGTGGAGAGCTGACCCTGGCAGCAGGCAGCGAGAGCCGTGGTGGGCGAGGAGGACGCAGCGCGGGAGCGCACTGCAGCCTGCCTCGCTGCTAATAAAAGGACTAACCTGTTGTACAGAGCTGCCAGGACCATGCTGGACACCAGAAACACCTGAAAAAAATATCGTAAAGCAGGGAGATGGGAGAGAAGTGCTTACAGCCTGCTCACTGCTCAGCAAGACCTCATGCAATTAGCCTCAGGCTATTCCAGTTTGTGTCTTTGGAGGCTTGAGACCAAATTTGCAGTGCTGCCTGCATGTCCCTGGAAAGCTTTGGTGTTATATGTGCTGGGTTTGGTTAGGCTGGAGAAATTACAGAAGTAATTCCTATGCCATCTACTCCCTGTAGCCCATTTCCACAGGGGGAAGGAGTTAACTGTGCCTTAACAGCCATAGTGGCTGCCTTTGATAAGTGATTTTGCTCCCACTGTCGTGTTACCTCATTTTACAGAAGGACCACACAAGTAACTGCAGCAAAGGGCAACGTGATCCGATGCACCCTGTCTTTGCACCCATGTGGCAGTGAGTGCTGTTCGTTTCTGAGTGCACTTCATTGCTGTCCTCAGAAGGTGCTGTAAGACAATAAAATACTAACCTGCAGTGTGTTCAGCCATGTATAAGTTGGAGGTTGTGGTTCCTAAAAACGGTCTTTTCCTGCCAACTTTGTGGGAAAACAAGAGCAAAGTAAATACTGATAAGACCAGTTCTCAAAGAAAAACAATTCATTCTACTGAGTGCAGTCCAGCTTAAAGTTATTACACGAACATTTTAAAGCTTTTCATAATATTACTGAGTTGACAAAAAAAAGGAAGAACTTCAGTTATCTTTTACATAACACTAACCAGGGAATATACCCTAATTTTTCCTGTGAGGTTTATTTCCTTTGAAGCATATTACTGTTAGCTACTTTTTAGTACCATTGATGTTAATACAGACTCCAGCATTTTATTGTCCAAACAAAAATAGAAATCTTTAAATTGACTTTTTTTAAAAAAAACTATTTGCTGCATAATTGCTATATGATTTTGTCTCTTTAAAAGTTATATTTTTTTCTTACAAAATCTAAAAGTAGCCCAAATCACTACTTTGAATACAAATTAATTTCAATTTCCTGTGAATATGGTACTGCATCCTGCAAATAAGATGCTACAAAGATTATAAACTGCTAAAACACTTTGGATAACGATGTTTATTGTTGAACTAGTCAATATACAAAAGATTCTCATTGGTATTAAAATTCTACAAAACTGCCTAAGCAGAAAATTCTCAGTACAAGTAAGTTTTACTCTTCTTAATAATACAAAGCATTAAAAATATAGAAATGACTAGGGTAAGGTATAAAAGGAATTAGAAAATAGCAAGGGTAAGGGCTTACATTTTGAATAAGCTTAAATGAATATTGCAAATGGGGCCCTAATTTGGTTTCATTTTGTGTATGGGCTATAATTTAACTATTACTATAGAAATTGCTACTTCTGGGAAGTTTAATGCCATTGATTTGCTCAGGATCACAAGCAAACTTTCATTAACAGCCAAGGTCAGGCTTTCATTGCTCAGGCCAGCAGGCAGTTGCTCTCCTCCAAAAATGTCCTCTTCATCGCGACAACCTTCACTCCTGGAGTGAGCTTCAGTGGGGTGCTGGAGCTGGCTTTACAACTCTGCAGCACTGGAATAAAATAGAAAAATGTGGAAACCCCCAGTCTGAATTTGTCTGGCCTAAGATGTCAGTGGCTTCTCACAGTTCCCACGTTACATGGCTGCACATCAGAGCGAGCCTTGGGAGGAGACTGTTAAGCCACAGACCATCAACTGTCTGTGCAAGTCGGCTGAAGGTCTTGGGTTTTCATTTTTCCCTTAGGACATGAACAAGATCTGAGTTGTTCTGAACCACAGACATCAACATTAGTCTTTATCTTCTACCAGATGTCTGAATACAGAGCATTGTCCTGACTGTCCAGCTTGGGATGGGCTTGCACACCATTCTCTGTTCTTTGGTATCAGGTCTTTGCCATTGCTACCACCAGCCATTTCTAACAGGACACCATGGCATCCTCACCTAGGCAAAGCCAAGCTTCAAGAGTGAGACAGATGGCATCACATGGTGATGCTGGGACACTCAATCTGTCCAACTATCTAGGTATTTCCCTGCTAGCCAGGGAAAGGAGCTCTTACTAGGTTTTTTCCATTTCTTCACCCTACCTTTTAATACCCTTTTCTTCCCTTTTTCCATCCCAATTCCCTTTCACGTAAACAACACATCTAATTACCCTGTTTGTCCTTGTTTTGCTGTATCCATACATAAGTATGGTAGTTCTAACACCACTGCACGGATGATCTTGACCCTATATAGTGTTATAGGAATAGCTCCCTAGGTGCTGCTGCTCTTGCAGTGCTCTGCTGCTCTTGCAGTGCTCTGCTCCACAAAAGGTCCCCAATGGACCTGAAACGGTATATGAAATTTGACTTTTTCTCAACTCACTCCCCTTTAAGTACCTGTGAAACACAGCCATCCCTCCTGGTGTTGGCACCTTACATTGCTATCTGTTGTGTCCAGCAAGTTCTCATGTTGTCTCCAGTAATTTTCTATGTTCTCCTTAATGAGCAGAACCTCAGGCCAGGGCCAACGTATCTGCCTGCAGCCATAACAACAGGGTTTCTGCTGGCCTCAGTGCTGGGAATTACATGACTGTAAAACTGCAGGAAAAAATGCATTCCCAACTCCCTCCCTGCTGGCCAAAGCTCAGGATGTGATGGGCACTGTGGAATAATGCCAGCGAGGAGACCCTGTGAAGTGGAGCTCTCAGGTGCACAGGTCTAGCCAGACCTCGGCAGTAGCTACATGCTTCCTCAGCCTCTTCTGCCCCTCATGGGCATATTGTTAGTATTGGTCATGTACAAACTGAATGTATAAAAGTGGATTCATCAAGCATAGGAGAAATTTCTGAAAGGACAGCCTGGGTCATGAAGGTCCCCGATCAGTGCAATATGTGGAAGACACCTTCAGTTCAAACCAACTGGACAAAGAGTAAGTAGTGTAATTCCTGCAGACTGAAATTCTGGAGCTCTACCTGCTGCATAAGGAAAGATTTGTGGGGCAAAATCAGCTTGTATTGGACCTTCTGGTTACCTCACATGGATGTGGCAAATTTCTCAGTGAAGTTTGCTGAGTCTAATCATGGGATTTCTTTGGAGTCTTTAGTTCAGAATACAATAATAAGAAAAACAACTCTCGACTTTCTTGAGCACTGCACAGGAACAGGTTCTTAATGTTATTGTTGATGAGTTCAAGAGATGTTCATATTCGAGTGATGATCATAATATACTCAGAATCAGCATCCATGTGAGAACAACTAAGAATAAGAAATCAACTATCGTTGTGCTAATTTCAGACAAGAGTATTACAGGAAAATTAGGAAGCTCATTAAGACACAGCAGAAAGGGGCAATTAAATTGAAAGTCTTTGCAGGTGTCATGAAGACTATTTAAAGACACAACAAGGCTCAAATTAAATACGTTTTACCTGTCAAAAAATATTCTAGGACAAGCAAAGAAAAGCTGGTATAAATAAATAGGAAGGTGAGGGAAGATAGTACAGGGAAGGAGGCATCCATCCAAAATTTGAAGTCATGTCCATACTAGAAAAAAAGGAGGAGTCACACTCTCTGTCTGATGAAATGTAAACACACAGCGCATCAGGACAAAAAGAATGTGAGGAACAACTTGCTGAAGACATCTCATCTAATAATATATTCTCTAATTGCTGGAATCCTTATTCAGGAGAGCATAGGACTATCTTTTGCAAGCAGATGGGCATCTGCAGTCCAGACAATTCTGCTGCCTGGGTAATATTCAGCCAAGAGTTCCAAAGTGAGGGTGGGAGAGCTGAACACCAGCCATGGTGCACAGCTACTTGTGGGATGACGAGATAATTCAGGCTGGAAGGGACCTCAGGAGCTCTTTAGCTCAACCTCCTGCTCAGACCAGATTACTCAGGGCTTTACCCATTATGGTCCTGAAGGATGGAGACTGCACAACCTCTCTGGGCAGTCTGTTCCACTGCATGACTGTCCTCAAGGTGAAAAAGTTTTTTCTTAAATCCAATCAGAATTTCTCTTGCATTATTTTGACTATAATACTGATCTGGTCAAGGCTCAGTAGCTTTGATCTGGCTTTGAAGTTAGCTCTGCTTGGAAGAATTCTGAAGATCCCATTCCAGCTGAAAATATCCCTGTGATTCACATTTTGCAGAGCTATTTTAACTGAATTCTTTATACCTATATCAAATTATGTACACCATTTGGTATTATGTGGGTTATATTAGCATATGCAAAATCTTACGGTGTTTCCTTGAACAAGGGAGATGCTCTCCGCTTTACTAAAGCTGTTCAGAGTGTTTTATAGAAGAATAATGGACATCTGTGAGTCTTGAATGGGATCTCCAATGTGTCAGAGCCTCTCATTGGAGTACATGATAGAAAAATTAGAGATCACTTCAGTTGATGAATATGGCCTTAAAGACTAAGCGGAGAGGTAGATTGTTTTCTATTTGAGACCTTGCAGGAAACTGAAATAGGGACTGTTCCGTAACAGAAACTCAGTGGGCTTTATATGCAGGGAAGGGTTTAGAAAGAAGGGGTGTGCAGTCAGCTTCCAACTTGCAGGTACAGCTGCAGACCCCTGAGCTAAACAGGCCAGAGTCCTTGTACTAAGGCTGAGCTTTTTTCCTCCTATTTTGTTTCCTAGAAGATGATTGCATGTTTCCTTTGAGCAGTTTCTGCTTCATTTTTCCCCTTTACTTTGGCCAAAGAGTTCACATGATCCCATGGAGGTGGCTTTTGTTACAAGCCTGCTGCAACTCTATAGTTTTGCAAATACCCTTTTTTCAAACCTCTCTCCCACTTGTTGTATAATGCCTCTCTCTTCACTGCTGTGCTTTCATTCCCAGTGTTCTTCTCATCCTCCGGGCTGCTCATATATCTCCTCCCTCCTGCTGCTCTCCAGACACACTGAGGCTAACATTTCCTCTCTCCTTGCCAAGGCCTGGCCTTGGCTCCCTCTTCTGCCATCTGGTATAAAGTCACTGTTAAATTTGACACTGTCCCCGTCACTCTGCTGAGTCCCATGCTACCTCCAGTGCCTTGTAATTCTGAGGCTGCTCTGCTCAAAGGGCACCAGCTCAAGCCCACTGCTCTTGCCAGGTGAAGCACATGGCATCATGAAGTGGTTGAGAAGGGGTATGTATGAAAACATACTCCATTCTTTACAGCCCACAGGGCCAAACAGGAGCCCAGCAGAGCTGCTACATCTCAGATACTTACTCTCCACCTAGAAGTCTGTGTTTCTATGAACTGATTCCAGACAACAGCTCAGATTTAGAAATCAGCAGGGTAAATAACTACCTGCAGACAGACAGACTTCATTCCATTTGCCAGCTACAGCATAGCAGGTGTTTCCTTGTACATTCACAGACTGCTGCAAAGAGGAGGTGATTCAGCCCAACCTAATCCATACTGAAGCTGCATTCCTTTGCAGTTGCAATGGCCTAGGGCTATATGCAACCACCACGGCTCCGTAGGCGTGTGAGAATGATCTGATCCCTCAAAATCCAAAGCCTGATTTTAAACAGTTTCCATTATAAACTCATACATTTCCTGGCAACAATCCTGCGATAAACATCTGTATCAGTAAATAGGTATGCTAGAGCTCTTGCCTGTGCAAATTTAAATAGTCCCTTCTGCGAATCTTAGTTTTTTGCTTCTGCTATTTCTAGACTTGACAGATATTTGGGAATATTTTGATCTTGAAATCCAAATCTTCTGCTAGCCTGAGTCACTGAATGCTTGCTCTGTGTAGAGAGCCCTTTTTGTCATCCTGTTAATGATCCTGTCTTTATTGAAATGTGCATTTGTGTCGCTGAAATTTATTTTCTCTTCAGTAATGACAAAAAAGTAAAAACACCAAAATAATACAAATTGGTCGTATTCAATGATGCCAGTCAGAGTGGTCCCACCAAAAAGCCTTCTTTGTGCAGAATACGTAAGTAGCCTTTCTGCTTAGTTCCAGTAGAGCCTAATTTCTCAGATGCATTTTGTACAAGGCACAGATTCTCCAGAGGGAATACGCAGAAAACGAATCCCAAGATACAGACCTCACTCAAATCTGCCTAGTCACCTCTTTTTGAAGTAAAATTTCATTGCCAAATCGTATTTTACTACTTACAAAAGTCTGGGCATATAGTCAAATCCTAGCAATGGCAATAAGATTTACCAACGTATTAATAAGTGATTAATAGTCTTCATGTAAATGCCATTAAATGTACATAGTTTATTCCTTTGTGAGGCAGAAGCTGAAAACTACAATCACTTAAATTTTCTAGGTTTTTCTCATAGGAATATATTGATAATAGGAGGAAAAACATCTATTTCAGCATTTGAGCCAAAGCTCACATCTGAGGAAGAAGTGAAATTTTTCATTAAATACATCCCAGTTTCGCTGTTTAGCCTGAAGTACTACAATGCAACGATTTTAAGGTCAATATGTTCTCAGAAGATTTTGATCAGCTACTGTAGTGTCAGTGTGACTCTAGTAATGTTGCAAAAACTGGAAGTAGTATAAACAAATTCATTTGTAGTTAGCTGATGAGGCACCTGCAAATGCACAGTGGAATATGACCATATATAAATTTACATGAATGTGGAAATCAGATGTGTGGGGTTATAAAAGGGCATGTTTGTGTAATGCCCCTTTGACATTTCTCAATATTGCTATCCTTATCATCTCTTGGGGCCACTGTTTTGCCAGGCCAAGGAGTCTATGAATATTAAAAAGCTCACAAGCTGCCAGTAAGGCTTTGATGTGCAAGAATGCTTCTTTAATTTTAGTAATAAAGAATGTGAATTCTGCCTCTAGAGTTCTGCTTAGGTGAGCCTGTAACTTCTTAAAATAATTTAAATGTATCTGAGCAAAGTTAACCTCGAAAAAGTAACAAATATTAATTAAACTTTCATCTGAATCTAATCCAACAGTCAGCATTTTGACTCTGAGGAAATAATTATTGTAAATCCAAGATAGAAAGATTTCTATTTCAGAGTCAAAAGTAGGATACCAAGGCCCCTTATAACAACTAGAAGAATGAAATCTGTATCCAGGGAGCAAGAATCCATTATGTCAGAAAGATTCTTATTGTGAATGGGGAAAGGTTTCCTATTTACCCATAAATCAGCAATGCAGTTTAATAAAAGCCACCACATAGGGTTATAAAACCACTCAGTTTCAGATAGAGCAGAACTGCATCTTTGCACTGGGCACAAGCCCTTGCAGCAGCTAAAGTAACTGCTACAGCTGCCCTAATACTGCTCCACTGCAGCCCCTCTGGTGCTGCCCTCCGTGCCACAGCCTGAGGCTGCCCAGACTGTTTTCTGCCAGCAGCCCAATCTGGGGGATGAGGAAACCCCAGCTCCTCTGTCCTGCTGCTCTGGGGCATCAAGATGCCCTGGCTTCTGGAGTCATGATGACAGACCTTCTTCTTCCAAAATAGATGGTCACAGGCAAGTGGTTTATTAAGAATGGTCCCTGGAACATCCTAGTTGCTCAGGCATGACCATCCCTCATTCTTTCTGTCTGTCCCTCTCTTCCATGTATTTAGGACTAGACGAAATGGCTGGAAACTGAAGCACCAAAAGTTCCACAGGAACTTAAGGAAAAATTTCTTAACAGTGAGGGTGCCAGAGCACTGGAACAGGCTGCCCAGAGAGGTTGTGGAGTCTCCTTCTCTGGAGATCTTCAAAACCTGCTTGGATGCAGTCCAAGCACGTGCTCTAGGTGACCCTGCGTGTGCAGGGGGGTTGGACTAGATGATCTCTAGAGGTCCCTTCCAACCCTAAGCATTCTATGATTCTATGATTCTACCCTTCACTCCCATTAGCCATCTCTCACTCCTATTAGCCATCTCTCATGTCAGACAATTCTTGGAGAGCATCTTCTATCTCTCAGCTTATCACTATGCTCAGACAAAATCTCTTCTTTTTCAGTTGTAAGTAGGATGCCCTAAGCTATAGCCTTGCATTAGGAGGACTGCCTTTCCAGGCAAGTTAGTCAGTCAAGACTCCGAGCCATAATTTACAGCATAAACTTGTTTAAAGTCTGTCATTTCTGTTCATCTCTCTCCACCAGCTGTTGAAACAACTAAACGCAGATATCAAATGCATACAATTTTTTTGCATGCCAGTTGTGTGCTAAATACATCGATCACACAGGTTTTACAGAGAGACCCTCTGTTTGCGGCAGACTGCAATTCAGGCAAGCTGCAGAGACACCATTTGTCGTCAGCAGAACGAATACCTGCAGATCTAGTGTCTGAATGATGCAGTTACGGTGTCAAGGATATGGTGAGCAACATCAACAAGTGATTAAAATACCCAAACCAACTACTTAGAAGAGAGAACTTAGAAATGTCTTGTATATGGACAAGCAACACTGGGTCAAGGAAAATGTAGCATTAGTTATGGGACAGGCATAGAAAAGAGCCAGCAGTTTGTTTTTATTGCTTTGCTTGCTGTCCAGATTGCTAAAGGCCTTTGGCTACAATACTGTCAGAAACCATTTTTTTGCCTGGTTAGTTTAGGAGCAGGAAAAATTTCCTGAGCAATCGTGTTATGCTTGACTCAACCCCCAGAAGCAGTGTGCATGGCAGGCTTGTCCTTAGTAAAGTCCGAAGTTAAACGGAAGATCAGGATTTTATCTGGTTTCAATATTCGGCCCACCTTCAAATCTATCATCGCCAGATTGTCAATTCACTTGATGCTTGTGTAGAAAATCAGTAATGTCTCAGCAGGACCTCACAGATCTGTGGGGTCAATCTATGGCTCAGCCTGTAGGCTTGGAGAGCTGAGGATCATTGCTGCTAATTTGGGTGAAACTGAGCACTGAGAGAATTTTTTTTTTTAAAAAAAGGTAAAACTAGCAAATGAAGTGAAAACAGCAACAGGTCACCTTGATATGGAATGGGAAAACTGCATCAGTGACCACCTATATGGCCACAATCTAGGGGAGGACTGCACCCTTACACCAGCCTTCTCCAGTTATACAAGTAAAACCAGTTGAGTGACTTAGATTGGGAAAAATATTTTATTTAACAGATGGATCCAACAGAAGCACACTGGGCAGGAATGATGGGGGAGGAACAGGGCACTCCAACCAGGAAGAGAACTAGAAAAAGATAAGTTCTGCAGATAGCATATGTCTAGGTAAAAGGAGAAAAATTCTGACTAGAGAAGGTGATTTTGAGCCATTCACATGACAAACGAGTTGCAGAGGTGGAATATGTGCCTCTGTGGTGCGGAGGAATTGAGTAGACAAAGTACCAGGAGAGGTCCAGCCCAAGGAGAAACTGGGAAGCCTCGTCCAGGGAGTGCTGAAGACAACATTATAGAAGGAAACCTCTCAACACTGTTGGCATCAAATGAGTAACCAAACTAAGCTCATTAGATCACCACCATCACTGAGGAACCCAAAGGAATGCCCTCCTTGTTTTTAGTGAATGTTGCTGTGCTTCAAAACTAGAAAAAAACACAGCTGGTTAAAAGAGTTCCTTTGCAAATGCTATCAATATTTTAAATCCTCTGAGTCGAATTCTTTCTGTTCCCAAGTAAATACTGAGTAATAACAATTTGCACTGATCCAGTAGGAAATAATAAAGGAAAAGGTGGTTAGTTATTACCCATGAAGATAGTTTTTCTCTAAACATGAGAGAAAAGCTATTACTTCAAAATTGACTTCAGAGGTTTTTGTAGTTGCAATATAAAGCCTACTTCTCTATAACATTCAAACCCTTCTGCTTTACTATTAAAGATAATACCACATAAATACAACTTAATCCAGGCATCTGAACTGCTTTCTGTAACACATGCATGATCTTTCCATTTTTATACACACCAAATCTGATAAACAGAGATTATATAAAGATAAATTGTTGGGGCATTACACCATGAGTATAGCACAGACTACTTTCCTTCTTTCCAATAAATCCTAACAAATTCAGACATAGGAGTCCAATAATTAAAAAAGCTGACTTTTGTTTGGAAGAAGAAAAAACTTTCGCATAAGAAAAACCCCGACTTTCACCATGCTTTACTTTGTGCTGAATGTTTTAAAACTCTTGAGATCCTAAAACTCTACATCACAAAAGAAACCAAATTGCTGCCTTACTTTCCCGTATTGCCACTATCTCTGTTCTCAACAGACTTGTCAGCCCCCACAGAAAACAAAAGCAAAGAAGATAATGAGGAATAGATATAGAAGACTCTGTTAGGATTAGGACTGAAAAAATCTCTGAAGCATTTAGGACAATATTGTCACAGACAACAAAAGCTGTTGATGCCCATCTCCCAGTAGGAGAAATTGTGTGTCACGAAGTTGTTCCTGGGACTGGAAAATACAAGCCATGGAACAGCAGAGAGAGAAGATTTGTGAGAAAAGACCTGTAAAAATATGTATTCACACTTAGAGAAGTGTGGAGTCAGATATTGACAGCTGCTGGAAGCATAATCCTGGCGAAGGGTGTGAGCTCCCTGTGAAGCTATTTTGTCAAAGGTGAAGGTTCACTAATTATTTTTCTAAACAGGTAGATACACTTGGGAACATTCTAAGTGAAATGTGTGAAATTAAACATTTCTAAGTGAATTATACTGCAACATGAAAAACACTGCTGCCATAATCCTGTCATCCTCTAAATAACTGTCATCTATACTTGCCTGTCTGGAATTAAAACCAACCAGATAATGTTGAGTAGCTTGCAAGGTGAAATGCTGAAAGGACTGCAACACCAAGAGAGTAGAGATCATTCTTACAGTGCAAGGAAGACTGTGCACAGGTGTCATCCTCCTGCACAGGCCCCTGGAGAAATCTGGTGTCAACGAGGCATCATCATGTATGTGCAGCAATGAGCCATGTGAAGGCCACATGAGTTGAGAAGTATCTGCTGCACGAGGCTGTTCCTCTAATCTTGCGAAGTTCTCAACTGTTCTCAAAGAGCGGAATTTTCTACTTCTACCTTTTTAGTTTAAAAAGGCTGGAACCAAAAGATTCTGTGTAAAAAGGGAAAACTTTCTTCTCAACAGACATTTGGAAGCAGACATGCAGGACAGACACCAGCAAAAACACAGTGCAGAGTCCTGTGGTTACCTGTGGTGGGGATGTGTGAGAGGGGCTCCTGAAGGCTCGCGCAGCGGCCTGCTGAGGAGACGCTGCTCCACCAGGGTCCCCACATCCCCACAGGCCCTGCAGGACATCTGAACAAAGCTTCAAGTATCACTCAGTCCAAGGGTTGGGTGGACGAGCAGGTTGTTCTCCACAAAAAAATGATCTTATCTAATACGGGGACAAAAGCAACACTGTGTGACAGATATGGCCTGCCTGAGCACGTTGAGGCAGGTCTTTCAGAGTGCATCACCGCTGACATCGGGTATCCTGCCTCCTCGCAGCACTCAGTGCTCACCACGCAGCTCTGACCCGGCATGGAAATGGTCTTCAACTGTAAGAGTGAGCACATCAACAAGATGGGGCAATGCTCTGGGAAGGGGACATTACTGAGTGCTCCCTGCATTTGTTTTAATTAGCTCTATCCCACCACACAAGCCAGGAGCATCATGAAAACCCACTTCAAATGAAACACCTGCATGGGCTGTGCCTGCAAAAGAAAGCCTGCGAAAGGGGCTCCGCTTGCTATGGTGGAAAACACGCTTTTTGTTCATTACACACTTTTAAATATGAACTCCTCTGGGACTGTGCTGACTTCCAGAAGACGGAGAATTGCACTGCTAAACTGGCAGCAGAAACAGCCCCCTCATTTACACCCAGAAGCACTAAAGTAGCCTTCAATCCCTCCTTTTTTGTGGACAGATTTCTACCCCCTGCTATAAAACAATGCATTTCCCAGGGACGGATACGGATTCTTCCGGAGACTTGGATGTGACGCCTCCCCCCAGTGAGAGCCCGTCAGTGTGATGCAGTGGCCCCTGAGGTGGCCACAGCGCGTGGCAGCGAGCGGAGCGGCAGCCGCGGCGCGCGCGGGGCGCCGAGGACAGCGAGTCCTGCAGCCTGCAGGTGTCCCCCGGCGCAGGAAGCCGCGGAGCCCCTCGGGATCATGTGCGCTGCCCGAGCAGATGCTCACTCGCTCGCCGCGCTCGCAGCGAGCCAGAGCCTCCGTGGCCCTCGCGGCGCGCTGAGGCAGCCGGGCTGCTCGGGGACGGCGGCTCTCCCGCGCCTGCAGCTGCTGCACTAACGCACAAAGGCAGGATTTCCAGTGAGGAGGAGAATGGGAGCCTGGCTGCAGCATCTCCTTCGCCGCTACAGCAGCAGACTGGAAGAAGCGGAGAGTTTTGCTCCCTGGAAAACTGGATTCTGAATCGTGAGAGGCTTTGAACTCCACCCCCCCAATAAAAAAACAAAAAAACACAAAAACACACAAAAAAAACCCAAACCCTTTGACTTCTTCTCTCAGCAGGAGGGGGAGGGAGGGCGGATTTACCATGAAGACAAATCGAAGATGCAGAGCCCTGCTAGCAGTGAGTCTGAATCTGATGGCTCTCCTCTTCTCTACGACAGCTTTTATCACGACCCACTGGTGCGAGGGCACACAGAGGGTCCCCAAGCCGAGCTGCGGGAAAGAGAAGAAGACGAACTGCCTCAACTACAGTGGCAATGAGACTGCCAATGAGACAAACCAGAACGTGGTTCACTACAGCTGGGAGACGGGAGATGACCGCTTCCTCTTCAGGTATTTCCACACCGGAATCTGGTACTCCTGTGAGGAAAATATCAATGCTGCCGGTGAGTGTAAAACAACTTACTTCCAGCTTGCATTGCTTTCTGTTCGGTTTATTGCAATAAACACTCAGGCGAGTGGCTGTGTCCTGTATCACAGAGCAGACTCAGCCTGCAGAGAGGCAGAATTTTAGCAATTCTTTGTGCAAAAGCAACCTGTTTCCAACAGGAGCAGAGATCTGCCTGTTCACCTGGTGCAGAGTCTGCTCAGCCGAACCTCAGCCAAGCAATATGGGCTACCCGGCACTGCCGCTGCAGCCAGAGACAGTTCAGTGCTTTTCTTTGGGAACTGCTCCATGGAGCACACAAAAGATAGGGGCTGTTAGTTTTTATGGAGGTGCTAGTAGCCGACCAAGCTAATTATAATTGCCCCTTAAATAACACAGGGCACAGCACTGTAACTAATAGAGAAAGCATAAAGTTCACAGTCTGCAGCCCAGACCTCCTCTTTTCTTGCATTCCTTAAGGAAATGACTACCCACCGCCCCCTCCTTGTGCCTAACTGCTCTGTTTACTGAAGTGGGGGAGAGAAATGGCAGTTAAAAGGGCAGGACTGAGCACAAGAAAGCCCATTTTTGTTCCCTGCTCAGCCATTTACTTGCTGTGAGCTGCCAGAGAAGGCATCTCTCCAGCGTATCAGCGCATCGCTGTATGCTGGCACCTACCAGCACACAAACCGCTGGAGGATGCAGGGTGGCCGGGACTGCTCCAAGGCTCGGCAGATGCACACTGACAGTCCTACCCCAAGCTGCCTGATAGCCCCAGTGTCCCAGCTCTACTTCAAATGAGCTTTTTTCCCTAGATTATGTGGTTAGAAAATGAAGTTTACAGACACGATACAGTACGACAGGGACACTGATGGCTGGCGTAGTGCTGGAACAGTGACAGGAACAGCCAGTGCTGGGCTGTTTCTGTGTTACCTTGTCTGCGTTCAAGGAGTAAGTCGTAGAACTGGTCCTTCAGCACTCCTCATGAAAGGAGAGGAATAGTCCTAGTCGCATCTCTAGGACAGTATATCAGGAAACAACAAAGGCCTGTGTTGCCCTGAACTGAGCAAAAATTATTGCCCCAAAACAGCATTGAAAAGGATGTGCCAGTCTGGTGAAGGTAGAATCATTTCTGTCTCTGCAGCAGGCTTCTTGGTACGGATAAAGGGAAATTTATGGGATTCAGGCAAAATTGCTCTATAAAAATGTACTATGAAGTGGGGCAAACTTGACTAGCAGCTCACAGTCCATTTCATCCCAAGGTGCTGTGTATCTCCCTGGGTATTTTGGAGGCTAGTGCTTCAAAAATTAGGTGGTCATTACAACAGGAATGTTCATGAACTCCAAGCTTGTCACTGTCAATAAACACCCCCACAGAGAAATATGTGCAGCGAAGCAACCTTCTTGATGTTAAAAAGTTCAGAAAAAAGATAGTTTGTCTTACTGATTTGAAAATGAGTCCAGGCCACACCTGCCCAAAAGAGCAGCTTAGCTTTTTTGCACTTTTTGAGAGTTTTCTCTGAGGTAGAGAAAACATACTCACGTTCCTGGACGACGCTGCAAGGTTTCCAAGCCGAGCTTTATGTCTCGGCTACTTTGTAACAGTGTGACTAATCCAGTCTGAATCCTGAAGTCTCTGTGGGAGAAGAAAATTACATTGATTTAATCCATGGTAAACCAAGCACTTCTGTAGTGGGTGATTCTAGGGGAAAGCTGAAAGCCAGATCTCGAAAGTTATGGTGAAAGCAGCAGAAAGCACAGCAGCACAGCAGCCACCTGTGTGCCTGCTCGTATTTATGCTTATTTACTTGGTGAAAGGACCTGTTCGATTAGCCAGCTAGGAGCAACCAGCCATTAGACAGAATCCAGACAGGGACAGAATGCTGCCTTGCTCAGGATTTATCATATCTTCTCTGGAAGGACAAGAATGATATAACAAAGTCTTAATAAACATCAGCATGAAATGGCCATGCAAAGTCTTTACCTGGACTGACTGGCTGGTAATGCCAGACTGTCTATATGGTCATGGCTTTTTGCAGCCGGATCGATTTATCTGAGGTGCAGGGCAGCAAGTCACCGGCCAGCTGCAATCCAACAGCTTTCCTGCCATGCATACAAGCCCCAGGCTCCTCACAGCAGCTGGTCACCAATCCCAGGGACTCGCTGTGCTGCCCACAGCCCAGTTACTGCCCACCAACCTGTATCACACGTTGCACAGCGCCTAGGGTGTCACGGGCATGTCAAGAAACCAGCACTAACCACACACATGGAGAGCAGGGTGTTAACCAAATCACCAGCAAAACTGTACTCCGTAAGGTCAATAGCACCTTTCCTGCAGCTTTATCAAAGGCATACTGAAAATGGCCACAGCATAGGAGATTTAGCCTCAATACCATCATTAAATGCTCTGTGTGCTTATGATGCTCTCAGCCACTCGCTCCGTAGAGCTTTGGCATCATCACAACATCCTTCCTCAGCTCTCTGTGCTCTCAGTGATACACAAAAGACAGTCACATAGTCCATGTACCAATCACACCTACTTGTTGTACGTAGCCTAAGTGCTATTCTTAATAAACTTGCCATGCTGCGGACACTGTGCTCCAGGCTCTTGAATCCTGCTTGTCCTGTGTGTTGATACCCTATATGCCTTACACATAGCAGCATTCTAAACAGTCTGCACATATTAAAACACTCCTCTTTTAACCCTCATCTGATGCCAAAAACCTGCATGCAGCCAGTTGCTGCATCCTTTCAGTAACTGCCCTGTAGTCAACGGTCACCTGGTGCCCTATGGCTCCTTCCTCACCACAGATAGCTGAAGACAGGCAATATGAATCCCACCTGCAATGCCACTAACAGTCTGTGTCCCTGTGGGCTCACAAAGCCCTCCAGGGACCCTCAGCCTTCCCAGCTCCAAGCTACATTCTTCCTATATCCACCAGACTTTTGATTTTCCTCTCCCTATGGTTGGGGGCACTGTCAAGAGCTCCCTGCTCCGCACTGGAGATGCTGAAGAGCAGAACTTGTGGTGTGGAGACAGCAGGACCAGTCCTGACAGCAAAAGGAGGACAATATTTCCAGAATTCCAACCAGCTGGAAAGGCTGGGCCCCACCTTAAAATGCCATTTATGCTACAATGGAAAAAAAAAAATGTTTGAGTGTCATCACCTCCTACTGATTATCTGAAATGTCCATTTAGATTCTGGATGTAGTGGTGTAATAATCGCATCATACATGTAAAATGGGCCTTCTATTTGCTGAGGGATTCTAGGTATCACTGTGACATCTCTTACAGAGCCTGAATGAGAAGAAGTGCTCTTGTGATTATTTGGTGAATCTAAAATTTATTTTTATCCACTAAGTCTAAGGCTGGTAATGAAGATGAAAAGCATTTGTCCCTTGTGAAATATGACTGCAAATCCCCTCTGGGAAAAGAGGGACTTGAGCAGATACAGGGTCCACCCACCAGTAGAATATAACTGTGTAGCCAAAAAAAATCTCGACTCAGGATTGCTGAATCCCAGTCTAGTAAAAAGAGGATAAAGGCTCTCTCTTTCAGAGCAGGGTCAGTGCTTTGGATCCCTTATGGAGCATAAGAGCAATGATAGAAGTCTAGTCTCTCGGAGGGGATAAAGCTAACACGTACCCAAGAGCTCTGTAGCTCTGCCGGTCACAAGTCCCATTCTGCGCTTAAGAGCATCACTGGGCACATGGTGCCTGGTTCCAGCTCCTGAATTCCGTGGCTATGGCCTGCTGCCTCCAACACGAGCCCTCTATCACCTCATTCCTTTCTGAGCATGGTCACTAGCGCGTGTCTCACTTGCAACCTGCAGACTAGGTCTGTGTTGTGTCCATCCTGGACATAGAGCACCAGACGGGTGATGTGCTAATAACAGCAGGACAGGAGTGATCCACTAGTAAAGTAGCTTGTATATGTTGTGACTCATGAACATACATGACATGAGAAAATTCAAGCAGTTGTTATGGATATAGAATGCCATATACAAACAGAAGAGTTTGAGAGTTGGGAAAGGTAACAGCACATTAGCAGATTTTGCTTATTGAGTGTTTACTTTGATTTCTAATAGAGGAGAACACTCATGCTAACTCATGTCTTGTTTTAATTCCTAATGAAGAAACAATCTCACACCTGGCATATTGTGGGCAGTTCTGGGTTCCCCAGTATAAGAGGGATGTGGAACTTTTAGAGAGGGTCCAGCATAGAGCGACCAAGATGATTAAGAGACTGGAGCATCTATCTTATGAGGAAAAACTAAGCGAGCTAGGCCTGTTTAGTCTAGAGAAGAGAAGACTGAGAGGAGATCTGATCAATATGTATAAATACCTGAGGGGAGAATGTAGGGAGGATAGGGCCAAACTCTTCTCGGTGGTGGCCAGTGACAGGACAACGGGTAAAGGGTACACAAACTGAAACACGGGAAGTTCCATCTCCATGTGAGGAAGAACTTCTTTCCTGTGAGGGTGACAGAGCCCCTGGCACAGGCTGCCTAGAGAGGTTGTGGAGTCTCCTTCTCTGGAGATCTTCCAAACCCACCTGGATGCCACCCTGTGCCCCGTAGTCTGGGTGTCCCTGCTGGAGCAGGGGGGTTAGACTAGATGATCTCGAGAGGTCCCTTCCAACCTCAACCATTCTGTGATTCTACATAATCTCAGTAATAACTTCCATATTCAGAGCGAAAAATGGTAAAAGAGAAACAGGTGTCTAGGTGCTATTTAACAATACTATCCCCTTAAATGAACCACACAGCTCACCATGCTCCACATTTAAGAAGTGAGGGATATCCAGAATGAGTATACACCTAGGCTTGTTTTGCTTACTTGAACTGTGTTTTTAGGACAAGGGGGCTGTAACTTTTTGCATTCTCTTTATAATATATTCCTTAGCACTCTTTAAAGAGTAAATGGTAGAGTGGAATTTACATGCAAAGCAAGGAGGCATCAAAGCTGGGTATAAGTATTGATTTTAAATGCTCATTTGCAGTAGGAGCTGGAGAACAAGAGGTGCGTCCTGCAGAAATTGATAGATCTCTAATAAAAACAAGAACTTGACACACACTCTCACAGATACAGAGTAATCCTGCATCACCCTTCTCCCCTCACGTGATAATGAGCATATGTGAATCACTGCAGGCGGCAGGCCGGGGAGAGGAGCAGAGGAAGAGCACCTTGTGAGTATGTAATTAAAAAGCAAGAGGAATGGGGAATTCTTGCTGGATTATGAGAAATGTAGTATAATTGGCATGACTGAAACCTGGCAGGTCTGTCTGCATGACTGGAATGTAGAAATTGGTAGTTAGAAATTGTTTAGGAAGGAAAGAGTGGGTAAAAGGAATTGAGGAGGCAGAGCTCTATGTTTAAGATACAATTTCCTGTGATAGAGGAACAGAACCCAGGGGGCCTGGATAATTTTCACCTGAGACTGCTGAAATAATTGGCACATGAAAATGCAACGTTAGTAGCAAGGATGTGTAATGAATCTGTACATTGCTATATTCAAAGATGACTGGGGAAAAAAAAAAAAAAAGAAATAAAGATACAGGCCATTTGACCCAGCAAGTTTAGAACAGATTTCAGGCAAAGCAGTCTGTACAGAGCAACAAATGGGTTTTATCAAAGGTGGGGTTTTATCAAAGGTAGATCTTTTAACAAGATGAATAGTTTCTTAGACAAGGGTAATGCATTAGACCCAGTCACCCTTGATTTATGTAAAGCATTTGATGGAGTATCCCGCTGAAAATTCTTTACAGAAGAACTGCAGACAGCAGAGAGAACCATAACAATGTAGTGATAGATATAGACATACTTCCACATCAGGGGATACTGAATAGCCTGAGCCTCTTCAGACTGGAAAGAAGACTGAGACACAACAGACAGAGAGCTATGGCACTGACGGGGACTGATAGGGAATGATAGAGATCAGGCAAGAAATACTCTTCACTACTTCCATCATCTAAGAACAGGAGAGCATAACAGACAAAGCAGTGCTCTCTTCTGTGCAGCTCCCTGCTATGAAATGTTGAGAAGGACAAAATTAGGGATTATCTGGCACAGGGAGTAAAATACCTGTTGGCATTATTAATACAATGTTTTGGATGTAACTGCTGACCAGAAAACCCCCAAACTCAGATATAGGGTATATCAAGAGAGAGTATGTCAGGAGAGAAACACTCCATATTCACCCTGTTCTTTTGCTCTTCCTTAATTATCTATTATTTAATCACTGAGAGAAGACACTGAAGTAGGTAGACCTTATGTCTGAATCTACTGTGCATATTTTACCTTATATTATTATGATGATGAGAAGTTGTAAAATGGTTACAGAACAGTCTAACAAGGGAGTTGTGGCAAGTAATATGAAAAAAAGGAAAGGATCACAATATGGATAATTAGCTCCAGTGATACTCAGAATTGATCTTGGGCCTGATCCAGTTATCACTATGTGATTAGTGGTATCTAATCACATAGAATACAATGAATCTAGGAATACAATTAATCTTATTTGGAAAAGGAAGTAAAGGTGAATTCCACAATAAACCTGTGGACATTAACAAATGTGGATGTCTGTGCCTAAATGAACCCACATCATCAATATAATCAGGGAGGTGTAATGAGTACCTTTGGAGGGGTCTAAGTTCCTCCTGATGTCATATGAACTGGAACTTGGAATTACTTGCCCTGCTCTTTGTCCGGAAGAGAAATCTGGCCAAGAAACTGAAGTTTCCAACGCAGAAGTCTTAATCTGGAGACAGCAATCGTATCCTCAGTGCACTCATTACATATGCTGTGACACAAAGTTTGGGAATATCAGCTTTCAGAAGAGGTATCTCTGCATAGCGAAAAAGGTGAGATTTTTGGTCTGATTAGTAAGAATAGTATTCAAATAAATAGAATAAAATCAAATTTTAAAGCACCAAATGCTAAGACATAAAATTATGTGTGATCACAGGAACTTAGCAATTACAGACAACAAAATAAGAAACAAGTTGTGGGCTTTGGCTCTGGGGTGACTATGAGCCGCCAAAGCGCTGCTATATAAAGGAAAGGTGTTATTCTAGGCAAAAATCCACATCGTTATGAAAGACATAGGTAACACCTGTGCACCTTATTAACACCATCATGCTGGTTATGGCAAAAAAAGAGAGGTGGGGTAGGAAACAGATGCAGAGCGGGATTTGCAAATTAATTTAAGGAAAAGAGTGTCTTCTTCAAGAAAAAAAATGAAGAATGGGTCTTAGTTCATCTAACAAATTGAAGATCAAGGGGAAATATAATGGTACCTTTTGTATATATTTCAGGATTAACATCAAGAAAAGAATATGATAATTTAAGTAAAAGGCAGGCACTCAGTATCAAATAATTTAATTTGCTGCTAAGGAAAAAAAGTGAATATCCACAGAAAGGTTCCAAGGAAGTGAGGCTGTATATCTGACCTCCACAGAGGGCAATGTGAGAAAAAAAACAATGGGCTGAAAATGATACTTTATAAAGGAACTCTATGAGGAAAGAGGAATGATTCTGGCATGAGGAAACTTGGACCGAGTCCTGCATATCTGATTTGTTGGTATCTTAATGAGCTCTGAACAGAGCACTCTTCATTTGACTGCCTTTGTTCCCACCGTGTTTATATTATACTATATTACATCCATGCTTCAGGGTTTCTGCTGGTCGCTGGTGGGAGCCAGGAGAGAATTAGTTGCCTGCTTGATGCATATCGTGTCTTCTGGAGAGTTTTATGCCTCCTCTTAAAGCATCAGAAATTGGCTACAGCTGGAGACAGTATGCAAGGAGGATGCTTTGCTGCTGTTAGCATTATTACAGCTTCTCGGTATCTAATTGGTATGTCTGCTCATGCACTGAACATTAAGCTGATGATCTAATTTGGGATCAGAAAAGAAATCTCCCCCAGGCTAGATAACAGGGATGGTAATGGATTTTTGCCTTTCTTTCTAACATGGGAAAAGGTCCATTTCAGAAAAGCACCTGTGAACTCCTCTTAACAAATGGCTGTTGCTTACAGAATAAGATGGTCCTGACCGTAGGAATATAAACTAATTACAAGAGTTTTCAGATCTGTTAGTCATCCTCATGATCACTCTTGTTTTCTTCCTGTGGTACATGATAGCTGTGGCTTCTGTAGCTGCCTTTCAAACCTTCAGGTCTTTCTAGGATGTTCAAGATCATATGTGCTTGTGGTGCCCTGGGATTTGTGGATCAGATGCCCTCCAGATCCTGCTAGATAGAATAGCTGTATAAACATCTGTTATATAAAAGCGTGGATCCAAAATCCCTGCAGGCTGGTGCCCACAATAGGCGAGTAAAAAAGCATGGGACTAGGCAAGGATCTGCTCCTTATTTTGGTAAGTTACTCTGTGCATGGCATGGGCAAAAAATATGTTGATTTCTGTTTGAATGTTTCCATCTTCACCATTTACATCCAGCAGTCTTAAAGGATACATCTGAGGAGCTCTCCTAGTCTCTTGCTAACTGAATAAATTTCAAAGAAGCTGAAGACTAGCACACAGTTCCTATATTTCAAAGAAATACAAATGACAATCTCATTCTCAAGCTGGTTAGAGCAAATGCATTGAGGTCTATAGTAATAAGTATGGAATGGAATGTCAATTGTCACAGTATCCCCGTGATATTTAACTTAACACCATACTACATCCTGATTTGAAAAATTCTCTCATATGGAATTAAAAGAATTTACATTAGGTTAATTAAAAACTGGCTTATTGAGAGATCTCAAAATGGGGATTAATCAGGGAATAAGGCCACTTCTAGCAGAACCCTCTGTGAATCACATTTTGGTGTAATATTATCACTGCTGGTAATTTAAAAGGTGATATTCACCTTTTCTGATCTATCTTGGAAATGATATGAGGACTACAGAAGGCAGTAAACACTGAAAAGCAAATATTATTACTACAAAATTACATGAATTGACCTGTACAATAGTCACAATCAAACAAAATTAGCTTTAATATGTTCCACCTTGCATTTGGCTGTATTTGGGGGAGCGGGGAGTGGCGAGCTGAAGGATATAAGCCAGGCTTACAATGTGGGGAATTGCTTGGGAGGCCTGATTGCTCCTCCATTTCTAGACTCACCAGGTCTGCAGAGATGAAGAAGCACATTGCACCGTCCTTTAGCCTGATTTCACTTTGTTTCACCTGACCAGACAAAAGCCATTAAGTGAGACAGTTGCAGAACTCCTAGACCTGAGCTTGGAAATAAGGTGCACAAAAGGAAATGAAAGCACATTTTTTTCACTTAGCCACTAGCTGTTCATCTGCAGTGGGCTGTGCAGGAGTGCCATACAGGCCATCTTGTTATGTTTCTTTAAAAGACTGTGGCTGGAAGGTCAAGGTTGTCTTAGTTTCTGTGCTTAGGGTTAGATAAGCTTGTCTGGAAAAACTGGGTGCCTCAGTCCAAAATGCAGCTGCGCATCTTTGGGTAGGGATGCTTGCAGGAGTTCATTTTGGAGCGGGGAGCCTGAAACACAACAGCTAAGAAGAGAGGGCAGATAGATGAGCAAGCCAGAGAAGAAATAGTGTTATAGTGTTAGCTGTAAGGCAAATATACAGGTTGATGTACTCCAAGTTGGGTCCTCACCCCTCCAGCAATTGCCTTAGGTCTTACCTGCACTCCCTTGGATACCTTTGAAGCTGTAGTGTCAGGATTTATGCTCACAGCACCATGCAGTGCCAGCAGAGTTATGCCCTGTCCTGAACCTGCCTTCTTCCCCATCTCTGGTACACACTGGCTTTAAAATCTGATTTCTTTCTTTTTCTGAAATAATCCCATCTGTGAAATAAAGATCCCTTCTCTGCTCTCAGTGACTTTCATCTCTCCCTACCTTGTTACATATCGCTGGAGCTAGGGCACAGATCCAATGCTCATGTTGGGCATCCTCTGGAGAAAGGCCTGGGCATGGTTAAAAAAGCCTCCACACAGATCCACAGCTGATCAGCAGAGAGCAGGGGGGGTCTTGATCCACATGGCTTCTCCTAAAGCCAAGACTACAGACTCATTACTTACACACATACTGACCCCCCGGAGAGCTAGTTTATTTTGCAATAGTTTCATTGATCACCCCACCTCTTCCAGCTCACTCTGCCTTTAGCTAGAGTGCTGGGTCATAGCTCTCTGGAAATGGGTCTGCATGTGCAGACTAAGGGGCAATCCCTAGTTCTGAGGTCCCTGCAGAGCCAGCGCACAGGAGAGCCACCTCCACTCTCCCATTATCTGTCTGGAATGTCAACTGGAAAGGGATGAGTCTCCTGCAGCTAACAAGCCTCAAAGCCAGGTGCAGGTTTCTGGCCGTGGAGCTGAGCACAGTGTGGCCGATGGGTCACTGCTGCATTAGCAGGTAACAACTCCCACCTCCCCACGCTGCTCGGTAAACATTTAAAGCAGCTCACAATTGCTTGCCTTATTTCATATTTTCCTGATTTTAAAGTTAAGTCCAATTTGACACAACATCATTAAAAGCCTCTTTCTGCACCCTTGTTCTCCTGATTCTCCCATTCACTCAATAATCCGAGCTATTTTCCAAGAAACGATAGATCTGTGCATGCAAATGGCCACTCAACCCATCAGGTCTAACTAAGATAATCAGACGAGTCTTGTGACTTGGACGTGTTTGAATTAGACATGATTTGCTAACAGACTGTGGAGGAGTTTTGCTTTCAGACACTGTGAAAGATTCACGCAACAGAGAGAGTTTCAGTGCAGCAAACCCAGTTGCCATGGCACATGCTCTGGGTTAGCACAAGCGCGCTGGCACGGTCCCCGCTCCGCCTGCACCCGTGCCCTCGGCACGGCTAACGAGTGCTCCAGGGATGCAGAGAGGAAACGCCGGAGTCTGCAAAACATATGGACTTACCTCTCCGACACAACTAGCACCAAGGTGCTTGTTCGGTGCCTTTGCGCGGCGAGCTTAATTGAGAAAGCGGAAAGCTTGCAGCAGCGCTCTTGTACTTTAAGAAGCAGAAAGTTCAAAGAGGTTCAGCCTGTGGAAAACAAGAAATATTACAATATTCAGACATAAAAACAGTCCCCAAAGGGAAAAACACTGCAGGTTGTTTCAGCAGAGGCTGAACAAACAGCAAATTCTCATTTTACCTGGAAGCAGGAGAAATACTGACAGGCAACAGGTATGAATGACAGCTGTTAGAGAGAGAAAACAATTCTTTTTGTAGCTCAAGACAAAATTTAATGCTCTTCTGGAATAAGTGGCTTATTTACCAGAAAGTGTTACTGTTCTAGCAAAATCAACATTATCCAGTTGACCATTCGGGTTTGATTAAGATTTGATTTTTCATTAGAAAAAATTTCAATTAAATCCTCCATCTGGGATCAGTTTAATCAAAAGTAGAATATTTTATTTCTTAATTAACCTCATACAACTCAGTTTGAATTAGCTCATTAACCTGCCTTTCCCCTCATGTAGTTCTTTATTTCACTGAAGTTATGTTGCAGTCCTTATCCTCTTTCCTAGACTGGGATCCCTGGAGGGTTATATCTTTTTTTAGACAAATACAATGATTTTAGTCTCAGTAGATTGTGTGGGAACCTCAACAAAGTCACATGACTCTAGATACAACAGGAGAGATAAAGGCTCGTTAAGGCCTATTGGGGAAAAAAAAGAGGCCTTGTCTTTTGTAGGCTGGGAGCCAAGGTGTTACTGAAAGGAAATGCTGTTTAAATGAAATTTAAACAATTAAATTTCTTTCAAAACTGTACTTTTGAACTCGTGGAAATTTATGCAGAGTAAGTGAACACAGACAGCTTTTTCTTTTCCCTCTTTTTTCAAGATGAAAAGCAGAGTTGTAAGAGAAATCCTCCTCAGCATCAAAACCATCACATTTCTCTCAAGTCAAATTATTTAACTAGATTATTAGGAAATAGTTTACATGGAAGACATGAAAACCTGAGTATTTCAGAGCTTCTTTTATTTGGTGCTCTGGTTATTAATCAGACTTTCATCACTAGCTCAGAGAGGAATTTTAAGAACACAGGCCAATAAGGATGACTCAGGACATAAATTTCTGGTCCTTGCTATCGCAACAGCCACACTACAGACTTTGAATACCTCCGGGGTGCTATGGATTAGATTCAGCCTGCGCCTGTTTAGGACACATGTCCAGCTGTCCTCTGCAATCGCTCTCAAGAGTCCACTGCTTCCACGAGCCTCTGGAAAGATGTCACATCGTGTCCACTTCGGAAGGTGCATCTCATCTGTCACAGCGCGGTTCCGTCATGGCAACGATATGGGGGAGCAGTAACTCACAGCCCTGGAGCCAATATACTGTGTAGTCCTGACAGCTGCATGAGTCTGTCTTGGTTAGTTTTATGATAGGTTTCAATCTGGGGAATATGGAAGAGCTATTTCTCTTTCTTGGCTTTTCCTTTCAAACCACTGATCTGGCTAGGAAGGTAGGGGTGTCTTTGAACCCTGGAGAAGGAAAGAGAAACAGCATTTGCCTCTAACACAGAGGCAGGAGCAGCTCAGCTTCAAAGTGTGGCTGACTTTGAAGTAGGTCTCCAGTGGAACAGGTAAGCCAGCAGCCCCACTGCCTGCAGGCACTGGGGACAGGGACGTGTTCGGGACTGGCCAACGAGCGCTGCTCTGTAGCCTTGTTTCTGTATAGGGGACTCAGTGGTGCTTGCACTGACCCACTTGAGGTGACAGGACACTCGCAGGACAGTATCTCGTAGTGCCTCTCACATCCCTGCAGCATCCTCTATCCTTACCAGTTCAGTTTATGTAACCTTTTCCTTTTCCCTGAAAGCATTTCATTTTTCAAGCAGGAGACAATTTTCATGACAAGTAGGTGCCATAGGCTGGGAAGAGTTGGAAGGTCAGAATATTCCACCACACTGCAAGTAGCAGAGTACTAGGAAAAGGTACAGCCCTGATGCTGTGAGAGGCAGGAAGGTCATCACCCTACACTGAGCAGCTTTCACACTCATCCTCTGGGTCTGATGCTTGCACAGATTAGATCCAACTTTTTCCAGGAAGCCCCCAAATTCTTCAACAAAAATTCAGTCAACCTTTTGCAGTAGAAACACCTGCAGAGCTGGAACACAGCAATGTTGTGGGGGCCTTGTTGTAAGGCCTTGCAATGTTGTGGGGGCCGGTGCAGCTGCAGAGCTCCTGGGAACAGGAGCTCAGCCCGGGGGATTTCAGGACGCGGTGGATCTCTCCTCCCTAGGTGGTTGCTGCTGTTCCTCTCTGCAGGTCCAGCTCGTGTTTACGATACGAGACACGTGCCTGCGTGCATGCACACACGCGTGATGCCAGCACAGCGCCACGCAGAGCGACCCAGGCCGAGTGGTGCCGTCACCGTCACCCTCAGAAACGCCCCCAGTGTTCACATCCGCAGCGACGCTGCTCGCTCCCCGTCTCCCCTCCGGCTGAGCAGGTTTGAAGCTCATTAGTCAAACACACACGGCCTTTCCCTCTGTGAATGCACAAGCACGCCGCCCGTGAATCCCTCAAAATTTGCACAGGCTCTAAGTCTGTTTAATATCCATGCCCTGAGCACAGGCCCCTTACCCACCCACCACCTCAGATCTGGGTCTTTCTGGATGCAGGTCTCTGCCTGCTCCAGCTTGAAGTTCCTTAATGGATTACACATACATACACACACAGAGGACTGGCGTTCTCTAGAGCAACACACACACATCTCCTGTTACTGGGCCCAGACCACCATGGCCCACAGACCCTATGATCTATAGCTGCTTCCCAAGAAACCCAACGGTAGCTCCAGAGAGCTTCAGGTGAGCCTTATACGGCCACAGCTCTGCAGAGCAGTATAGGGCATTCAAGCCAGGTCTTCTTTCTATGCTTAGGCGTAGAAGTGACTGCTCCTTGGCTTTCTCCTCTCTCAGAATCACTTCTGCTACCGGCTGAGAGCAAGACTATCAAGGTGAGGAATCTTAGCCTCCATTCTTATTAAATCCATTACCTAGAGCATAGTTGCCAGCTTTGCTGTATTCTCTGAAGGCTCTCCAGGAGCCTGGGTATGAGTAGGAGAAGCATCTGAAAAGGGCAGCACAGCAGGATAAACTCTGCCAAGTCTAAAATTAAACTTAAGAGGGCTTAAGAGATCAGTTATACAAGATATCCAAAAATAACTTAGAATAAATCCTAAGAGGAAAAATGAAAGCACTGCTGACATCTTCAGCTCTCAGTGAGATGCATGTCTGCATGTTAGGATATGAACATGATCTAAAATTATAATCAGTGGTTACCACTGAAGTTGGAGGAAGGTTTTTCCTAGACAGGATGATAAATAGATACACGGAACAAGGAAGTGAAATGTCCTTCATCAGCAACTGCTTGTGCAGTTCCTACAGAATCACAGTCTTTAGCACTAAGCCCAGCACAATCTGGCAATCAACAGCTGGAAGTGAAGTGATCTCTGAAGTGATCCTCTCCCTGCTTTACTTACTCTTGCCAATATCCAGCCGTTCTTTGTGCCATGGCTCCAAAAGGCCTCCTCCTGGACACTCCTGCTTTTTGTATCCTTGGTTACAGCCAGCTCTTCTTGGAGAAAAGGCATCCTGAGCAAGCTGGGTTGAGGAAGGATGAGGATGCACATTCCTCAGGATAACTTCTGGTCACACACTTTACATTAGTCCTGCAGGTGAGGCACCTGCAGTCAGACACTGTGGTGCCTCAGCCCCCTTGGCACCCAAGCAGACCAAAAAGGCTTTCTCAATACTCTGCAATGTATCTGAAAGACACTGTGTAGCTGCAGCTCTCTGAATGGGCTACGTAGCTTCTGAGATAGAAAATGCTGTTCTCCTTTGGCTATGTGCTTAGATAAGATGCTAGATAAGATGCTAGAGTGGGATAAGATGCTAGAGTCAGGTATTTGTTAAAAGTTTCCTGCAGTAATGACTTCAGATTCACTGCACCCACAGGTGAGCGATGACAGTGCTAGCCAGTCACCTTGAAGTCAGGTCAAGATAAAATGCCAATAAAAGTAACAGATCATATTTGAAACCCACATCACAGATACATATAGCTGAAGTGAAAAACCTCTGTGCCTTCTGCTTATACCAATATTAGGTACAGACTGCCTTACCTCTTTGGAAATAGATATTTTGCTTTGATACGGTCCTTCCTTTCCTTGACTTTCCTCTTGACAATGCCCTGGGGTTCAAGGAGTAAATGCCCCTCTCTGCAAGGGTGACTCCACATGTTCATTTCAACTGTAAATGAACTTTTTATTTTCTAGCAACTTACATACAGACAAATAAACAACAGATTATATACACAGCACATTTAGTATAGGCTTTAAACTGTAAAGAGTAAATTGAAAAGTAATAATAGCATTATAATAATATATTGTTATTTCAGCACAGCTATCATTTGACTTTTTTTTTTCATCTCAATCTTGGCACCAAATACACCAGAGGGATTAACACTTTATAGTGGTTTGTATATATAATTAATTACTATTCAGAAAAAATTACACACTGACTTCAACATCTCTACAGCATGTTGCTGTTTATCCTTTTTTAATGGCTCACATTTACTAAATCAGTCTTCGACTGTGTAATCAAAATTGAGGAAAACTAGTAAAATAAAATCTCTTCCTCCTTTAGTTGTCTTTACATGAATTAAAGACTTAAAGGGCAAAATGGATTCCTTTCCATTACCTCCGGTAGGCATGCAGTGCTCTGATTACTTGAGGTGGGCTATTGGTCATCTTGTGACATATCATATTGAAAGAAACACGTAGATTTGGTGGATGGATGCACTTGAGCAAAGGAATTATTTTATAATCTCTCTGGTTGCCTGAAGAAGTAGAAAGAAAGGTCAAAACATTCATCCTCAAGATACATTCCCTGCTCAGAAACAATATGCTTCTCAGAGTGCCTGAGAAAGCAGAGGTGGAGTCCTAAACACAGGGAATTCAATATACAGTGACAAAAGGATGCAACAGCCACAAGGCAGAGAGAGTATCTGGGCCAGTGTCCTGGGGCTGTGGCAGATATGGCACGGACCACTTTTTTTTTTAAACGGTGGTTTAAAAAAGATCTGAAAATGTTATGTATTGCTTAGCATGCTTTCTGCAAGTTTTTGTTATAGTCATAAGTTTCATCTAAACCAGGGCCTGATTCTTGACATTTGGAGAAGGGGATGGATGAAGTTTAGACTTCTGCATCAAAGAAAACCAGAGTAAGACAAGTTGCTCTGCTCAACCCTCCCACAAGGATGAAGCCGTCCATCTTCCCAGTGAGCCAGTACCTTTTAAATACCAAGTTCTTGTGGAAAGCACTTGCCTCTTCGCTTTGTGCTGTTTGATCAAGTGCCCAGCTGGGACCCCAGGCCAATTCTCGAAGCATTTAATAAAAACCTTTCCAAAATAATTGGCCGACAGTGTGAATCCAGTAGTATCTGCAGGTAGGATCAGTATGATTTTTGTTCTTCTGCTTACTTTGTTCCATGAGAAAATAAGCAAGTCTTTATAGTTTGGATTTATAAACTAGTTCTAAAATAATAAAACCCAGACTTTCTCCCCTCACTCACATCCTCCCTGAGTGAAAAGCACAGTGTTTGGGCAGTCATAATTTGAATGCTGGGCTTTATACAAGTGACTCAAGTGACCCTCAGGTTTGTTTGAGCCAAAGCTATTAAAAACCTCTGAAGTGAAGCACAGAAAATTTGTTCAAGTGCATTCAAGTTTTGAAGGCCTTTATCTTCAGACACTACCTGTGATTTTTCTTCTTTTAGCAGAAATTCAGTATAAATACTATTATTAGGACAAATTCTGTTGTTGACATTGCTTTTTGATACACAGTTTCAGACAAGCACTACAAAACTGATATTTTTTAGACAGTGGTAGATACCTGTCATAACAAAACTCTGTGAAGTCCTGGTCAATCCTGCTCATAAATGGCAATCCAGTGCTTGTGCGCTGTAGGTGATGTGGTTCCTCTGAAGCAGAGTTGTTATCTAATGGCTGGTGAGATAGAAGTTGTTCTTTTATAACTATTACTCAACAGTTGAACTTTTTATGTCTACTCTTTCTAAGCTTTTTTCCTTATGGCTTGGGAATTTTCAACAGAAGCAGAAAATTCAGATTGGAATAGTAAAAGCTGTGAACAAAGAAAATGTGGCCTTACAGTATTATGAATACTTTGCAATCTGGTATTTATACCTATTAATGCATTTTTTCCACTTTAACTTATGTAGTCAGATCCTGCTGTTCTTATTATCTGCCAGCTACTTCGCAGCATCCAGAAGTAGTATTAGTACAGTAGAAATCTTGTATGAGGCCTTCAGTTGCACTAGATTTGCTTCGGCTATTGGGCTGTAATCCCACTGAATGTCACTGTTACAGAGAGAAAAAAAAAGAGATGATCCTCCATTTGTGTGTTCAATTTCATACGGATGTACAGGGAAGACGTGGAAGATGGCAAGGGATGTGTTTTCATCATGTTTTCTTTTCTCAGATAAATTTTTTCAGACCTTTTAAAGGAACAAAATGAGAAAAGCTCATCTCCGTTTGGAATAACTCTACTGAAATCTTTAATAATCTCATCCTCCCAACAGCACTCTACTAGCTCTTCATCATTTTACATTCTGATTTTGTTTTCCTAGGAGGCCTATCTATTTTCTATTTCCCTATCTATTTCTTTTTGTTCTACCCTGCTCACCTCCCACTTCTCCTCCTGCTCTTTGAACTCTTTCTCTGCAGGACCAAACTTATCCTCAGTCTGCCTTAAAGCTTCTGCTTACCTCTCCAAACTTGGCATCATGATTCAGAGACCTGTCCTTACTCTGAATTCTTCTCCTCACATCCAACCCCTGAAGGTCTCTGACCTCTCTTTGTGGCTATGCAGCAGATGGGACATAAACCCAGTGACATTTCAGAGCTTTCTCCTTTTCTAGTCATTGAGGACAACTTACCTTTTTTAGTTTCCCCCATCACCAAAGTCTAGGCAGGCAGGTGATTCTTGGCTATTTCCATTATACAATGGGAACTTAATTCCTGCATATCTAGCAAATCACTTTTTTCTGGCCTTCCTTAGTGCAATCCTCCCTGCTTCTGTAGCCTTCAGAATAACAATGGGAAAGATGGAAGGTCACTTTCTGGTTTTGCCACTTCAAACATCTCTACTACTACTCATCATTCTTCAACCTTTTCTTATTCTTTCCTCATCGCTCTCTGCTAAAGTGTCTACAAAGATCTAAGCAACAGTATCCTACGTGGACTGCTCCAATAGCTGCTACCCTGGTGCTCCAAGTCACCTTCTCTGACCTTATTCTCTCCCCTCTTGCCTCATTTCATGCCTTTTCTTACTCACACACTGCAAGACTGACAAGGTGGCTGCACTCTAGAACATCCTATTCACATTATTACAGCCCCTTTGGAACAACACGGAGGCCCTGATCTCTGTGGCACAGGCAGTGCATGTCTGCATCTAGCTCTGACAAGCTAAAGATATAGCTTAGGGTAACTAGTAGTTCTCTCTCCAATTGTCAGCTCCTGCAGCTGCTTTTTCCCACAATTTAAACAAATCCCAAGCTCTTTGCTCATGTTTCTTTAATTACTGAACACGCTGCATGACCAGCTGCACCAGTGTGTTGCTAAGTGAGCTTTCATGGGATCTCTGAACTTGATCAGAGAGCTCCGGGACAGGATGGGCAGCCCCTGTCTGAGGGCTGTTGATGCCAGATTGCTGTCTGCCGGACACTCACCAGGGCTTCCCAGCAGGAAGGGCCTCATTCAAGGGTGGCAGGAGAGCTCGCTGCTGCAGTAGCACACATCCATCTCCTCGGGCACTCTGGCAGGACGTTACTGTAGAGCAGCCAATATTCTGGGGTGAACCTGGCTCCCTTGTACACAGTAGTTCTTTTGGGTAATGGTGAGAAGATTTTTTTTTCCCTCTTTATCATTTCTGTAATTTTTTTTTTCTCTGAAAATATCTGCTATTAATGTCAGTATTGTTTTGGGGGGGTTGGGGAGGTTACCAATGGCAGCTCCACAGCACTGAACAGGTTTCTGCAGCCACTACACTGGCCCATGAACATGCCATAAGAAAAACTGTCTGATCAGCTCTGAGACACATCTGTATCCCTGGGAATGCCTCCTGGCACGGGAGGTTCAGTCCAATCCTGATGGGGCACAGAGGGCATCCTCAAGATGGGAAATGCATTATGAGCACTGGTGACAAGAGGCCTGTATTTTCCCACTGTCATCCCTCTACAGCTCTTTGCACTGTGCCACTCCAACCAGAGTGCAGCACCTTCCCAACCCTTGGAAAAAGAACAGCACTCAGTCAACACGGCCCCGACAAGCAGAGAGAAAATTTCTCTTTGTTAACCGTATTTCTCACTTCTGGCCAAGTGTCTTTAAGTCCTAGGGGAGAGTCCAACCACGGAAGGATGATGTGTGTGTTGTCCAGTGGAATCCCAGTCAATGTCTGCCTTCTGTGTAAAAGAGCAGAATTAGAAATCAGAACATTAGCAGAAAGGGCTACTGAGAACTCAGCAGCCCCATAGCATCTCTGGGGACAGAGGTGGCAGAAACACCAGTCAGAAAGGGAAGACAGAGCAAAATGAATCAATTTTTGTCTCCTAAAATACTCTTTTTCTTTTAAAGGTGAAAAATGTCGAAGCTTTATTGACCTTGCCCCAGCTTCTGAAAAAGGTAAGACAAACACAGTCAAGGCTTCTTCCCTTTTTGCTGCTCTCATCTGTATTGTCCTTGTCATACTGCAGTGCCAGGGGAAACACCTTCAAGCACACAGAACCTGCATGTCGTCCAGATTACATACTGCCAGCTGAAGCTAGTGCCAAGAGTTTAAAAGAGTTCTTTCTTCAGGGGTTTATTCAAATCTGTCCTTTCTCTGATGCATTTTTGTCTTTGCTTGGCCATATTTTTTCAAGAAGGTAAATATCACAATATGGACATTTCCCAACTTCCTACTGAGGAAGAGCATGATACGCAAGTTCAGAGACAAAAGGCATTAATAGACAGAAAACTGAAGTCACGTTCATTTATCAGGCACCAGCTGTGTGTCTGTGAGAGGGGATCATGTAGCTGCTTCTCTGTCTGAGCTACCCTCAAAAAAATCAAGTGCAGAGAAAGGGCAGGATGCAAAGTTTTTCTTTACTCCAATATTAGAGCTGGAGACTGGTACTAAATTAATCCATA
Organism: Tinamus guttatus; assembly: GCF_059628265.1. NCBI lineage: Eukaryota > Metazoa > Chordata > Aves > Tinamiformes > Tinamidae > Tinamus > Tinamus guttatus. The sequence goes on along the minus strand of NW_028288706.1, from coordinate 5,340,934 downwards.
TTTCAAAAATGGTATTTGTCATGGGGAAAAAAAAAAAAGGGTGGAATTCAATTAACTGACAACCCGGGCAGCTCAGCCCAATCTGCTTTCTGCTCAAGACTGAGCACTGTGCCCACAGCTGAATGGGCACATGAGCTTTGCAGTGTCCTTCATGCCAGTCATGGGCTTTTGGAAAAGCCAAAGGACAGAGGAAAAGAAATATTTGAGAGAAGAACGGATATATATTGTTAGAACACCTGACGGAATTAGAAAACCTTTTGGGTATATGGTACCTTCATCAGGTTTGGCAGGGAGACAATAAATGCTGTTAGGAACAACTGTTCTTAATTTATCTTTATTGTTGATCAGCTGGACAATTTAAAAAAGAAGGGTAATTACCACTGATGAAGTAGAGGAGTATTTTGGTTGGAAAAGAGGTAACAGACAAGCCTCTGTGAAATTTAATGTTAGTAAACTTAAAATAAATTGTGGAATAAATTGAAGTAAAAACAATTCTGAGGTACTACCACTAATGGGCTCTGAGCTAAGTCTTACACACAGAAATGGGACTTTGGGGTACAGCAATTCTTACAAAACCTCTAGCTCAGTCCAAGGGACTGGATGTTAGAAAGCACTGGGAAAGGACTTGAGAGGAAAGGACAGGGCAAACAACATCCTGATGTTTGATGAATTTATCTATCCAAGAGCTTCTCCCATATATTAACTACGGCGTGTGATTTTGTCCTTTTCAGTACAATTTGCAGAATGGCAGCAAGAATTACCTGATCTCTGTAAGCTTCCACACAAGGGTAAGAGTAAGGCTTAAAAGAGAGATGCCTGAAAGGAAAAATGATAGTCATCTATAAATCTGAGAGAGGAATTAAAAAGGCAATCTGAGGGATGGTTGTTGGCTATTTCTCCCAATAAAAGGACTAGTGCACATTACACGATAATACCAGGAGGCACATCCAAAACAAGCCAAACGGGATGCTTGTTCCATAGTATGTTGAGGTTTGGAGCTCCCTTGCACAGGATGAGTGTGTTCAAAAGGCAAGGGGATCTTTCCGTGCATTATTTTTCTGAGCAAGTTCATTCTGGTGCATAATGTTTTGTTGCTTCACCCACACACTTTCCAGCATTTAGTCATTTACATTAAATATTTCTGTTGGTCATGCTAAAAGCTGTCAGCAATAGATTTTTTTTCTGTAGAAGTTTTAGAGTAACTGCTTGGTATGAGAATATGTTTCTAGACTATTCTACTTTTTCTAGTGAGTACATCTGCTATAGGCTTAGTGAAGAAAATTATTTCTTTATATTTCTTATGTCTTTCTGTTGAGTTGTATAGCTTGCACACAGGAGAGGGGAACACTTGCTTGGAGATAGAAATTGCTGACAACCAGACTCAACAAAACCAGAATAAACTGCAATTGTACATCAAGTTGGACACTGAAACATAGTCAATCCAAATTCTTCTCAATCTGTCTTGTATTCAAAGAGAAAACTGTGCATTTTAATGCCAGCTTATTTTCACTGCAGAATTCTTAAACTTTCTGACTTATTCTGTTGTTCTTTTCCAGTTAAAAAGGATCTCATACTCATTTAATTTCATCATCTTCCTTCACTTGTCATTGACTTTACTAAGTATGCCCCACGCTGAATAGGGCATTTTGAGAAATCAGTATTTGAAAACTATTTCTCAAAAGAAGCAATGAATGTAATGAAAGGAGAAGATTCCTGAGAGCTGATCTATATTCACCCCAAGGTGACATCCTATTTGATAACGGCAGTAACACAGGGCACCTGGCTAGCCATGCTGGTATGGCACAGAAGGCCGATTTCCACCCTCCTTTTGGGGCATGGACATACCAGTTCTTACCTCCAGATGCTTGCTGCGTTGACTGGGCTGGCACACAGAGGCTTGCCGGCTGCTCGGTGACACCCAGCGCTGGGGCAGGTTCTTGATTCCTCTTCTAAAGAAATGAGATCTGATAAAGTGCAATGAATATCAAAAATTGAGTATCGTTCTTAAGATCAGTTATATTAATGTATTTTGGTTTTCACGTCCATTGGGGATTTAAAATTAAACTTATCTCCACAATGAGATTTCAGCTCGTTCAGTTTCTGAATACCTCCTTAGCATCACTTACCACTAAAAAGTTCCTGGATGTGATTTTCTAAATATCTCCATGTGTAGATGTCTGGTGCATCTGCTGCAGGTGCATCTGCTGCACCTAGGCACTCAGCTTTCCATGATTTCTTTCAGTTGGTTTCCTGGATCCAAAGAAAACCTCTATGTAACTGACTTTTAGCCCTGCGTAGATCAAAAAGCCCACTCAAATATCCCTGAGCACATCATCTTCCACATTTAAGTCAGGCTAAAAGAAATCCTAAGAAGAATCTTGGTTTGTTATGGAAGCAGTCTCTTCTCAAGTCTATCACCATGTAACAGCAAGTCAGTATAAGCCCTTTTAATATTAATTAAAAGCTTCTTAGTGTAGAAAAGCTAATCCCTAAATCATTCATGATAAAATACGAAGAAATCCATGGCAAGGGCTAACTACACCTTTTCCACAAATGCTGCATTAATAAATGAGATCATTCTTCTTATTATTACTGTAAAAATGCAATAACTTATACTTGAATTCTCTAACTTCAATCCCTTTGTGCTGATCACTTGTGTAGCTGGATACCAAGTCCTTTGATCAGCTATTATACCCTTCGCATATATTGCACCAACAACACCTACTAAAAGAAGGCAAATCTGGGCAGCCAAATTTGGGGCAAACAGCCCCACAGCATGGTATAAATAAACACTTCCAACCCACACTGAGAGAGCCCTTCCCTGCATTTAAGGAGGCAGCTGCCAACATTTTGTCAGAACCTTGTAAGCCTAGCATTGAATTTATTAGCTATTGCTGGCTGTTACTGCCAAATTTGCTTAACAAAATCAGCTTGGTGATGGTAGATAATAACTAGAAAAAAAAATCTTCTGTGTCCACAAATATTTTTGATGACAGCTTCCATTTGCTATTGATCAAGAATGATAGGGCAAGAGTTGGTTATTCTGGCCAGGACCCTTAATGGGCTGTCACA